>NW_011888939.1:528865-561719 GCF_000151845.1 Pteropus vampyrus
ATGTTTTTGTTAATAACGATGATTCCCAGGAAACAGAAACCGAGTAGAAGGTGTGGAGCAGAGGTGAAGGTCCTCTCTGAGTGTGTGCGTTTCTTTACATTTTAACAATCTCGTTTTACTTATGAGCAAGAATATTAAATGAAATAAAAAGCCGTCCCTCACCAATTTTTTGGTTCAGTTTTGTCAACCAAATTTAAATGGTCTCTGTACCCTTCGTCGTTAGTTTCTGAGTGCACATGTGGACACAGGCTTAGTGTGTCCATGACGGTCACATCTTGGCTTCCTGGGCCGCGAGCGGCGGCTCCTGGCTGTGTGGGTGGCTTACAGCTCCCTTTCACTCCTCCGCGCGGGAGCCTTTCCGAAACGTTGCACTGTGTTTCACGTTCTCTGTTACGGCAGGCAAGAGGGTATGCGATGTGCTCTCACGGTCGCTCCAGGTCGCGGTCACGCCTGTCCCCCTTTTGTTTTTAATCGGTACGATAGAGTGGCCAGTCCCTGGCTCACCTCAGCACTCCCAGCTCAGTCCCAGGCACTGAGCCGAGGTTTTGTTCTGATCATCAGAACTTTATCAGCACCTGCACTCGCACGCGTGGGAAGCTTCTGAGGTGGCAGCCGAAAGGCAAATCTAAGCCTGGGGCGACCACGTTCTGTGTGTCCCGCGTCTCTGCCCGTAACGCGAGCGGGGACCGTGTGTGGGTGACCGCGTGCTCTTTCCTCTGGCCACCGCAGTGTTCAGATGCACAGCATCCCCGTGCTGCTGGAAGGCAGAGATGCCCTCGTGAGATCGCAGACCGGCTCAGGTCAGTCGTCGTCTAACTCCCGCCCTTCTCCCCGCGGTCCCCAGCCCTGGTCGTGCAGTAGCTGATGTAGTAGGGTGTCTGGTGGTGGCTGCTTTGTTTCGTTTGGGGCAGGGGAGGCCACGCTTGCCTTTGATTGGAGCCCTGAATTAGTTCAGAGTGAAAGGAAGGGGTCAATCGTCGGGGACACAGTCAGGAACGGTCAGGAAGTAGTCAGGTCCTGCTGTCACTCCTCAGCCTGTCCCCGGGCGTGGCCAGGTCTCTGCTACGGCCAGAGCTGCCCGTCCTCATTCCAGTGGGGGCTGGATATTTTCTGCTGGCGTTAACACGCAGTCTGACGTGAGCACACGCAGGTCAGATGCCGGTCCCTAGCTCAGATGTGGAACGCCGTTTTCGTGTGTTCCAAAACAGCCTGGACTTGCTTTGTGACCCCCTTGTGCCCTTCGTGGCTGGTCAGCTGTCCTCTTCTACCCCCAGGTCAGCCACTGTTCGGGGAGCTGGAAACCCAAAGGTTTTGTCACCCCATCTTCCTCCTTGGTCTTCAGAGGCGGGGGCGGGGTTTGGACTGGCTCCTAACCGTGTCACCACAGAGGACGTTTATTTAGCCACCGAGCTCATTTCACAAGTTGAGATGACTTCAGAGGAGATGCTGTCAATGAGGCAGTCCACAGGTTGACTTGTGTGTCATTTGGAAAAGTGTCACTGTCTCCCCTGTCGGCTGGATAAAGGAGCCGGCTGCAGGTCATTTAGAAGTAGCACTGAATTAGGGGTGTGGCAGACAGGTGGCTTCCGTTTCCACCTCTCCTGGGTGTGTGACGTGCACTCTTCCTGTCCCCAGATTCAGTATGACCCAAAGGTAGCAGAGCTTGTTTCCTTTACTGTCGTGGCTTTCCTCACGTCTGACGGGTCTCTGATTTTAATTGCTTTTGTATTTTTTAAAAAGGTAAAACTCTTGCCTATTGCATCCCTGTGGTCCAGTCCCTTCAAGCAATGAAAACGAAAATACAGGTGAGTGGAAAGTGCCTTTTCCTGTTATCCATCGAGCTTCAGAAACCATCAGCCTGAACTGCAGCAGTGACTCGGGGCTGATAGAGTCGTTTTCACTTAGCGTTGTTTCCTCTCCTCTTTTTAATTCATTTATCACATGACCCCATTGCCTCTAAAGCCTGCGCCCAGAGTAACTGACACATACATTTCACGGTCATCACCGTGAATCTGACAGGGACAGTGTAAGATGCTCCCCGTGTGACGTCGTGCCCGATGCTTTGCCTGTGCAATCCTCTTGAATCTTGAACTGCCTCGGCCACACCGAGTTGTAGGTGTCGCTGTTACCGGAGTTTACAAAAAAAAAAGGAGGCTGCGGGAAGTTCAGTAGCTCCCTGAGGCCGAGTGCTGAGTCCCGGGGACTGGGTCTCCACCTCAGTTCTCTGTGGCACCAGAGACAAAGCTCTTCTGACTAAGAAGGGTGAACGTTACCTTTAAAGCAGCGGTTTACCACGAACAGCAGATGCGAAAACAAGCACCCAATTAACTCAGTTTGATGATTGGCCGCCTTGTTTGTAGCATTTCCTGGAATGTGTCTTTAGTTGTGAAACCCATTTATTTATTTATTTTGTTCGTTTGAAACACAGTTAGTTAGTACCTGGGCCGTAGGGGCCACTGCTGCGTTCCTTGGGCTCCCTGGGAGGCCAGTTGACTACCGCGTTGCGTAGGCGTGGATGTCATCTCAGAACCAGCCCAGAATCCCACCAGTGCAGCCTCGGGCAGCCTCAGTCGAGGGGAACTGGTGAGGTCCGAGATAGGAAGTGCGGTGGATGCGCAGACAGGTGCGGAAAGCTAACGGGTTCCTTTTTTCCTGCGTCTAGGCATGCAGAAGTAGACGCGTATCGAGCCCACCTGATATTTGAGTGACAGGATAAATGATACTGTTGAGTTAGGCTAAAACAAATGTCCACCAGTCCGAACTAGTAGGAAGAAATTATTTAACAAATAAGTAAATGGGCGAAGGAAGCCTTTCCTTGTAGCAGAATTCCAAAGGGTAAATATAGAAGCGATGGAACTAGACTGTCACCGTGTCGCAGCTGCCACAGTCGTGTTTCAGGCAAGAAGCATCAGGGATGCTAAAACGAGTGGGTAAAAGTGATGACAGTGGGGCGTTTACGTAGCCTCACAGCATCTCCCCGCAAGAGCCTTCTCAGTCACCAAAGGAAAACAGTAACTTTACAGAGGGAAGCCCGGTGTCTCCTCCGTAAGCAGGTGAGCAGAGCTGGCTGTCACCAGTGCTGTGGCGCGTCGACCTCACGTGTCTCCTGCAAGTTTCATGGAGGACGCAATGTCGCTTCTGGTTGGTTGGTTTTGTTGTTTTTGTTTGGCCAAAGATGCATGACCTGACTTTAATCATAAACAAACATCAGACAAACCCAAATCGAGAAGGGACATTCTACACAGCCATTGGCCAGGACTCTGCCAAAGTATTAAGGCCACAAAAGACAAGTACCAAAGGACTAGCCCCAGATTAAAAGAGACAAAGGGGTCATGACAGCTAAGTGCAATACACGGTCCCGAATTGGATCCTCGTCTGGAAAAAAGATGTGACTAGGTCAGTTAATGCAATTCGAATAAGGCCTGTAGATTAATTAATGGTATCGAATCAGTGTCAGTTTCGTGGTTCTGATCATTGTACTGTGATTTTGAGAATTGATAAGGAATCTGGAAGAAGGGTTTAAGGGAGTTCTTTGTACTATTTGTGCAATTTTTTTTGTAAATCTAAAATTATTTCAAAATGAATAAGTTTAAATTTTATTTTAACTTTATTTAAAAATTTTTAAATAGGTAGAATAGGAATTCTACACAATCATCCAAATGATGGAACTTTAGCCATTAAACGTGGTATGTTTTTCAATTAATATTTGTGAGCTTGAGTGTTCTTGCCATGTTAATTGAAAAAAGGCAGGTTACAAATCAGCATGTGTAATTCTGTTGTTTCACAAATGATAATCCGGGTGTATGTCTGCACATAAAAAGATGAGAAAGACACTTACTAAACTTAATATTGGTTTTGCCTGAAATGGATAAGTGAGAATTTTATTTCCTAAAGGTGACCGAGTTTTTCTTTCCACTGGGCACTTGACAGTGAATTCATACAGAGGGCTGACTTAGCAGTGATACTTAGTACACAGAGAAGAAATGTAAGTTATTGCAACAATGTAGTGGCGTCTCATGCATTCGTGTACTCCAGGAGAACTCCCTGCTAGTAGAGCGTTGTATTTCATACGGAATTGTAGGGTTCGAGAATATCTGGGCTATGGTGGGCCCACAGTACTAGCCCACTGTCTCACTTCATAGATCTGTGAACCGAGGACAGCAGAGGTTAGGTCACATTCCCAAGGTGGATGGCGTGTGGGCAGCTCTGTCTCTGTCCTGGGTCTGAGGGTGGCTTCTGACAAACCATTTCAGCCCTGTCCCTCATTGACTTCGCCTGTGGCATGGGGCTAAGAGCGGTGCCTTTCTCCTGGGGTGAGGATTAAGTGAGCTCAATGCACGGGTTTCTGGCACCTGGTACTACAACCTACTCATTCGTTGTGTTAGCTGTCATCATCATCAGCGTGGTCCTGTGGCTGGTTTAGAGGCCCGTGATTCGATTTGCTTATAGTCAGAATCATTAACAAGCCATATAGTTTTTCATTCGCTCAAAAATTTTTTAATATCTGTAACAGCTCATTCTATTCGAGACTGAAATATTCTGTAGAAAGTTTTCCAAGCCCAAATTTAATTCACTTATTTCAAGTAATATTCAGTACAGACCCTTGGAGTTCATCGTAAAATGATTTGACCTGTAAAAAACATATCTGGAGGGAGCAGCAAATTCAAGGCACCTGACAGAGCCTTAAATTACTCAGGCGACGGAGTGAGAATGGGCGGCTTTTCTGTGTTTTCGCTCTCAGTCATTTTGGCTCTGATATTTTTTAACATCACATCCCTCCTTCTCCACTCGCTTCTGCCCTGCGAGGAATCGATTTTTCTTTCTTCTTCTCTGTGTCGTTGCACCTTTTGAAACGTCAGAATCTCCTACCGTCGCGCTGCGGCACGTCGGGGCCCTTGTCCTAACACGTTTACCGTTCCTGGCCTGGGCGTCGGCAATCTCGCAGAGTCGGTGTCGGGCGCAGATGGCTCTAGTTTGAATTCCACATCCTTTTCTCCTGTGGGTAAAACGTGTCCTCTGCAAAACACGAAAACCATACTTGTGATTAAATTTGCTCTGAAATCTGTGCTCAGCTCCTGCACTTATAGTGTTTTGATTCATTCACTGTCTGCGACCACTTGTAAGGTGCCAGGCACCATTGATTCTGGGGCCTTCACTTCATTAGATTACTTCGTCTTCTATTATTATCATTACTATCATATTTAGATATTCCGTGCACGGTAAAAAAAAAAAAATTTGGAGCGCCAAAAAATAGATCGTGTCATTTCAACACCCTATTCTCCCGAGTGGGACAGCACTCCTATCAGGTGCAGTGGTCTTTGTCACCAGTCTCTTGTATGTTCTCCTAAGGGTATTCTTTGCACATAAAGCCTACACGAGTACGCATAGTTCCTCCGCTCCTTTGATTGGCGTTTTTGTTTGTTTCGTTGGATGCATAAATGGTTGCTTGTTTGCCTGATGTTCTGTGCCTCGCTTTTGTTCACTTAGTGTTTTGGGGAGAGTTTCTTATCAGTAAATACCTCGTCTAGCTGCCTTGTTTTTTAATAGCTGCCTAATAGTCCGTTGTGTGCGTGTACCATAGATGATCGAATCATCCCTCATTGGTAGAATTTACATTTGGTTCAACATCGTGCTGCAAACGGACTATTAAGGACACTTTCCGGAAAATGCTTTACAACTTCTTTACGCACACGTGTGAGCGTATTTTTTAGAGAAAGTCCTGTATGTGGAATTTGCTTTTTTATTTGATAATGTCAAAATTGACCTTTCAGGGAGTCAGACCAGCGGCGCTGTCACAACAGCGTGCGAGCCCTCCTGTTCGCCTGAGCCTTTATCAAAGCTGTCCGCTGTTCCACTTTGCTCCTTTGACGGGGGATTAGTGTAGTATGTTTCAATTTCAGCTTCTCTTAGGAATAAGTTTGAAACCTTTTCACACGTGTAAGAGCCATATTTTGAATTCTTATGTCCATAAATTGGCTGCTTGTGCCCTTCTACATTTTTTCGGGTTGTCGATCCTTTATATTTTTATTTTTAATTGAATTATAGACCTTCCTAATAAGCTAGAGAAATCAGCCCCTTTCCTTAGGTATGGCGTATTTTTTTCCCCACATTGTTATTCGATTCTTGATTTAGTTTAGGTATTATTTTTTTTATTCTGAAATTTAAAATTTTTCTGGCAAAATTGATCAGTGTTTTAATTTTTGAGTTTTATGTCATCTATAAAAAGGGCAACTTAGTTTCAACTTTGTTTTTCTAACAATTTTTTTCTAAAAGGACTTTCGAATAATCCTTCTTGTCCTTCCTACTACAAAATGCCCCTTATCATATTTCCTACATTTCTGTATGTATTTAACTCTATTCTAGGCTCTATTAGCTATTTTAATCTTTGGTGCTAGTATCAATTTTTTTCAACTACTGTAGCTTTAAATTGTTTTAACATCTGATGTTTTTCAGAAATGTCTTGGTTATTTTTCCATGTGAACTTTGTAATCAGCTTATCTGGATATGTATTATTTCCTATATGCATCTATGTATTTATATACTTACATGCATTTTTGTGGCATTTTCGTGGCATTTTGTGGAAATTGCATTGCACTTACAGATTGATTTAGGGAGAATTAGCTTGTATATAATATTGAGTCTTCTTATTCAAGAACAGGACATATCTTTTCATTTATTCAAATTTTTTATGCTCCTCAGGATTTTAAAATTCTCATCATATAGATTTTGTCCATTTTTTTATTAAGCTTATTCTTGTTATCTTTTTTGTTGCTATTACAAGTGTGATTTTTTTCCCTTTGTATTTTCTCACTTTCCATGTTTAAAGGCAATTGATTTTTATATGTTAATTTTACATTCAGCTAGACGACTGAATTGTCTTTGGTAATAGATTTTCAAGTGGTTTTTTTTAAGATTTTTTTTTTTAGGATAAAATATCATCCGCTAATGTTGACAGTTTTACCTCCTGCTCTCCAGATTTATACACGTTTCGTTCTCTTGTCTGATCGTGTGGGCCAGAACCCCTAGAACAAGTTTCCATAACGATAAGCGTAATTGGCATTTGCGTCCCTTTCTTCATCGAGACCAGCTGTGATATTTTTTGCAAGTGGCCACTGTTAAGTTCCGGTCACCTGGACTCCCGTTGTAATTCTGTTGTTTCACAAATGATAATCCGGGTGTATGTCTGCACATAAAAAGATGAGAAAGACACTTACTAAACTTAATATTGGTTTTGCCTGAAATGGATAAGTGAGAATTTTATTTCCTAAAGGTGACCGAGTTTTTCTTTCCACTGGGCACTTGACAGTGAATTCATACAGAGGGCTTACTTAGCAGTGATACTTAGTACACAGAGAAGAAATGTAAGTTATTGCAACAATGTAGTGGCGTCTCATGCATTCGTGTACTCCAGGAGAACTCCCTGCTAGTAGAGCGTTGTATTTCATACGGAATTGTAGGGTTCGAGAATATCTGGGCTATGGTGGGCCCACAGTACTAGCCCACTGTCTCACTTCATAGATCTGTGAACCGAGGACAGCAGAGGTTAGGTCACATTCCCAAGGTGGATGGCGTGTGGGCAGCTCTGTCTCTGTCCTGGGTCTGAGGGTGGCTTCTGACAAACCATTTCAGCCCTGTCCCTCATTGACTTCGCCTGTGGCATGGGGCTAAGAGCGGTGCCTTTCTCCTGGGGTGAGGATTAAGTGAGCTCAATGCACGGGTTTCTGGCACCTGGTACTACAACCTACTCATTCATTGTGTTAGCTGTCATCGTCATCAGCGTGGTCCTGTGGCTGGTTTAGAGGCCCGTGATTCGATTTGCTTATAGTCAGAATCATTAACAAGCCATATAGTTTTTCATTCGCTCAAAAATTTTTTAATATCTGTAACAGCTCATTCTATTCGAGACTGAAATATTCTGTAGAAAGTTTTCCAAGCCCAAATTTAATTCACTTATTTCAAGTAATATTCAGTACAGACCCTTGGAGTTCATCGTAAAATGATTTGACCTGTAAAAAACATATCTGGAGGGAGCAGCAAATTCAAGGCACCTGACAGAGCCTTAAATTACTCAGGCTACGGAGTGAGAATGGGCGGCTTTTCTGTGTTTTCGCTCTCAGTCATTTTGGCTCTGATATTTTTTAACATCACATCCCTCCTTCTCCACTCGCTTCTGCCCTGCGAGGAATCGATTTTTCTTTCTTCTTCTCTGTGTCGTTGCACCTTTTGAAACGTCAGAATCTCCTACCGTCGCGCTGCGGCACGTCGGGGCCCTTGTCCTAACACGTTTACCGTTCCTGGCCTGGGCGTCGGCAATCTCGCGGAGTCGGTGTCGGGCGCAGATGGCTCTAGTTTGAATTCCACATCCTTTTCTCCTGTGGGTAAAACGTGTCCTCTGCAAAACACGAAAACCATACTTGTGATTAAATTTGCTCTGAAATCTGTGCTCAGCTCCTGCACTTATAGTGTTTTGATTCATTCACTGTCTGCGACCACTTGTAAGGTGCCAGGCACCATTGATTCTGGGGCCTTCACTTCATTAGATTACTTTGTCTTCTATTATTATCATTACTATTATATTTAGATATTCCGTGCACGGTAAAAAAAAAAAAAAAAAAATTTGGAGCGCCAAAAAATAGATCGTGTCATTTCAACACCCTATTCTCCCGAGTGGGACAGCGCTCCTATCAGGTGCAGTGGTCTTTGTCACCAGTCTCTTGTATGTTCTCCTAAGGGTATTCTTTGCACATAAAGCCTACACGAGTACGCATAGTTCCTCCGCTCCTTTGATTGGCATTTTGTTTGTTTCGTTGGATGCACAAATGGTTGCTTGTTTGCCTGATGTTCTGTGCCTCGCTTTTGTTCACTTAGTGTTTTGGGGAGAGTTTCTTATCAGTAAGTACCTCGTCTAGCTGCCTTGTTTTTTAATAGCTGCCTAATAGTCCATTGTGTGAGTGTACCATAGATGATCGAATCATCCCTCATTGGTAGAATTTACATTTGGTTCAACATCGTGCTGCAAACGGACTTTTAAGGACACTTTCCGGAAAATGCTTTACAACTTCTTTACGCACACGTGTGAGCGTATCTTTTAGAGAAAGTCCTGTACGTGGAATTTGCTTTTTTATTTGATAATGTCAAAATTGACCTTTCAGGGAGTCAGACCAGCGGCACTGTCACAACAGCGTGCGAGCCCTCCTGTTCGCCTGAGCCTTTATCAAAGCTGTCCGCTGTTCCACTTTGCTCCTTTGACGGGGGATTAGTGTAGTATGTTTCAATTTCAGCTTCTCTTAGGAATAAGTTTGAAACCTTTTCACACGTGTAAGAGCCATATTTTGAATTCTTATGTCCATAAATTGGCTGCTTGTGCCCTTCTACATTTTTTCGGGTTGTCGATCCTTTATATTTTTATTTTTAATTGAATTATAGACCTTCCTAATAAGCTAGAGAAATCAGCCCCTTTCCTTAGGTATGGCGTATTTTTTTTCCCCACATTGTTATTCGATTCTTGATTTAGTTTAGGTATTATTTTTTTTATTCTGAAATTTAAAATTTTTCTGGCAAAATTGATCAGTGTTTTAATTTTTGAGTTTTATGTCATCTATAAAAAGGGCAACTTAGTTTCAACTTTGTTTTTCTAACAATTTTTTTCTAAAAGGACTTTCGAATAATCCTTCTTGTCCTTCCTACTACAAAATGCCCCTTATCATATTTCCTACATTTCTGTATGTATTTAACTCTATTCTAGGCTCTATTAGCTATTTTAATCTTTGGTGCTAGTATCAATTTTTTTCAACTACTGTAGCTTTAAATTGTTTTAACATCTGATGTTTTTCAGAAATGTCTTGGTTATTTTTCCATGTGAACTTTGTAATCAGCTTATCTGGATATGTATTATTTCCTATATGCATCTATGTATTTATATACTTACATGCATTTTTGTGGCATTTTCGTGGCATTTTGTGGAAATTGCATTGCACTTACAGATTGATTTAGGGAGAATTAGCTTGTATATAATATTGAGTCTTCTTATTCAAGAACAGGACATATCTTTTCATTTATTCAAATTTTTTATGCTCCTCAGGATTTTAAAATTCTCATCATATAGATTTTGTCCATTTTTTTATTAAGCTTATTCTTGTTATCTTTTTTGTTGCTATTACAAGTGTGATTTTTTTCCCTTTTTATTTTCTCACTTTCCATGTTTAAAGGCAATTGATTTTTATATGTTAATTTTACATTCAGCTAGACGACTGAATTGTTTTTGGTAATAGATTTTCAAGTGGTTTTTTTTAAGATTTTTTTTTTTAGGATAAAATATCATCCGCTAATGTTGACAGTTTTACCTCCTGCTCTCCAGATTTATACGCGTTTCGTTCTCTTGTCTGATCGTGTGGGCCAGAACCCCTAGAACAAGTTTCCATAACGATAAGCGTAATTGGCATTTGCGTCCCTTTCTTCATCGAGACCAGCTGTGATATTTTGCAAGTGGCCACCGTTAAGTTCCGGTCACCTGGACTCCCGTGACCTTGGTTCATGGCGTTTTTCCCCTTCTCTGTCAACAGCGCAGTGACGGTCCCTATGCTCTGGTGCTGGTGCCCACGAGAGAGGTAAGCAGCCTCCCGTCTGGGAGGAGTCTGGAGCCAGGATTCTCAGTGGTACTGTACTCTGTTGGATTTGTCAGTGGCTCTACCATTTTTCTTTCTGCTGCACAAACGAACGTGCCCTTGCCCGGGAACTGCCCTTCTGGTTCCTGACCGGAAAAATTCAAGTACTCTGAAAATCATAAAGTAGGGAAAAGCATTTCCCTGTTACCTCAAAACTAACACTATACATTTCTGTCTTTTGAAAAGAAATTTAAATGACCAGATTTTTGTACTTTGTCCCCAACTGAATTCAAAAATAAAAGCAGTCAGCACTAACATTGAAAAATCTTTTTAGAAAGCTACTGGGCCAGAAATTTTACTTGTTCCTGAAAGGTAGGCTTCTTGGTATTCTTCTTCTTTTTTGGTAGAAAGTCTTTTTCGTCTGATCCGTTTTATTTGTCCACAGAGGCAATTTTAGGCTAGGGCATCTGCTTTGTGTATCAGACGCTAAACACTCTTCGCAGAGAGCTGGTCCAGGAGATGGAAGTCTCCGCTCCGCCTTTTGCGCAGCCTGCAGTGCCCTCTCTCAGCTCCGCCCAGCGAAGGAGCAGACGTGGAGCTGTTTCCGTCTTTAAGGCAGCAGACGACTCCTTCCCTGGAACCCTAAGCCTGTGGGAATCCAGTACGCATCCTGCAGAAAGGGACGTGCGGAGGCTTTTCGATGGTTGTTAATGGTTACAACCCGCCTTCGTTTTCACGTTCCCTGGTTTCCACTGGGCTTTTTCATGTTTCTTTCCTTTAATAAACTTGGGGGGTGGCCCTCCCTCAGTCTTGGGCTGCTGCTCTGCCCTGGCATAGTCTCAGGATATAGTCGTGTCACCCGTAAAATCCCCAAAGGCTGGCCTGTTGCACCCCTGTCCTAGTTTACTCCTTCGTACCTATTACAGTCTTTCTCTGTCTAGAGAGAGCTGAATTCAGGTCGGCTCCATTTCGTTTTGTTTTTTTTTCCCCCATCTTTGTGCCCAGAGCCTTGTAGTCTCCGTGTGGCGCTCTGGGGATTTGAGCCAGCAGAGGGAGCACAAAACACTATTTTCACATGCATCCAGGAAATAGATGTGATGTTTCTACCCACATTCTACAAACTGACAGGTTTCAGAGTCAATCTAAGGGCAAGGTATATTTTTTGAGTTGATTCTGCAACAGGATTTTTATTTCCTTAAATCTTAACTTGAGGTCCACGTTCGGATCCTAATCGCTGTACGTTGTCTAAATTTTTTTTAAAAAAGAAGGGACCTTGCTCATTATCTGTAACTTTTTGATATTTACAGCTGGCTCTACAAAGCTTTGACATCTTCCAGAAACTTCTCAAGGTAAGGCCAGCCATGAGTTCAGTTTTATCTTTTTTTCCTGATCTTTTGAGGAAAGAGAAAAGAGTATTTTCGAAGAGCGAGGCATTGTGCCGATGTCCTCCTGTCCCCCGGCCGTCTGTGCTCTCCCCAGGTGCAGCCTGGTTTTTACTAATCCAAACCTTACTAACCACCTGTTTCCAGCTTAGCAAGATTAGTAGCGTTTCCTGGTGCGTAAAGGTTCATTATAATCTATTCATCTTAGTCACAGGCAAGCCACATCTAGACGTTCACAGGGACAGCAACCCTCGGTGGTCAACTGGAGAGCAACTTAAAATGCTGCGAGTAGGGTTTGTCAAAGAAGAAAGGGAAAGCATCAGAGCCCAAGGCGGCCAACCCACCGGATTAGAGCGAGTCAGTGAATTATATAAACGTCGCTTCGTGAATTATATAAACGTCCTAGCGCCATGCTGTACACCTGAAACTAATATAGAATAACATTGAATGCCAATTCTAATTGAGAAAAAAAGAATCTGTCCTTTCCTTTCATTAGGAGTGTGAGTGGGGAGGGTTGTGCTTGGGTTTTGTTTTAACCAAAAAGAGCAAAAGAAAAGCAGTAGACTTAAGCGCAATGCATTTGTAATTCAGGCTCCACCGAGACAGGCAGAGTTGCTACTTGAATCACTTAAAAAGCTCCTGTTTCTCTTAGAGTGTCGGAAGCCTGTTGTTTAGCTCTAATTTGAGTTACTGCTGCTAGTGACCACGGGCATGGCAATACCTAGGAGTCGTGTCTGCACAGTAACCTTACAGTGAGGAGCCTGAGCCCCCCTCCAGCTCCCGTGAGGAAGGGAGTTTGGAGTCAGTCTCTGTCTGCAGCAAGGGGCTTCGCGTTGACTGGTCTGTCTGTCTGCAGCCGTTCACTTGGATTGTGCCCGGAGTGCTCATGGGAGGCGAGAAGAGAAAATCGGAAAAAGCCAGGTAGGGGACGTTCGTTGTGGTGGATCCCTTCCTGAACCTGTCTGTCCTGCCTTCCTGTTCGGTAAGACTTGGTCCTTCCACACCTGGGGAGAGCCTCGTCCCAGACTCTGCTTCCTGCTCATGCATAAGGACAGACCGAGTCGGCAGGGAGCAGTCGCCTCCAGACGGCTGCTTTTAAAAATAGGGACGAACCTGCATGGGGCTCCTTTCTTACGTGGGCGTCGCCTTCTTAATTAACTCCCCGCCAGTACCTGCAGTCCTCCCCGGTTTAGTGTACAGCCCCCTCGGTGGCTCCCTTGTGGGAGGTTCCTTGGGAGTTTGGGGATTTCTTGGTTTACACAAAAACAAGATCATAAGCTTACATAATTCTTTGCATCTGGCTTTTTACATCTCAAAACATCGATTCCTAATTCTACTTTAAAGCTGGTAACGGGTGTCCGTAGAACATTGTTGCAACAAGTGAATCCCAAATTGTCTGCATTCTTTTTAAACCATTTTTATTGAATTATAGCTTAATGCATAGTAGTAACACCCAACTATGTTTGGTTTGTAACTAAAAAGTAAATATTAAACTCGAAAGATAAAAGTGTTGTTCAGGATTAGATTCAGCGGTAAACAGCAAAGGCGGCAAATAGCAGGAGCACAAACAACATGGAAGGTGTATTTTTCTTCCACATGTGAAAGAAGGCCGAGGTCGCCATCTAGGACTGGCATGGTGCTCCAGTGTCAGGACCCCGGCTCCTCCTGTCCTTATGTGCCACTAAGGGAGGCTTCCATTTTCAAGGTTACCTCACAGTCTTAGAAGGTTGCTGGAGATCCAGACATTACACCTAGTTTCCTTGCAGCAGGAACAAAGACAATCATACCTCCTCCCCGTGAAGGTGCCCGTGGGATTTGCATATATTCATTAGCCTTTTATCCTAATCCTAGAACGCAGGCCCATGATCATGCTTCACTGCAAGAGAAGCTGAAAAATACACTCAGCTAAAAATGGGAGACTTTTCTTACTATAGCATAATGGCATAAAGGATGTTTGGGTCGTCAGAAATTAGATTTATTCTACCTAGTCTATGAGGCAAAGCTAAGCCCATTATATGGAAGTTACGGTAAGAGCTCAGTATAAAGAAAAACATTCTGGGACAACTCAGATAAGAGGACACCTGGCGTAAGAGCTTCCAGGAACAGGAAAGGTGACCACGTAGCTGGAATGTTCTAGAAAGGACCTGTGGGTCAGGTAAAAGGCATCATAAAGGTTTCTTTCAAAGTTAAGGTTTTATGATTTTAAAATACTTTCAAATCTTAACAATTATATTCTAGAGGAGAGAGGAACTTCAGAGAAAAATTAAAACTCACGCATATCTTTGTATCCACTTGTCATTATGTGTCACGATGTCAAGCAGTGGCACATCGATGCTAGACATGAATCTGTCTCCCTGGTCTTTTTCCTATGTTTTCTATTGATACAGCCCAGTTTGATTTCCTTTTTTTTTTTTTTCCACGGTGTGTAATTTCAAACAGACTCCGCAAGGGAATAAATATCCTTATCTCAACTCCGGGGCGACTGGTGGATCACATCAAATCCACAAAGAACATTCATTTTAGCCGGGTACAGTGGCTGATTGTGGACGAAGCCGACAGGTGAGCCTCGTCTAGAAGCACGAAAGGCGGGAGGGGGCGCTGCTTTGCTGTCTTCGCCCAGCTCTGAGGCCCCCTTGGTATCCTATTTATTCTTCATGTCGATTGAAATTCCTTCTCTCCAAACCGCAGAATCTTGGATTTGGGTTTTGAGAAAGATATCACAGTGATACTCAATGCGGTCAATGCCGAGTGTCAGAAGCGACAGAACGTCTTGCTGTCGGCGACACTCACGGAAGGTGGGTTGCAGAGGTGCCCTCTGTTCTGCATTTGGTGGGGGGCAGCTGGACTGGGAACGTGTGCCGGTCGTGGTTCTCAGCCCTGGGGACGGGGGCGGGGGATCTCAGAGGACCTCTTCTCAGACCCCGAGTCCTGCACCAGCCTCCCTCTTCCAGCTTCCAACACTCTGTGATCCCAGGGCATGGACAGAGGGGGAGCGGGCGGGTCCCCGATCCCGAGTCACCGTGGGGACGGTGCTGCTGGCGCTCACGTCAGGGCGGAGAGGAAGAGAAAGGCCATGTGGTCTCGGGACGCGCTTATTGTGATCACGGCCCACCTGGGAGCAGGGCTCTTGTGCCGACAATGGTGACCTCTGACCCCAGTGCGCATTTTAGTGTGGTCACCCTGCCTCTCTCCTGAAGAGACAGTGAACAGAAAATAGGTCGTCTTTAAGCCGTTTGTGTTTACCATCCTCACGAGATAGGAACTTTGCTCTCTCTCATAGATGGGCGCACCGGGGCTTGGGAAAGCCACGTCACTCCCCACGAGTCACCCACACAGTGGTCCTTGTTTGAGCGACAGCACAACTTGCGTGTTCTTCTGTCTGGTTTACTTGTTTTGCCGGCCGCCCATGGTGCCCATGTACCAGATACCGTGCGTGTGACTCATCAGCAGTTTGAGTGCGTCCTCAATAATAGTGATGTTACGAGATGATCTGTGGAAAAGGGGTTCTGTGCTCCAGAAGTTTGGGAAACGCCCCACATTACCTCCTCGGAGATTCATGATGTACCCCCACACAGTAAAGGTCCTGAGAAGGCCTGTAAACCCCACGAAGCCTTTTTTTCAGGGTTTCCATAACTTACTTGACCACAGAATCCTCTCTAGGGTTGGGGGGCGGCGGGCAGCCACCTGTTAGTGTCCCTTTCAGTGGTCTGCCACAGGTCCGAGTTTAGAAATGCTGGGCAGATGGGTCATTGGGCCATGGGAAGGAACCAGGGGGGTCCGCCCCACCAGACTGACAGTTGGCAGGTCCGTGCTGGCACTTGGTGGCATCTGTCGGGAGTTTCCCGGTACGCCTGGTATGTGGCGTGTGTGGGAGTGCATACCTGGCCAGGTCCGTGGCACGTGCATGTCATCTATCTGCCTTTTTCACTTTCTATCCAAGGGGTGGCCCAGCTCGCCGATATCAGTTTACTCAACCCAGTCAGTATTTCTGTCCTGGAAGAAGGCTACGGACAGGCTAACCCACAGGGCGGAGGAGCTCTTGAAGTCTCCGCTCCACAAACCAGCGACGAGTTGGACAGCTTCGCGATACCGGAGGGTCTCGATCAGCACGTGACCTTGGTTCCCAGCAAACTGAGGCTGGTCTCCCTGGCGGCCTTCATCCTGCAGAAGTGCGCGGTAGGACTGGGGACTGGACCCGGCTCGATCGAGGGCACAGAGACCTGTTCATGTCGGGCACTGGTAGCTGCATGGAGACACGCACGCGTTTTCTAGCCAGGGCGTGTGCGTGAGTGTGGCCCTTCACACGTGTCAGCCAGTGGTCCAGGACTGTGGGAAAGAATCAGAGATCAGTGAGGGCCAGTGTGTTCAGCTTGAGATCGGCCTTAAGCATCTTGCCTGGGACTGACGCCAGGGCTGGGCGCATCACAGGTGGACACGTGCTGGACGTGGGGCAGCCCTAGGGGTCTGTACTTGGGTTTTTGAAAGATCCGTAGTATTTCTGTAATTGTTTGCCAGGTTCACCTGATAACTTTCTCTGGTCCCTGGGGACGTAGTGGGAAAGCGTGACAATGAAGCGTCAGGGTTTCCTGCGGACAGGGGTTGTGCGTGGCGAGCCCAGAGTGGGGGGAAGAGCTAGTGCGCAGCGTCACTCTACCGTGTGTCGCTCCCAGGGGTGGGGCCCCGTTTGAGGCCACAGCTCTGTCATTTTCCCGTCTAGCGTTCTTTGTAGTGCGAAACATTGGTGTTGCTGGGGTTTTTTTTTTTTTTTAGTAATTCAAAGTCGTCAGCCCCCTATATTTCCTGTGGGGCCGGCGTGACTGCGTTTCAGAGAGATGCTCGTCTTGGTGTCGCCTAACCCTAACGTGTGGCTGCTTTCTCCCTCGGTACCGACGCAGTTCGCAGCCGACCAGAAGATGATCGTCTTTTTCCCGAGCTGCGAGCTGGTGGAGTTCCACTACACGCTCTTCGTCCAGACCCTGCTGCCCCGCCCGGGGGCCCCGGCCGTGGCGCCCTTACCATCCGGCTCCACGCAGTTGAAGTTCCTGCGGCTGCACGGGGGCCTGGAGCAGGAGGTGAGCAGCACGCGCCCCCCCCCCCACGGGCTGAGACCCCGTGAACTTGAACTCGTCCTCCAGGGTCACAGAGCTTCCTTGGCAGGCTCTGCCGGGCTCAGGAAGGATAAGCCTGCCACGGGCGACCCACTGGACCTGGACGCCGGTCCCGCTGCCCTACCCAGTGTGGCGGGGGAGCCTATTGTTCCCGTCGGCTCTCGCTCCCCAAGCTGGGGGCTCGCAGGCCCGCTTGGCCCGCGTCTACCTCAGCCAGCTGTTAGGGCAACAGAGTACCACTGAGTAGCTGGCACCAGGGAAGGCTTTTGCCTTTTTAGTACCCAGTGTGTAATTAGGGCTTGATGTCTTCAAATTAAGAGCATTAATGGAGCTAAATTGTGGATCCCATATGGTACCGCTGAGCGTGGCTGCTGTCCCTGTCAACAAGCGCAGCGCTTCCCTCTCCACACTTCTGGTTGCGAGAGGGTCGTGCGTGCCGCGGGGCCTCGGTCCGGCCTCGGCTCTGCGCGCCGCTTTTGTTCAGCGGGCAGAGCGTGACGCCGTCCTGATGCTGGGAGCCGGGCTGCGGAGGCTCGGCCCGCTGCTGGTCGGTAGGCTGTCCGTTCAGGGAGCCGGGCTGGAGCATGCTGGAGCCGTGGAAGGGAGGACGGCTCAGGCCTGGGGACAAGGGCCGTCTTGTCCTCGCGGAGAGGTTACCAGGCAGCTTAGAAAATTAGAGCGAAAGGAAGCCAGAAATCCGAACGAGAGCGGACAGAACCAGCTTAAAAAATCAAAGTTTTTAGGATTGAAAGGTGCATTAAAAAGGTTATCAAGTCCAATCACACGCTTTGTTTTTGCTTTTCTATTTTAATAATTCAGAAAATGGAGGCTCAGAAAAGTGAATTTGCTGAAAGTCACTCAAGGTCACAGCTGCTTATTTGCTACAAGATTACACAAAGTCGGTTTTTACCTTGTACACCCCTGATTCAATTGAGTTTGTCGATTTGATAATGTGATACCATTTACGATTTTTTTTAACTTAGTTTATTAATCCTCTGGGCTGTTTTCACCAGGGGTGTTCTGCATGGTGAGTCTGAGGGAGGTGGAGGAGCTGGGTATAATCTCAGAGTCTGGGAATTCAAATAGGTCATCCAGAAGATTCTGTCATTAAATGATTTCCAACTCTCATTGTAATAGGATGGTATCTGGCAGAGTGCTTACAGCTGGGGCAGACTGCTTGTGTTCTAGTCGTGGCTCTGCTGTCTACCGGCTGTGTGACCTCACAAAAGCATTTAGCCTCTCTGTGCCTCAGTTTCCATGTCTCTAAAATGGAGCTAATGATAACATGTTGTTTCTAGGGTGGTTGTGATACTTGATCGAGTCAGTACAGACAAAGCGCTCAGCACAGGGCTTGGCACATAGCAAGTGCTCAGTGAACGTTAAGTGCCACTGCTCATTTAATAATTGTTGGTATTTCGCTTACGTTGTTTTGTTCCTGAAGCCACCTTCACAGTCTCCTCCAGAAACGGGTAGAAGACGGGAAAATTCATTTTGTGAATGCTGAGGTCGAGCGTCTTGTCCCAGAGTAAGCTAAGATAGTCACAGTCACGCTTTCCTGGTGTCTTATGCTGGCCACTGTTCCATGTGACCTGTGGTCTCCCTAAGTGATTAACGTGACCACAGCCAAGTACGTGAGCACCGGAGGAAAGTCGCCGTTTGAGGAGGTTGCTACGTGGTTGTTGGGTTGAGGAGCTGGTTAGGTTTTCTCCTCACCCCAAATCTGACTACATCACGGTCAGTGTTGAAGGCGATTCGGGCTTTCGTGAACTCTTCTGATTTTGACTCTACAATGCAACCATTAAAAACGTCCCTTATAAAGACCAGGTAGCAAGTGACAAATGCGGCAGTCCTTGTGAGGGTCCGAGCACCGACTGTGGAGCACGGCTCCCTGGGTGCAGGTATCTGCCCAGCCCTTGGCCGTGTGCGCGCATCCCTCGGGCAGGTGTGTCAGCCTCTCTGTGCCTCCGCCTCTTCACCTGGAACGGGCGGCGGCAGCACCTGCTCACAGGCCTGTTGCACCCAATGCCCCATTGTAAGCTCTGCCAGGTAGAGCGCGGGCCGGCGGCTGGCATGCAGCAGGCTTCAGTCTGTGTTGGCTTTCTGCCCACTGTCCTGAGTGAGGGGCCAGTCACGTGGAGGCCTGGAGCAAGGTGCACCTCTGTGACCCAGTGGCCGTGCCAGAATGGAGGGACAGACCTCACCTTTTCCTTTTTCCAAATTTGTGGTCATTTTGGTTATATTTCCTTTTTTGTTGCTGACAGATGGACACGGTGGAGTCTCAGCCGCTTGCAGCTCTGTGACTCACACGCACTGGGCGGGTGCCCTTTGCGGGTTCACACCGAGCCGTTTAAGTGGGCGCACCTTTTGGCCCAGCAAGGCTGCCTTTAGGAACTTACCCAGAGAGAACGTGTAAGCGTGTCCACAGCTGCTGATCTGCAGAGATGTCGATCACGGTTGTTTGGAACGGTAAACAGTTGGTGACAACCTCAGGTGCCAGTTATGGGTCATTGGGCACACCCATTCGACTGCGTCCTGTGTAGTCACGAGAGACCATGTGGGTTTGGGGTATTTATCGGCCTGAAAAGACGTTTGCGTTCTGCCAGGAGGTGACGAGAGCGTGTGCACAGCGTGCGTAGCACGGCGCCGATCCGCCTCGCACTCGGTCACGTTGCGCGCAGAAACGGGGCCAGAGGAGCGTGGGGTCACCAGCGCCGGCGTTGTGCTCTGGGTGGCGGAATGCTTGCACTCTTTTCCTTTGACGGACATGTAATTGTCTTACGGTTAAAATACACGGGTTTTGAAATTTTTCACCTTTTAAAAAATAAGTTTTTAAAAAACTCCCCTGTAGAAAAGGTTGGTCGGTCTTCACTCCTCTAGCCCACCTGTAGGAAATCGCGTTTAGCGTAAATTCAGTCACTCGCGTGCCATGGCCTTCCCCGCCCTTAACGGTTGGCCATTTCCGAAGGATGTGCCCACGGTGGCATCGTCTTACTGAGGTGTGCGACGTAGCCAAGAAGGCCAGCCCTGTGAGTTCCGGGCCTTGCGAGGAGATGTGAAGAAGCCACTTCCTCGGCGGAGCCTCTCTGTGCCTCCTGTGGTGCAGCAGACGGAAATGGGGCAAGCCGTGGGAATCCGAGCTGCCTCGCTGGAATCCATCTCGGAGTTGTAAGGCTTTTTTCCCTTGTTTTTTGTAGGACAGAATAGCCGTGTTTCAAGAATTCTCCCATTCCAAAACGGGCATCCTCCTTTGCACGGTACGTACCCTTCTCTACTCCACGTGATTGGTGATTGCAACATTTTCTCTCTCGACAATTTGAACTTGCGGCCAGCTCCACAGAGAGCAGGAATACCAGGGGCCTCTTGGTGTGGCTGGTCCCTTTGCACTTCTGGTTTGTCACCTGACTCTGTCACGAATAGCCGGCTGCCACTGTGCAGAAGACTTAGCGATTTGCTCACTAATAGTGACAGCTGTTGGTCTGAAAATGTGTGAATCTTGGTGATTTCTACCCACCAAAAACTTGTAAATTACAGCTATCGGGAGTAATTAGAGCTGAGAAAGTCTTTCCACAACAAAGCGGCTCTGCTCGCGTCGCTCACCTTTTCTTAAAGGAGAGGAGAGCAGATGCGCTTGGGCGGGTCTTATCGGCTGTTGTCTGCAGCTCTCGTCCGGCCTTCCGTTTCTGGGTCTGCGGCCGTGAGGGCTGCCGCCTCCGGCACGGCGCTCATGCTCTTTCGAGATGGAAAACTCGCACTTCCCACGGCCCCCTTCTCTGGGGATTCGCGTCACTGTAGTTGTCGCTTGCCCCCAGGGTTAAAAGACCTTCCCTGTTTGGGCCATCTCGGATGATGGCACTTAATCCCTAACTGATAATTTGCAGAATCCCTGTATATACGATAATGAAATTACACGATAAGTCGGGTAATTCAGTGAACGGTTGGTTGCTGGATAGAGGAAACAGACATTTAGCCCCTTGAATTCCAGCGCTGCGTTCCGCTTCAGAGGTCGTAGAGATCGTTTTCTTCCTAAAGTTAGCGTGTGGGCGAGCGCTGCTGTGTCTTGTGTGTGGCCGTGTACAGGATGGAGTGCCTGGTCACCTGCTTGTCATAGTGTGCTAGTTCTCACGCGCGTGGCAACCCCTTCCCTTTAGGAAGGGCATCCACAGGTCACGTGCTTGTGTTTGCTCTAAAAGCACCCGCAAATACCTAAGTAAGCTACATGGTAAAGAACTTTGCCAAAAATCTCTATGTCCGGTAGTACCTTCTGGAACTGGACCCCTTCCTGTCTCTGTCCCCATTTCTCCTCTTGCTTCTTACCCAGGCCCCCCTTTCAGCTCCTCGAATGTGTCATTCTCGTGTTTTGTGGCCGTGGGGCCTTGGTACATGTATTCCTTCTGCCTGGGACGCCCGCCCTGACTTCGACTGACCCCTACTTAGGTCTCAGCTTTAAAGTTCATTTTTTTCAGAAGGTGGGGCTCCTGGAGCCCCAGTTCTCCGTTTGGCCCTCCTGGCCACCCTGCATCTCTTTACGGCACTCATCACACCAGGCCTGGGTGTCCTCCCACCAGACGACAAGCTCGTGAAGGCAGGACCGTGTCGTTCCCAGTTCTGCCCCAGCGTCAGGCACAGAGCAAGTGTGCAGTGGGCCCTCAGTGTTTGTGGATGGCACGTGTGGGTCATCGAGGCCCAAGAAAGTCGATGTTGAAGACCACAGACATGTGCCTTTTCTAAAGATGAGAGGCCAAGATATACTTGCTCGTTGGGCATAAACTCACATTTTCACACGTGGTGTTATCTGAGGAGCGAATGGCACACGTGTATCTTGAGCCAGAAAGCAGTAGGAACCTGTGCGTTGCAGTTGGGGTTAGGATCAGAACACAGTCTTCTATCTTTGGCCCTTAAGATGCTGGATTTGTCCCTGGTGGGAAATTGTCGAGTCTCTTAGTGTACAAGCGCACGGCGTTATGGACGTGGGTGAGCTCCGAGCGTCAAAACTCTAGGTGTTTGTAGGTCAGTTTGTTCGGGTTGGTTTGGTTTGGTTTTGGTTTTTCTTGCTCTTCATGGAAGAGAAGATCATTCTTTCTGAAATGTAATTCCCAGTGGGGTCAAAACACATGCTGACTTTCCTTGTTCGGCCTGGCTGACACCTGCGGGCAAGGGATGTCAGCTGGACACAGGGTACCAGTGACTTGGCAAAGCACAGCTCTCCCCCCGTTTCACGCCTGCCGGTCCTGGTGCCACGGGGAGAGCAGACTCACTTGCCACAATCTGATGTCTCTCAAATCTCTTGGTTCATGTCCCTTTGCTCGTTCAGGTCGCTTCCAGTACCCGGTCCCCTCCCAGAGTCATCTCGTCCTTACCCTGGGGTGAGGATTACTGCAGAAGCCCTGGGGCGGCGGGGGCGGGAGGGGCGGGGCGCTCGTCTCCCTTATTTCTAGGCCGAGATCCGAGCACAGCTTCCTGGGAGCAGAGTTCTCCTCCACTCTGTGGTCCTCCTACGGCTGCCATATTTGTTTGCTTTAGCCGGACGCTTCTGGCGTCTGAGCTGTGGGGCGCATGAGACGCGCTGTAATAGATCATGCCTGGGTTGGGGGGGTATTGTCGCTCGGCGTCCTTTGAAGCAGCCTGTTGCTTGCCAGGTCCTGCGAACGCTCCCCAGGAGCCTCCTTAGTGTTAATGAGGAATGCGGGCCACTTCAGGACACGGCAGATGGAGAACTGGCTTCTTCTGATAGAGAGGAATCGCGTTAGCTGCCGCGTGGGGCTTTCCCCCTTCACACCGTTCCTTTTGCCATTTTGATTTATCATCCCAAGGTCTTTCTAACGGGGCCAGAAGACTGAAAATCTGGGAATTATGGTGTAACTACACAAAAGCCCACAATTACACCATTTCCTTTCCTGCTAGGGAGTCCCCCTGCACCCCATTTTCCTCCCTCTCTATGTCCTGTTATTAGGAACAATTAAGGGGGTGTGTGTGTGTGTTTCTTTCATCTCAATTCCAAACATCTAAAAGCAAGGAACTTTTTAATTTCATGCTCTGTAGTCTTTCAGGGCCTGATACAGAGCTTTGTATGCTGTGGGTTCTCAGGCCGCGTGACCATGGTGACATGGAGGCCGAGGTGGAAGGGGGGTCAGGCAGGAGGTACCCATTTGTGAAGGAAAGAGAGTCTTTATACTTTTGAAATGTAATTTTTATGTTCTCTAGAAAATTAGATCTAAGAAGCAGCCAAAGTTAATAAGACAGGAAGGATTAGCAGGAAGGAGTCACCCGAGAGTTCAAAGCCGCTTTCCAGATTGAGCTAAGAAATCTGAGGAATCGGGTCTCAGATACGGGGTTACCTCCAGGACGTTTCCTCCTGTTTATGGTGCAGACCTCACCGTGGCTTTTAATACCATCGTCACGTCGATGAGCTGATAGAGACACGCCACTGGGTGACGGCAAACGGTGTTTCCAGGTGGCCTCTGGTTTTAAGGCTGGTCGTAGGCTTTCTGCTGGTACGCATGGTGCTCTCTGGTTGTCCCTTGGTTGTCCCCAGATGACCAGAGCACGGCCACCTCCCAGCAAGGAGAGGCACTTCCGGCTCCACCCAGGTGTGCTGGCCGCATGCTCGTCGGAATACACCGCACTGTCCCTCTGAAGGTCCCCGAGTCACCTGTGCTGCTTTCCTCCACTGTCTCACTTTATTTCTTTTTTCACTCAAAATACAGTTTTGTCTGTGCAGTTCTTAATTTCCTCTCCTCCTGGGGCATCTCCATGTGCCAGGGGCCCAGGAGACAAAGGAGTGGGCCCGTCAGAGTCACGAGCGTGTCAGTTCACAACCCAGAGTAAATGTACTTTCTCGGTTTTCTCTGGGGCATGTTTTTTAGGTAAAGTTTATCTTTCCACTTTATTTCCTCGTGTTAATGGCAAGATCATTTGGAGATTGCTGGCTGCTGACTCGGTTACGCTAACTCATGTTGCCAGTTTTTTGGCGGCCGCAGCCAAGATCTCTCGCCTCTGACAGCTTCTCCTTCCTCCTCTGATTACGCAGCCCAATCTGTCACCCGGACAACGGGGGCCCGTACCCCGCTGATGGCTTTCCACACACGGCAATAATGACTTTTGGCAGGCCAGAAAGGCGGCAGAGGCGAATTTGCTGCGTCCCTTGCTCAGAGAGCCGGCAGGCCCCCTCTCTCTGTTAGTAAAAGCACTTTGTGAGGTTCTTGGGTAAATAAATGAGTCATTTTAATCCAACTGACAGGCTGGCACCTGAGCAAGCTGCCTTCCATCTGTACTCCTTGGTCTCATGGAGGCAGCCAATTGTCGAGCCCAGGGCCTTCAAGGCCGCACCGTTGAGCGTCTTTCAGAACTGACTTTAGCGATTCTTTTGCCCTAATTAGGTTAAAGGGCTGCAGTGGGGCCGGATCTCAGTTCTGAAAGTGGGCGGAGGACCGGGGCCTTTGCTGAGTCTTAGCGGGTCGCAGTTTCTGTTGCTCTGGTGCTGCTGCCGACGGCATGCCAGGCGGAGGGAGGGCGCCCCCGCCTCTCCCAGGGGCCCGGGGTGCGAGCGGGGGGCGGCGTCTGATTGCCACCATGCCAGTGCTTGCTTTATCGTGAAACGAGTGAAGCACTCGGGTTGATAATGCTTGAAACACGGTTTGCATACACCGTCTCTTCTGGTCTTCACAGTGACCCCATGAGATAAATCGAGTAGGTCTTATAGTCGTTTTATGGGTGGGTAAACTGAGGCTCAGAGAGCTGGGCTGATACGCCCAGGTCACGTAGCTGCTGAAGTCATACCGCAGTCCAGTTCTCTCTGTTCCTAGATAGGAAGACTGTTCCTTTCCCCCATTCTCTGTGGTAGCCCAGGCTCAGAGCGGAAGGAAGCACTTAAAAGAACAGCTGGATTAATTCTGAGCAGTGACTGGCTGTCGGTGAGGTCCCCTGCCCCACCACAAGAAGTAGGGGGGCGGGGAAGACTGTGTCTCAGCCGGTGGTTTGAGCTGGATCACCCAAGTGAGAGACCCTGAACAGTCTCAATGACAAACTGCTGGCATTCTTCCTAAGTCACTGTTTCATCGTGTCCGTACTCAGTGACTTTCATGAACATCATATGTTGTTTTAGTTTTGCCTGTTTTTTTTTCTTTCTTTTTTCTTTTTTAGGCGAGGCAACCCGCAGTTGACCTCACAGATTGCAAGGACCTTATCAGCTCACAATCCCTTATTTTTTATTTTTACGCCTACAGCACCTGGTCTTCTGGGTGGTCTCCCATCCAAGTACTAACCAGGCTTGACCCTGCTTAGCTTCCGAGATCAGACGGCGTCGGGCTTGTTCAGGGTGGCATGGCCGTAGACTTTGCCTGTGTTTCTTGATTGAATCTGCGAAGCCGACACGCATTAAATGTTTCACGAAGCCCACGTGAACCACTGTGGCAGCCCACAGACTGCAGGCACCTCACACTGCAGAGCATGGGAACGAGATCCTTTCTCAACGGAGCTGAGCAGATTTAGGGGCCCCCAGTGTTTCTGACGCCAGCTGTGGTTGGCGTGGAAAGCAGCGTCCCTGCCTCTAGGCAGAACACCCCAAACAGTGTTCTCAGAGGCGCCCGCTCCAGAACGTCGGCCTTTGGTTTCAGGGCTGTGGGGACCGTCTGAAAACACCTCGTGGTGGCTGACGCACTTTTAGTGCATTAAGCTCCTGCTTGACCCTTAATAAATGTGGCCTGGCCCCTGATCAGAGGGTGCCAGCCGCCACAGGTGTGTCAGAGTGCAGGCTGCAGAATCCCGCCCCGCCCCCCGTGGTCCTTCTGGGGAGTTAGATGTTGCTGGGGGTATCTTCCTCGGGTCCTGCCTCTGAGCCTGGGGGATGCAGGGAGCGATTGTTTGAATGTGCTTCTTGCAGAAACTTTGCGTAGGGTTATTTTTCAAAAACTAATTATGCATAAGATTCTTAGCAGTGCCTGCAGTGACGGGAGAGGGCGGAGGGCTGGTCCTCACAGAAGAGCGCCCGCTCTCCCACGGAAGGGAGGGATGGACTTGGGAAGTCATCGTTTGGCAGCCATCAGGGTAACAATCGAGCCGGACAAGCAGCACCAACAGATGCTAAACCCTCAGGCAAAGGTTCTGGGAAGCCGTCTGCGGGATTCACTCCTCCGTTTCCTTAATTACAAAGGCGAAAGGCACCTTCACAGTGGAGAGTGCTGGCAGACACCACTGACTCAGGTGGCTGGACGCGGCACCACCAGTGCAGGACAGGCTGCACTAGCGTGCCCCCCATGTGCCGCACTGGGAGGCACACAGCACCCTGACACCGTGTCTCTGCCAAAACGCCTCCCCCAGCCTCACCGTGAGGAAGTAGCGGGACAAACACGGGTCTGGGGTGTTCCTCAAGACGCCTGCGGACTTCAACATCGACGGTTATCAAAACAACACTAAGTGAGTAAAGGACAGGGGCGGCATTCTAGATGAAGGGGTGTGATAACTCTAGAGGGGTGCAACAAAACCTGCACGATCCGTGGTTCAGCCCTGGGTTGGGGAAGAAAAGCAGCTCCGAGAGTCGTCTTCAGTGCAGTTGGACAAGTCTGACTACGGACTGAATATTAGGAAGTAATGTTGTTCAACAGGAGACTCTTTAGGAGTGATGATGGCGTTGTGGCTCCGTAGAAGAATGTCCTTTTACCTGTGAGAAACGTGCCAAAGGGTTTAGGGGTCAAGTGCCGTGGCGTTTCCAGTGTACCTTCGGATGGTTCAGAAAACCGTGCCCGTGTGGAGAGCAGGAGAGCGCAGACGCGCCAGAAACCGCCCGCGGATGGGTCTCCGTGGCGGTGCGCAGGCGCCGCTCGCGTGCCGCTCCTGTCTCCTCTGTAGGTTTAAATGTTTCAAAATAAAAACGTGGGGGAAATACATATTCATTGTTAAAAAACAAAACAGACAACACAGAAAAATGCAAAAAGTGAAAATCACGAGAATCCCTCTGCCTAGAGATGACCACGGTTGACCCTTTGAGAACGTCCTTCCAGGTGTTGGTTCTTAGTTTATCTGTGGATCTTCTGTCCGTTTATCCATCTGTTAAATGGGTTTTTTGGTTTTCTCTTGCTTTGTTTTTACCCTTCTTTTTTTTCCCTGAAGATTTTGGTGGCAGAAACCAGCCTATTTGTCCTTTAGGCTACTCCACATTTCACATTTGCCTGACGGCGCCTGGCGGTGATGTTGAACTTGTTCCTGTCGCCCCCAGATTACCTCTAAACTAGCAGCCAGGTCTAGACCCTGGTTGGAGTCAGACTGTCAGGTCTTGCTTCTGTTTTGGCAGCAGTAGGTGATGCTCCGTACTTCCTGTTGCATGACAGCTGGTCATCTTACTTTTTCATTACGTCAGAACGTTCACATGGCCTCAGAGTCAAAGTCACAAAGGGCCGTTAGAGGAATCTGGCTGCCATCTGTTTCCCCTCTGCCCCGTTCTCCTCCTTCTTCTCTGGATAACTGTTTCGATGAGCTGGTGGGTTTTTCCCTCCATTTTTTTCTTTTGTTTTTTTTTTTGAAATTTGAGCGAATATATTTTATTTCCCCCATTTCTTACACAAAAGCATACTGCCCACACTTGAAATCGACACACTCAAGATTCTCCATGTCAGTACGTAGGAATCTTCATTCCTTCCGTGGCTGTATCATTCTCTGTTGTATGAGGTAGGTATTGCCATGTTTTTTTTCAACCTGTATCCTCCCAGACCTCCAATTACGGATGGTGGTGAAACAGATACCCTCGTACGTATGTCATCTTGTGTTTTTGCTGGCGTCCCTGTGGGTGGATTTCTAGGAGTGAGATTGTTCTGGGTCAGAGGGAGAAAGTGCATATATAATTTTGCTGGATATTAACCAAATTCTCCCGCTTTAAAGGGTTTCTCCCATTTTGCATTCCCACCACAGCCCATGAAGGTACAGCATCTTTTCTGACGTTGGAACAGTATAATGTAATGTGGCCAAGGAATAATAGTTATTTTGAGGATCAGTCGAGGTAACGCAGGTAAAGTGCTCCACAGTGTCCGGTGTGTAGGGAGCGCCTGGTAAATGTTGGCTGGCGACATCGTTGTTAGGAGTGTTAGCGAGTAGATGAATGCTAAGTGTAAATGATCGGTGAAAACCAGAAGATTCCCATTTTCTAGTCACTCTGCCGGAATGGCCAGAAACCAGAGAGCGGAGAGTCTTTGCTCTTTAGGTAGCGACCAGCTGAAAAGAGAAAATGGCTCTCCATTGCTTGGATGGCCTTCGTCTGCCTGGCTGCCCTTGACCTGCATCTGATGTAGCAGGCCAGAGGGGCAGCCCCTACTCGATGCTTGCTGCTCTCTGAGGCTACGAAGCACAGTCCTCAGAAAACGCTCCGCAGCTCACCTCCACGAGGGACCACCTCGGAGTGATCTTCCAGAAGCCCTGTTGTCGTTAGCATCACCGATAGGGACGGGATGGGTGTAGTCACCTGTGAATGCACTCATTGTAGAGTGGGTTTCAGGTAAAATGTAATAGTGGAGCATGCCAGAAGTTTCCAGAGTTCTTCCACGGCGCAGCTGATAACAGCCTCTTGAAGCTCTCGGGCCGACTCGCAGGTGGTGTCTGGTGACGCGGGTTGTGACAGCCTCACCGGCGGGTTCCATAGAACTCGCCCCTGAATCAGAATTTTAACCACAAATGGACTTCAGTGGCTTCCTGGAGTTGTATGCCAACAGCTTTGTGGGGTGCAGGCACATTGGTGGGGGTGAGCCCTCGTGGTGTGCATTAGATTAGAACGGGCCTGTGACCCCCTAATCGTTCAGGAACTCAGTCCTAATCCCTATTCTTTTCTGTTTTGAAGGACGTTGCGGCTCGGGGCTTAGATCTCCCTCAAGTCACGTGGATTGTTCAGGTAATTTTTTTAAGTTGTTAAGGTGTGAGCTTGAGGCAGGAATGTATGATCGTGAGTAAATGCGTTGGCTTTAACTAGAATAATTATTATTATCCTCTTGGGTGTTGCCCTGGTAACCAGGCAGCAACCAGCCTCATCTGCACAGTCTCCCGACATCTCTCCTTAACCCAGCCCACCTCACCGCTGCAGCAAAACAGCCAGACTGTGCAGTCTCGGGAGGGAGGGGCAGGCTCCCCTGCTCCCAGACTAATGCATGTCACAGTGTCCGCAGTGACGGGAATTACCCAGGCCTCTCGGAGGCCTCACTGTCCGGGAGGAGATGGCCCAGCTGTCCTGAGATCCATGTCCTGTACATTGACCCGCAGGGGGCAATTAAGTCCATGACAGCATCTTATACATACCTCCGGCCTTAGACGCTTTGCCGGAGGGTACAGGTGTTCGCGCTAGTCCAGTGGTTTTAGATTTTACCTTTTTGTTAGCCTGCAGAGTGATGTTTTTAAGCCCTTCTGTGTAGGGACCAGGGGACACGTGCCCTGTTTACGTGAGTCATGGTTTATTCACATTTTAGTGGAATCGCATGCCTGTCACTGGCTAGGAAGTCTGAGCTGCTCACTGCAGATGGTCTACTTTGCGACTGGAGGCATTGCGTCGTCTTTCCCGCTGGCCACAGAGCAAATTAAAGACAAGACGAGAATCATTTTAATGTGCAGAAGGCTAGACACATCAAATTGACCATTTAGAGCCTTTTTATAATGTGAATATTGATTAGTTTAATGTGCCTGGCCTCCCATATATCTATCATACTTGTCTTGGTCCTCTGACCTTTGATTTGTGTAGCAGCAAAGGCCAAAAAAGAGGAAGAATGAACATACGGCCAGTAAGTTTTAATGGTGACAGAGTTATTGCCACAGAGAACGTCAGATGCTTTGCATCTTTCATCCTGCTGAGTTCCAGAGTCGGCCCCCTTCCCTGAGTCAGGGATTCTGTGCCTGGGAGCAGCAGCGTTTCCCTGTGTGAAGGGAGCTGCCTCTTGACTGCCCTGCAGCTCCGCCCCACTGGGACTGAGTGGAGCCACAGCTTGGTGGCGGGGCCCAGCCCCAGGGTCCCAGCCGCAGAGCCGAATGCTGGGATGGCAGTAACCAGCCCCGTCCTCCTTACCCTGCCCAGCGTCTTCCGTGGCCTCACCCCCACTGCTTTGTCTGCCACGGAAGTAGGCCAAGGTCTTGTGGTCATCTGCGGAAGTTTGCCCCCACCTGCCGACGTTTTCACCTTGCACAGTCACCTTGGTGAAAAGATGCAAATAGGAAAATGAAGAGACCTGTGGAGAAGTAAAATTAAAAAGGAGATACTGGGACGAGAAGACATCTCGTTTATCTGAAACTTGGCCACCGTTCACGTTTGCGTGTCAGAGCCCTGTTACTCCGGCGAAGCCAGGAGTCTCGGGGTTGACTGACTTCTCCTTGCGACAATGTTGGGGTAACCGTAGCCCCAGGATTTAATCCTTGGGTTACCTGGAGGCAGGTGAGGGGTATCGCACTTCCAATTAACGGCAGTCCCTTGATCTGTGAACACCTTCATTCCTGTCGCCCTCTTTAGTACAACGCTCCGTCTTCGCCGGCTGAGTACGTCCACCGGGTTGGGAGAACTGCCCGCATTGGCTGCCGGGGGAGCAGCCTGCTCATTTTGGCTCCTTCGGAGGCAGAATATGTCAACTCGTTGGCTTCTCACAAAATCAAGTGAGTCAGAAACCTGAACGGGGTTTCGGCTGATCTCACCTAATTAACTTTCTGTCGCTTTTTATAGTGGATGGGCCTTGTAAGCTGATGAAGCACCATTAACCCTTGTGATCGCTAAAGGAGTCCCAGAATAGCCAGTGGCAAAAACTAACACCCTTAGTGCCATCAGCACGTGACAGTTCTCATCGCGTTGCCAGGCTAGGTCAGCGATCTGCTGCACTTCATTTTCCTTGTAGGCGGAGGTCCGTGTCTCGTGCCTCTGACTGTGAGATAAGCGTGCGCAGCCATCATAGCCAGCTTCTTGAGGCTCTTTTGTATTCACAATTTTAATTTCTTACAATTAATATTTTGTACCGCTAAAGCGGATTTGTCTTTGGAAAGAATACTTTTAAGTCATCACACAACTCTCCTCCCCCCAGGAAAATAAGCCCCGGGGAGGACGGGGGGCGGGGGGCCACTGTCGCTGAGAAGCGGTTGCCACGTGCACCACATACTCACAGGTGAGACCGGCCGCCGTCTCGTACGTGCTCTGCGGGTGGCGGCGCCTCCCGTTCCCTGGCGTGAGGCCCCCGGTTCTCGTCCTGGGTCACAGAGCACAGAGCAGCAGGACTTGGCAGCATGGCAGCCCAGTTAGGGCTCCCATCAAGCCCCGACTTCACCCAGGAAAGACCGGGAAAGCAGGTAGGGGGACAGCCACGCCTCCACCCAGCCGAGGGTCACTGTGGTAAAGCGCAGAGCATTCCTGGGCCCAGCAGTGACTCAGTTGTCATGTTGTCGTGAAACCTCTGACACCTGAGGGCACGGGGCATGCAGCTTTTCACACGGGCCCACTTTCTGGAGTTCCTTCTCAGACGCAGCACAGTGACACCTGAGGTGTTTTGGGGTGGAAAGAGCCGCGTCTGCCCAGGCAGAGGGTCCGGGGGACAGCGAGCCCGTCGGCCATGCGGGTCTCGCTCCCTGGCCAGGCCCGCATGTTAGGTAAAGCACCGAGGCTAGCACAGGACCCCTCCCTGGAGTACAGAGCTGGGACAGTCGCTGCCTTCTGCATCGGGGCCTGATCGGGGGACCACAGGACCCAGCGCAGGCCAGCCACCTGGGGACATGTATGTGGCTGTCCCCACGGCTCCCCGCAGAGCTCTCCCGTCACCCTGGTCCACACTCTTTTCGGGCTGCTGGTGTGAACTTTCACAGACTGCGGCGTGTTCAGAAAACCCACCCACCGCCTTCAGTGTTGCGGGGCGAGGACCCACTCCCCACAAGTCCGGTACCAGTTTCCAGTGGGCTAACGTAGGGGTGGGTGGCAGTTTCTTTAATGTGCCTTCAGTGGAGAGGGTGGCTTTTTTGGTGGGGAGACATGGGCGTTTTATCTCACGGGAGAAATCCCATGTTGATCCCGCAGTCGCTTTTCACCCAGAGCTTCATCCCCAGCCGGATTCGGTTCCCGGGGGCTGGCCGGCTGGGCCTCGTCTTCGCGGCCCTTCCAAGCGTCTGGGCTGGCACCTGACCTGGCAGTGGTTCTCCAGAAGTTCTGGGGCTTAGAACGAGACCCCACTTCCCTTACCCCGTCCTCACCAGCTGTGAGCTCATCACGACACTGCAGCTGCTTTTCTCTGTCACGAGCATTTGTGTAGCTGTGGAAGGTGTTTTCAGATCGTGTGTCCTCATCCCACCACGGGAAGTACAGACCCCCCTCCCTCACGGCTTCCTTCCTCCTTCCGAGCTGCGCCCGCAGACTCACCTCGCCCCGTTCCTCCCGCCCACAGCTTTCCAATGTCACCCGTGCTCGTCCACTGTGACGTGATCTCCTTCTCAGGAAGGCGGGTGGTAACGGCGAGGTGGTCATCGTCCAGCACCGGCGTTACCGGCCTGGGTGCCTCTGCCTCACCCAGCTTCGTAACTTCTCTCTAACAAGTCAGATTCATTGCTCTGACAGGTTCAGATATAAACCTGAAATTGAAAAGGGAAAACAGTAACTAGGTCATTGCGAAGTATTAGCGAGCCAAGTGTATTTTAAAGATACAGAAAGGACAGACAGCTTCTGTGGTGACCGCATCTGGACGAGGATCGTGCCAGCGGCGCTTGTGGAAAAGTCCACATAACGTCCACGTCCACGCGGGCTCAGATCCATGCTGGTGTGTTGCACGCGGGCAGGCGC
>NW_011888939.1:562574-578572 GCF_000151845.1 Pteropus vampyrus
CGTTTGAGGAGACTTGGCTTTCTTGGCATATTTTGTTCTTTGTATTCCTGACTGTGAATGACATTATCCGTTTTCTTTTCCCCCAGCTTCAAGATTTGACCCCAAGTTCTTATGTTTCTTTTACTTTTTTTTTTGTATTTCTCTTTTATTTTTCCTCAAGGGAAAAAGTGAGAAATAGAGGCGAGTCAGGTAGACAAAGGAAAAGAAAGGATCGGGCTGCGTTTTCACCTTCCTTCAGATATCCAGGCATAAATAAGAGGCGAATTCAGTGGCCATAACATTCCTCTCTCATGTGAAGAATAGATCTTCCATGAAATACGAGCATCCCCCCCAACGCCTACCCTGTCGGTACACGCTCTGCTTCCCGGTTGACTCTTTCTGCTGTAAAAAAGATTTGGCGTCTCCATAGGGCTTCGAGCTGCGGCAGAGGAGGAATGTTGGAGGGGGGCTGGGGGTGTTCCGCGAGGCGGTGACACATTTCAGGTAAATAGCTGTCAGGGACCTGAGATCTCATTCATAGCTTTGTCAGAGTAACCTTCGGGGGAGAGGCGGGGAGTTCTCTTCTCCCACGTGAGAGGTTGCCATTCGTGTTTTAATTTGCTGTTACATTTTGAAAAAAAATAACAACTTACAAGGAAGTCATTTATCTTTTTATGATCTGATTTTCGCCCAGAACCCCTGCTTCTCTTTCCCTTTCTCCCCGGAAGTGTGTTTTCAGCCTCCCCTGTTCCCTTGGTCTCTGACACGTGGTTCTGCGCTTCCACCTTCGCGTGCAGCCGTGAGCTGCCGGCTTCGTGGAGTCCACTGCCGGGCAGGTGGGCGGGTTCCGTGCTGGCTCCTGACGGCTTCTGGTCGTGACTGAAGCCCGAATTCTGCTTTCAGCCGTCGGCACACAGATCTAGGTCCGTCGGAATGCTTCGCCCTCACCGCTTCACGGTGGAGAGGCACGCGCGGGGGAGGCCTTCGGGGTCGGTTGCTACAGAGCTGGTGCACTGCAGGCCGCAGGCGCCGGCCGCGTGGCAGCCGTCACCGGCGTTTGCCCCATCAGTCAGGCATCTTCAGCGCCTTTCTTGTTTTTTTTTTAAAGTATAAACCAGAAGGGACTATCTGAAATGCTTATTTTATCATCTTCTGCTCAAGTCAAGGTAATGTATCTATTACTAGGCTTATTTATTTACTAGCAGAGATTTATTAAGAAATAAGGATGTGGTCCCTATAAAGGAAATTCGGAGTGTAGCCCATTTAAAATGCATCAGGGAGAAAGGAGGTCATCGGGACTCTTACCCCACCTGTCTCTGTAATATCAGAAAGGTCCCCTTCCTTCCACATTGCTAGAGCTTTAGAGAATAGTCCCTCTCCTGTGAAAGTGTAGCTTCTGCTTTAGATCTTGCTTGAGAATAGGCCAGTTTTATGTATCAAGAGCTTGGATATTTTTGAAAAGAATGAAAAGTTGACCTTGCTCTGCGTTTCCTTTTACAGCGTTTCCGAGATTAAGATGGAAGATATTTTGTCTGTTCTGACAAGGGATGATTGTTTTCCGGGGAAGCAGTGGGGAAAGCAGGTGAGTTTGGTTATTCGCTGTGCCCGCTGCTGGCAGACACGACCCGCCTCCGGTCTGGGTAGTGGGGGCCCTGTTACAGGGCAGTTGTTTGTCATCAAGTAACACGGGTATCTGAGGACCACGAACGTTAGGCGAGGCCAAATCTGGTTGTGTGTTTTCTTTTCTTCGCTCCTGGGCGTGTTTGCTGGTCTCATTCAGTTAACGGGCTACAGTCCATCCTGGAGGCCTGCCAGGCGGCAGCAGGCTTCCCAGAATGGAGGTCTCATCCAAGGCCAGAATGCATTGGACGCAGTGGTATTGGCTCACCCGTGGTGGTCCCTCTCCAGACGATCACCAAGGACAACCGACTAGACCGTCCACCCAAGAGAGCATGGAAAAATAAGTATCTCTGTGTCTTTTCAGACACACTTAGTGCACCCATTTTGAATGTGTGCTATACACAGAGGAAGAGTAAAGTCGAGATCATTAAGAAGAATTTTTATTCCCCGTGCGGTTCCTGTGGAGCGCCGGAGCGGTTGCTCACAGCCCCGAGCGCCCTCTCCTGCCTCCTGTCCGAGGCTTTTTCCTGCTTGTGGTCGTTTCCCCACCCAGCCCAACATGCTACTCAGCACGTCACGTGTGCATGTGCGCGAGTGTGTGTGTGTGTGCGCGCGTGGTGAGCGATGTCGCTATACGTAATTTTGTCTGTGAAATATTATTTGAATGTTTTACATTTGTTTTTATATGCCTGAGGATAGATTGGAAAATCAGAGCCAAAGAGATCAAGCTTAAGCGTTTCTTTATCCATTAGCACGTGTCTTTGGGTCGACGTTCTCCCTGCGGCAGGGACTCCGTCTGAGGGATCCTGACTTAAGTTCTCTTCCAGAGAGCACGTAAAGAAACCAGTCTGAGAAAAAGAGGAAATGATCGCCTCCGTGTGTGTCCTGGGCCCGGGACTGTGCTGAGCCCTTCACGTGCTCCATCCCATTTAACCTTGCAGCAGCCCTGGAAGGTGGATGTCACTGTCCCACTCTGTAGATGGGGAAACTGAGGCCGCAGAGGTGAAGGAGGGCACCGGGGCACCCTGACCATCCTTCACCCTCCTGGGGTGTGGCAGCAGGCAAGCCGGCCTCAGCACACGCGCTTCGCTGTACACCCGTGCGCCCGTTAGCGTTAACTAAACCAAGAAAACGGAACTGCGTTGCTTTTTAAATTAGGTAATTTCAGCCGTTTTCATAGAGCTGAATGGTGGTCAATAAATGGTATCACAGCAGAGTTCCCTGTGAGTCAGGAAAGCGATTAAAGGCTTAGTCGATCAACAAGTTATTTTAAGCGATATTTCACGTAAAACATCCCAGCCGTCTCGGACTTTGGGCCGGCCTTGTAAACAGTTTCTTGTCGAGGGAATCGACCAGTAACGAAGCAGACACTCCTTGGTCTTGGCGCATGTCAGTTCATCTTCGTGAGGCGATTGCAAATTCTAGTTGGGGGTTTTTTTTAGTGTTCCCACAGGTGCTTCGTTATGGCCCAGGACAGGTGTGTGGGATAGGCAGGAGCCCCTGGGGACCGTGTGAGGGGGCCGTGTAGCAGAGCGGTTAGGAGCGTGGCCTCTGGGTCAGACTCCGAACCTCACTTCCCAGCCGTGGGACTTTGAGCAAGTCCTGGGCCTTCCTCGGCCTCAGTTTCTTCACGTGCAAAATCGAGTCAATAATGATAGCATTCTTCTACGAGGACACTGGAGGGCTGAGTAAGAAATAACCCGAAAGCCCCAACGCAGGTACCGAAGGGCATTTTGCTGTTGTTGTTGCTAATCATTATTCTCATCAGTTGGTACCAGTTAGAGTCCAGACTGCCCAACGTGAAGCCCAGTGCCTTTTGCTGTGTCACCATAAGTGGGACCTGTCTGGTCTCCAGACGCAAGAGCAAGCCGTAAGGTTACAAAATGAGACAGTAAAGGTTTGATCAAATCAAGCCTGTGCTTGTGCTGCTTCTGGGCCGGCTTCGGAGTCGGCGTTTATCCCGTGAGCGCGGGTCGCGGTGTGCACTGCACAGTCCCGGGGGGCGGCGGGTGTGGAGCGCCCCTGAGGGACGGTGCCCTGGAGAAGGAGCAGAGCAGCTGCAGACTATGTCTCTGCCCGCGGAGGCCTCGCCTTGGCTGGAGGCCAGGCCTGAAGACTCGTTGAGGCTGGAGGGACCATCACAGCTCGTGATGAGGGCCGGGCCTAGGGTCACACAGACTTGGGTTTGAGTCCTTGCTTCACAGCCGGTAGTGCAGGGCCGTGGGCCGATTGTCTTTACCCAGCCTCAGTTTCCCCATCTGTAAATGCGGAGAGCGAGAGTACCCACCTTGTAGGGTTGTGTGAGGTGTAGGTGGAAGGAGGCGTGATGTGCTCTGCACACTTCCGGGCCTCGATGGATGCGGATGAATGGAATGTTTTCATATCTTTAAGGTTTGGTGATCTCTGGTTTTAAAAAAGAAAAAACACTAAGCAAGGGTGGGCTTTCACTGACTCCGAAACATCTGGATAACTTAGAAAGCTAAATTAATCACAGTAGGTTCTACACGTCACGGTGATGAAAACCTGAGTCGGACCAGACTTAACTTTAACTCAAAGGACAAAGAAAACCTAAACTAAATCGACATGTAATTATACAGCCCGGGAAGGCGCTTTCTGTGCGTGCCCCACGTGGATAGTGGAAGGCGTGAAGTAGACACTGGCTACAGCCTTCAGTTCTGTGTCCCACACGGAGTGCAGTGTGATTCGCTGTCCCCAATTTGGGCAGCTCTCTAACGCAGGCACCAAGTGTGGGCGGAGTGAGGAGGCCTTTCACACGTACCGCCAGACAGCTCATTATGCTGTCCCTCCTCAGCCAGCTTGGTGAAAGTCCACCGTAAATGTCCCTTTGGCACATACGTTTTTGGGTTTCTGTGAACAGAAAGCAAGCTAGCGAAGCATCTGTAAAATGTATATTTCATATTTAGGTATATAAAATATACATAGCTACGCCTGGGTGTGTGAATGTTCACCCACCTACAAAGAGAATAAATTTGATCTTTCAACTTTTACTGGAAAGCACTCAGAAGGTTCTAGGGACTGTGGGAGTGAAACTCAGCTTGGCAACAAAGTGATTAAAACGAAATCTTTTCATTTAGTTTTAAAATACCTTAGAAGTTAGTGATACCAAGACACGTGCTTCGTCCCCGCCCGCCCCCCCCCAAAAAAAAGCCTTTCTCCCCCATCACTGCTACTGCTTAAAATGTGACAACAAAATCCGGGGTAGTTACCTTAAACTCATCTGCTGCTACTTGATAGGTGTGAAATTTTTATCTTCGGGGTACACACACACCCAGACATGTTTTTCCTGTCAATTCTTTTGTCCTTAAAACATGCCAGGAAACTTATCCTAACAAAAAACCGTCACCGGCATTGCTAAACATTAAAATTAAAATGAGATCACTAGCCCCTAGCTTAGTTCTTTGTGATCTAAGATCAGTAGGGTCTTAGAGACAAAGGATGTTGACTGCACAGACTGATGAAATGTATTTTTCTCACTGCCCGTGGCCCTCTGGTTCCAAGCTGGCTTCATTAACCAGTGCTGAATCTCCGTGTCTTTGAGGGGTGCGAGCCAGTCCTGCAGGGGGTTGGCGTGCCCTCCGGGCCTTGACCCCCTCATTATGGGAGCAGTTTACCTGTCTGGGGCTGAGCTGGTGCCGTGTAACTCTGCCCCCTCTGTCTTCAGTTTAAATTTAGACTGTCCTCCTCAGAAGACAACTGAAAAATTCCTCATTCGCTCTCAAGAGGGGCAATTTTAAAATAAAGAGTTTCGGGAAGCGGGAGTGGGGAGACTAAGACACGCTTTTTCCTATGTTTTCTGTCATTAACTTTTTCTCATATTTTTACTAAAACTGACCTCATCATTGCAGACATGCGAGCCTAGTTTTAACACCTTTTTCTACATATTTCGCTTGTATACACACTCACATTTTATATGTATGTGTGTATATGTAATTTTTTTTTTTTTTGGCTGGGAAGAAAAGATGCCTCATTTTGAAACCTAAAGGGGGGAATAAGAAAAGCCCTTTGTAATATATTGCCATATTATCACTAAATCCCCTGACAGTTGTGACACAGAAGCAAGTCACCTGTCACTTAAGCTTGAGGTCTCTTTAATTTTCTCCTGGAATTCGCACCAGGCTGTCTTTAATTTGAGGCCTTTATTGGAATTCTGAAACCTCTCTGCCTCCCTGGCTCTCAGATCTATTCTGAGAGCTGTTACAGAATGTATACAATAACCAACAGAGGGATTCGAGAGGGCTGGAGCTCTGTTTATTTAACACTCTAGAGGGATTTTTGTGCTTATTCGGTCCTGGCTGCCCGCTTTCAATATCGCTTTGACAACCATTCTGCCCTTCTCATTAATTTTAAACAGTTAAAACATGGGAAAAAGAGGAAAAAGTTTTCATTATTAAAGTGCTTTACTTTTTAATAACAGAGGATTCTGTCCGCCAGGGGAAAGGGCATCCTCGCTAATTTCACATTCATATTAAAAAAAAAAAAACCTCCAGGAAAGGTGACAGTTGTGCCGCTGAGGTGGCTTAACGAAAGGAGGGCAGCAAAAAAAAAGTTTGCATTTCGCAGCAGTTAAGAGGCTAAAAAAAATCCTTGTTAATGACAACAGCAAATGTCCACTTTCGTAACTCAGCTCCTGGTGACTTTTCTCTTGACATTTGAGTGGCTCAAACCCTGAGGGGGACCGTGTACTGTGAAATCAGCCAGACTGTCATCAGCCAAGCAGGTAGCAGGAGTGATTTGACTAAACTAAAAACATCCTCAGCTTGTTAAGTCTCTATTAATACAGAGACGAATGTCGACCGTTTGCTTCTCCCCCGCTTTGTCTCTCGGGCAGGTCGACTCCGTGTCTGGGCCGACACGCTCCGCCAGACGCAAGCACGCACCCTGTCCTCTGCGGGGGTGAAAGGCGCATGGACTGGGCCTCACTGTGTTTTTTTTCCCCCCCTGGGGACCTACTTGGGGTTTTGGGGGAGTGGGTGGGCAAAAGCTTCAGAGCACCCATTCAAAGAGTCAACGTATTAGCCAAGTTGGGTTGGAGAATCTGTGTCTTTTGCATGTCAGTTACACATTCAATAGAAAGCAATCACGTTCCATTAAATCCAGGAAACAAAATCACTCGTTTTTAGCGGGATGTAAAGAAAAGAAGTCTCTGAGATGGTTACAGGATGGAAAGGAAGTCATTTTTTATTAACGTTTCCCATCCTCAGGGTCCTTCATGCATACAGATGTCACTTCTCACAGCGGGACGGTTTGCTGGGGAGGGCCCAGGCAGTCTTCCCAAATGTGGATTGCTGGAACAGCCAGCTTCTACTAGGGCCTTGCGAACTCAGCACAGGGATTCTGGGCCGAGAGGAGGAATCTGAAACTCTGAAAGTCCGAACCTCCCTGGGAATGAGGAAGCATGCTCTGAAGTTCAAGGCTGGGCTGGATTTTAGGCAGGTCACCAGGGGATGCTCTTAAACAGTAACTGCCAGTGTCCCATCACGAGTGTCAGGGAAGGGAGAAGGTTCCAGGCCTACATAGGAGACACAGGATGCATCTGAACAGTAGGTCCAATAATGTTCTGAACGGACTTGGAAAATTCCTAAGTGTCTCTAATGAACTTTGATTTTGTACGTGAGTGAGAAGAGGCCAGGAGGAAGAGTAAGTAAATAAGCGGATAAACAGACCTGATCTGCTCCCTCACAAAGCCATCCTATCCTCTCTGCTTGGCTCGAGCATCTTTATCGCTCCCTTTTTCCCCGGTAATATTGAAGGGATTACCCTCGCCGGCCCCTGGGTGGTTACTGTGTGGTTTTACTGTTATTAAATCTGTGATAAACTGCTTCATTATTCCTGACTCTGACTCTGTCTCTCCTTTAATCCTTCCGTCACCCTCCCAGAAACCCCGTGCCTTGAGCCCCCAGGGGATCCGAGAGCGAGCCACGGTCTTGCAGACGGTGTTTGAAGATTACGTGCACTCCAGTGAGCAGACGGTCTCCTGGGCAAAGAAAGGTTGGTCAGTTTCTTAGGTGACTGTGGACGGGTGGTCCAGCAGGGAGCGTCATCCCGGCCACCACCCGCACACCCCAGACGGGTCGAGAGGCCAACCAGGGGTCTCCACTCACCAGCAAAAGCCTTCGATCTCCCTAATTCTGCAGGGTTTGGAGGCAGGCGCGGAAGGCTTTAAAGCGATGTTAAATGTTAATTTCATCCTTCCCCATGTTTTGCACAAATGAGGCTTTATCTGGGCTTAAGTCAGGACTAGGGCTGTGACCCGGCAACATGGAACTTAGGGACCATTTTTCCCTTTTTTCGAAAACTAGATAGAGATGGGCACGTCAGCGGACGTAGTGTAGAGAGAGAATCAGAGATGGGTGAGGGCTGGGGATAATGGACCCGAGCAGGTCTCCTGGCTGACGGCACAGAGGAAAACGAGGAGGAACCGTGCTGAGGCGGGGCGTAGACCCTGCACCCAGGCCCTAGGACCTTTAGGAGAGGCTTAGGTGTCAACTTAGTGTCCAGACCCTTTACAGGGTAAGTCGTCTCCTGGGATGACCAAGCACTAGGTGCGGGGCGTGGAGGGTGGGGCGAGCTTACAGCGGAGCACAGTGTGTCTCCACTGGGGACAGTGTCATGCGTGCTCATGAGACTTCAGACATGTCAGGAGGCCCACAGTCCTTGCTGGGAGTTGCCTGCTGCTCTGAGACGAGTGCCTGGCCAGCTCAGCAACACAGCAGGTCCTCAGAGAGGGTCACTGCGTCCCACATCTCGCAACGTCGAGAAGCCGCAGGAACTTAGCTCTTGTCTGGATCAGGCCGTGCTGAAACTGTTTCCGTTGTGTGTGGCTTTGCTTAAAGTCACAGAACTTCTCCCCAGCGTTAAATGAGGGCGTACTGTGTCTGAACACTAGAGCATCTTTTTTTTACGATTTGAAATTTTTTTTAGATCATTTAACAAATAATGTATTGAATTGGACATTATTCTGGGTGCCTGGGATACATCAGAGGTCAAACAGATAAAAATCTTCACCTTTCTAACATTCTAATTTGGGGGCAGACAGTGAGCATAATAAATGATAAATAAATTGTATATAAATTAGTCTGTTCAAGTGGTCAGAACTAAAAAAAATAGAGTGGGGTAGGGAGACGCAGTGGGTGACAGGGAGGAGTGCATTTTATATAGAGGGTCAGGGGGGGCCCTGTTGTGAAGGTGACACTTGAGCAAAAGCCCACAGAGGGATCAGGCACATGGCTGCGGCAGAAGACCCTCCAGGAAGTGGGAACAGGACGCGGAAGGCAGCCTGCGGGAAGCAGGGGCTCGGCAGAGGCGGGTCACGTCGGATGGCCTCGCGGAGGCTGTTGAGACAGGTTACCCTGAGCGAAAGGGGAGCCATGGACGGGCTTGGAGCGGAGACGAGTGGTCTGACAGAGGCTTGAAAAGGTCACCAGCTGCTGTATGAGAACGGACACGGGGCAAGGGTGCAGGCCAGGGGGCTGGTGATGGCGACGGGGCCATCGCGGTCATCGGGAACTAGACAGTAAACACGGGTCGTCAGCCAGTATGTCTCCGTGCCTGTCGTACACTGTGGCCCTCTGCGAAGGCAGTCCTTGGTTGTCCCCACACACGGGGACAAGTCGGAAGGAACTGTCCGAGGTGAAAGAGAAGCCCCAGCACTTGCCCCGTAACCGCCGGCGCGTGATGAGCGTGTACCCTTCTGGACAGGGGTCGGCGATAGTCTAAATGAAATCCTAGTGCTTCCCTAAGGTGAACTCAGCAGTTCCTAAGGGTTTTCCTCAGCACCTACCTTTCGAAAGTGCTGGAACACGTCTCCCAAGAGGAATAGAATATTTGTCACAGCACAGCTTTGCAGAGTTCGGTCATTTGTTGAGAGTTAGGCAGACTCAGCTTGCGACGCGGCGCGGTGCGTAACTAGGTGCCGTGCTGCAGGATCGCAGGATGAATAACAAAGTTGCCACGAAAAAAAATAAATCAGAGCCGCGCCATCGTCTTGGCTTCGGTGCAGCAGTATTTCGGACATTCTGGTTGCTGCTGAGAGTAGCTCCTCCTTCGAGGATGTGGTTTGGTGCTTTCTCTCATACTCATCACCGAACTTGGTAATAGAGAAACAAACAGAGGCACTTGTCTTTTTAAAGGTTGGAGCGGGGCCACTCCCGAACAGTCTCACGCCGAGAAGGAAATGATGTACCCTTGTTCTTAACTGCTCGCCGATGTCCACGCCAGATCGATGGTGGCCGGGGACCAACCGCCCGTGGTGGTTCTCAGCCACCCACTGTAGACGTCAGCTCTTTACTCTTCATTTCTCTCCTGTTTCTTAGGATTGCACGTTCTGGGGGTCTTGGGGGGAACATACACACAGTTGTCACTATAAACAACTTTGGGACAGCGACTCCACCCCATAAGCGGATCGTATCTTTTGCGTTTCAGCTTTTGCATATGCAAATCTTCCACTACTGACTTGCCTCCCTTTTATGCCAGTTCAGAACCCACCTCATGAATAATTAACAGAGCAGCTGGTTTTTGCCTTCATGGCAGAAAACTAGTCGGAAACTGGGCCAAGCGTGCGTTTGTTTTTCTTTAGCGTTTTCTGATCCCGTCGTTGTCGATGACCATCGCTTGATTGTTGTCAGTTTCCAGGAGCTGCTTCTCCTTTCTTATCTCATTTCTTGCATCTTTTTAGCCAGAGATTCAAGTGGTAAAAAATCGTGGTAACACAGCTTTGAACAAAAATTTTAGAAAGTGGGGTCTTTCACCTGCAAAGACCTCTCCTGAGGTTTGCGCCTGTCCACATCACATCCCCCCCCAAAGAGCCGGGGCTACACGCGTGGGAGGGAGTTATGCCTGGCTTGGAAAGGATGCTTCTCAGAGTCGAGAAAGCCCAGACCACTGGTGACAAGTCAGCCCTCTGCCCTCAGTGCGACGAAAGACAGGCCGGGCCCTGGGCCCAACGCTTTGTCTCTGGGAGAATGATAACGAGCCACCTCCTGTCCCACTTCCTTCGGGTAGTTGTCACTGTCGAGACGTGTCAGGTTGGAGGACGCATGTCCCTTTACTCTGGACAGACATGGCTCTTCGGGGGTGAGCGAGGCTGGGACGAGCAGGGGTGTCTGCCCCTTTGGTGCTGGAGTTCTTTCTCCCTCCTCGATCCTAAGCACTGTCCGTAAGGTGCCGCTCTTCCCGCTCAGATGCCCAAGAATAAATTTGACTTTAATTTTAAATCTAATTAAAAATAGATTTCCCTTCATTCATCTACCTTCTGGCTCGGAAATAGACACGAGCGGCTGCGGCGCGCTCCCTCGAACTGGCCGCAGCTCCGCCCGTCGCCCCAAATAAGCGTCCGCTTTCGTTGCTTCTCCGCTTTCCGCTTGTCTTGGCCCCTCGGCCCCTGTTCCTTCTGCATGTTCCTGACACTGCCAGCACGAGCCACTTCCTGCCCCTCGGAAGGTCCTGCAGACAGCTGCTGCCGCATCTGAAATTCCTGCTTCTCTGCATCACCCAAACATGGGTGTCCGTGGGAGGGTACGAGGACGACCAAGGTCGCCATCCCCTGTGACACGGGAGCCTTGAGGACAAGCAGGTTTAGTAAAAATACGCAGCGCGAAATGCTGCCCGACCAGTCATCGAGGGAGAAAACACCTCGCCCGTTCTTGGCAAACTCATGATCCCTGTAAAGCCAGGCGCTGGGCAGCTGCGTCCCCAGGGACAGAGGCTCTCCATCCTTGGGTCTTAGGGGCAGTGTGGAGATGAGGCTGAAGCGAGGGGCTGGTCTGCCCCAGCAGAGGAGAGGGGTGAATGAGGAGGCCTGAGCCAGCCTTTGGGTAATAGATTTTAAAAGTGCAAATTCTTTCATTCGTTTGGCTTGGCCTGGCATGGTTTCTGACTGGGGAAGGAAAGGGAGCAGAGGAGGAGAGGCCTGGGTCCCCCGGGCCGTGGTAGGTACGGGGGTTCCCTCCCCGAGGGCTCGACCGTGTGCGGCTGGGTGTCTGGGAGCCTGGCGTCAGGACAGACCACTTGGAGTGCTACAGATTTTCCTTGCAAAAGCAGCTAGTCCCCAGTTATTAAAAAGGAGAGCGAGCACAGATGTAAGGGGGTGTGGGGGAGTTGCCTCGGTTATTATTTCTCATCGATTGGGAAAAGAAGTTCACTTTGCTCAGTAAATAGAGCTTTGATGGATTCCCAGGATCCTTCCAGGATCTGAGCTGCTAAAATGACACTTTTTATTACTGTTCATAAACGCCGATCTCCAGGTGCTGCTGGGGTATTACGTGTAAGCTGTGGGCAAACTTGCCAGTCCAGTGGCTCAACGGGCGAGGGCGAGAGAGGCTGGCATTTAGTGCCTCCTTCCATCAGCCCCTGCGGCGGCAGGAGAGCAGGGCCGGGAAGCGGAGCAGGCCGCGATGGGCGGGGACACTCTTCAGAGCCATCCCTTCCGCCCTGTTCGTGAGGAGAGGGCAGACACTCGTTTTCATGGTCATTGCAAGATATTCACGGGGAGCCGCCCTCGGGAGAATCTTTCCCCGGGGAATGCGAGGGAAGGCAGGCGACAGCCACCCACCTGGCCAGCATCCAGGTTCAGAGCAGGGACCTTTTTCTTAAGTTTAAAATAGACTGGAACTCTCAAGATAGAATGTTCAATAAACGCCTTGAAACTGTTAGCAGTCCTCAAAGGATGAACGGTTTCGTGGACTGTTTTAGAAATTTAATAGTTTTCTTTCTCCTTTCTAAAGTTCTGCTTCATTTCCTCTCACGCATTTTTTTGAATGGGTAGGAAGCACCGTATCCGTCAATCCTGGAGACTTTAGAATGAATTTGGTTTTAAGCTCCCAAGAGTACACGAAGAGCTGGCACAGGTGATTCCTTTGGGCTGGGGCGGGGCTCGTGGCGGAGGCGGCATTTATAAGAATGTCATTCATTCATAACAAACGTGAGGACAGTCACAAAGCCCTTCGAACTCTTTGAATTGGGTAATATTTGCATGCCTCAATCATTCAAAAGTAAACTTTAATTAGGAAATTTTTTCCTAATATAAAGGTCTAATGATTTAATTTTTCATACGAAAATGACATCCTACACTGCTCAAGTCTCAGTCTCACTCGCTCGCTCGCTGTCATTCACTTATACAGGGAGCATTTACCAGGTGCCTGCTCGGTGCCCCGTACTGTGCTAGGCCCCAAGGCTAATGAAGAAAACAGAGCCCTGTCCTCTAGGGTTATTACAAGCTACACAGTAAAGTGCGAAATTATATTGTTTATTCAGGTGATAATTGGGGCCTCTGGGGTTTTTGTTTGTTTGTTTTTTGAGGAATTAAAGAAAAGCAAGTATAGATTGAGGTTGTTGCTGAATGTTGGCTGCCTGGTCGTGTGCTGTCGTCACCTGGCGGGGTGAGCTACACAGGACGGGCTCTGGGCCGGGGCTTGTGGGACACTCCCCCGTCCTGACAGCCTCCCACACCCTCGTTTCCCTTTCAGCCCTGCAGTCCTTCATCCGTGCCTACACCACCTACCCCCGAGAGCTGAAGCACATCTTCCACGTTCGGCTGCTCCACCTTGGGCACGTGGCTAAGAGCTTCGGGCTAAGAGATGCGCCCCAGAATCTTAGCGTCTCGGCCGTAAAAAAGAAAAAAGCCGCCCCGAAAAGGTAAGATGAGCTGAATTTGTCCTGTGACAAATGGCCGAAAGTTGGGTGGGGGTGGAAGCTCTGTTCCGATCCGCAGAAGTAGATGATGTGGTCGGCCACGTGCGTTCAGTGTCAACTGCTGTCTTCGATTTTTGTGGCAAATGATCATCAGTGTCTGTCCTTCCTTTCAATATAGTAAGAGGAAACGAGAGGGAAAGTACCTGATTGCAGTGTTTATAAGGCTCCGGCAGAAAATCGGTGGTGTCCCCCGTCGGGTCCAGGGTTGGTGGGATCATCGGAGCAGCGAGGCTGTGTCGGGTTGTCTTTACTGCCCACCAGTAGAGTAAACGCTGGACTTGCCACAGGAGGAGCGTCACCCTGGGAAGCTCTGGGACTTGTACAAAGGTTGATGCTGTGTCCCATGAAATTCACGCCGGTGGCATCCTGTTTCCGGATGACATGGGAGGGGCTGTCTGCCGAGCCCCAGCTCAGTCTCCCACAGGCTGGCCCCCGGCCCCGCGCATCACTCTCCCTGGTGCCGACATGCGTCTTCAGTGCTGAGCGCGGTGGGCTCGCCCCTCCCTCTAACAGCACGGTCAGATCCGGCCGGGGAGCCCAGCGAGGGGGTCAGCGCGAGGAGCGTCGCCCGCGGGCCGGGCACTGGGCTCCGAGTCCATCTCGCACTTTCTGGGGGTCCCGAGATGATTTCCTCAGCAGAGTGTGTCAGAGCCTTTCTTTATCCGCTCGGAGACAGTGTTCCAGCACCAGGCCCGCCCCTGCCAGGGACCGGGCTAGTGCAGGCCCCGCGAGCAGCTTTGGCGGGGGTCTCGGCGCGACAGCCATTGTCGCTTTCGCAGCACGTGGGCAGGAAGGACGCATCGAGCAAGTGTTTGGGGCACTGAACCCGGAGTGCTCTGCACAGTTAGTGACTTTTCGTTGTACGTCCTCCTTTTCGCACATTAATTCCAGTGCCAGAATCCACGTGTCCTCCACATCCGTGTGGTGAGTCTGTAGGCGGCGCCACACCTCCGCGCGTCCCAGCACAGTTCTTGTCTCGCTCGTTCACCAAGTGCTGACTACATCGGCCTTGTCAGGGCCCAGGGTCTGGTGTAGAATGAGAGAGGGAGAAGGGCCGCCCCGTGTGGGGAGATGACCGTTGGTCTTGCCTTTGGGCCCTTGGACTTCAAAGTCTGATGTGAGCTGTGAATCCTGGAGCCATGTTTTCGCTTCACTTCTCCGATCTTCAGTTTCCTCAGCTGTAAAAGGGAGAAGGAAATTTACGTGTTCAGCAAGTTCAGAAGGTCGTTTTCAGAGTCAGAATTAGCTATTGCAGCTCAGCGCGCCTTTTGAACCTTGAAGATCACGCGGGTGAAGCGCCTTAGGACACAGAGCTGGAAGCCAGGTGCGATGCGGTTCCAGAGCATCCAGCTTGGCTGTCCGGGGGCCTGGCATCTACAGGGCTCTTTGTAATGGATAAAGCCTTGCCTGATTCTGATTCCGATCTTGGAATGTTTACGATTCTCGATCGTTTCCTTACATGAATAGCTCTCACGTGGGGCGGTGCTCCAGTGACTGCAAGGCGGGTGTTCCCACGCGTGCTGCTCGGAGGAGCCCGAGACGCACCAGCCCTGGCTTCTCCCAGGCGGTTCAGAGGTGCAGAGCGCCGCCTGCTGCCACGCTGCCCGTCCTGGGCGGGCTGCAGCCAGACCGCGCCACCCGCCCTCTGCCAGCGCCCCGGACCTGCCCGGGAGCGGTGGCTGTGCCGGGACTGAGGCTGCGGTGCCTGTCCTTGGACTTGGGGGAGCTGGTGTCTGTGCCTGTTAACTCCGGTTTCCAGTATGCGACCAGACCACGAGGCCTCCGGTCAGGCCTGAGAGTGGCCTCCCAGTTATCCAGAAGCCTGGCCATCCCGTCCCTATCTCTTTGGAGAAGATAGGACTCTACCTGCCGGGCAATTACCGGTGAAGAAACATGATTTTTTTATTGCTGTCCCTTCAAACAAGTGCACTCCTAACACCTTACTGCTTGCAGATGACCTGCCTCATGGCTGGGACTTCATTAGCAAGTGTTACTCCAGATAGCAGCTCCTCAGCCCTTCTCCGGTCCTGGAAAGCAGAGCGGGAGGCGGGGAGGCAGTCAGAGGGCCACTCGCAGCCAGCATTGTCCCTACCTTGAGAAGCCACTAGGGAGAGGGCAAGCCGCCGCCTCCTGCTCTGCTGGCCCTCGCGAGCAGATGGGCACCAGGATGACAGTGCCCGTGCGAGCGGGGACTTAACAGGCTTTATTTGGGGAAGAATGGGCTGATTAGCGGATAAAGAGCATGTAAGATGGCATGGGGCAGCCTTTGATGTCTGGCGGGCGCGGCAGGGAGCCGGCGGTGAGTGACAGCAGTGTGTCACAGGATTACTCCGCCCGGGACAATGCCGCTCACTGTTCTTGCCATGTCGCCACTCTGTTACAGCTACTTTTCCCGTTGTCACGCCCTTCTTCGGAAGGCATGTCTCCCCACACGCCTTCCACCCTCCTGCCCGCCCCCGCCTCGCCAGCGCAGACGGCACCAGGGTACAGTAGCCACCTCCTTTCATTTGAGAAACTCTCGTCACTCCTGGAGGAAGAATGACTTTGCGGCTAATCTGCACAGGGACCGTATAATTGTGGTCAGAGTAGGCGGCAGAGAAGCCGCGACAGATTTTCCACACCTCGGTCGGGGCTGCAGCGAATGCCAGTCGCTGCTTTTCGAGGGCTGGAAAGAAAAGTCGGTTAAACCC
>NW_011888939.1:579662-586612 GCF_000151845.1 Pteropus vampyrus
CTAAGGCTGCTCTTACTCCTAGCTGCTGCCATCTGTGTCCTTCTGATGTCCCCCGTGCCTAGAAATGCCCGGGACATCTCCCTCGTCGGCAGCTCAGTCATTTTTCTCCCCTGTTCTTGGCTCCCTCCTTTTAAAAGTAGTAGAAGAACAAAAATCTGACGTGTCGACCAGCCTTAGATATAGTTTTAGTTGTATAAATTTTCTCAAACCAGCCTGGCTAAAGCGTTTCCTAATGGTTCCTGTCAAACAGGTAAACAGTCTAAGATTAGGGATCTCTTATCCCTCAGTGCTTCCGAGATGCAGGTGTGCCCGGTTAGTGCTCAGCCGTGACCACGGTAGTAAGGGGGTGCCCGGGGCCTGCGCCCCACAACTGATCCCCCACACAGCTGAGCCCCACAGAGCTTCTCCTGAGCCTCTGGTACCCTACAGCTCTAGAGCGTGTTCCCTACAGGCAGTAGACACCCTCACGGGGTCACACTGTCCAGACTCCTCATCCGAATCACAAATGCTTTCTCGCCAAACTTCAAAGTAGAGGTTTTGCAACACTCCGTTTTAGGCCTTTGTCACCTTTGAAGACCTTAGCTGTGTCCGTCTCCGTGATCTGCACCTTCGCTGCTTGGATAACTGAACTAACTAGGAGGAGTTTCTGTGTCACGTGGTCGTTCGCACCCCGGTGGCCCTCTCCCCTGCCCCTCGGTTCTAAACGCCGACGATGGGAGTCTGGGTTTGATGCACATATGAGTCTGGGTTAAATCACCTCTTCCTTTTGCCCTTGGACAGGCGACTCCGCCTCTCTGTGCCTCAGTCCCCTCACCTCTCAGATGAGGGCGCTGCAGCCTCCCAGTGTGGTCGTGGGGCTCAGACCCAAGCGTGTGAAGTCGGGTGTCTGGAACACACATGCATGGAGCACTTGTCAATAAGTGACCACAGTAATGATCATGTTGCTTCTTCCCCCGGCCGCCTGGTGCTCCTAAGTGTCCCTGGAATAGGCAGTGTGTTACCGTCCATCTCTTTGTGCCGTGAACCTCTCTTACCAGGAGGATTCCCGGACGTAGGACCATCCGGCCCGGGGCCGAAGGAGCGCCCGCCTGCGGCCTGTGCGCAGTGCTGACAGCCTCCTGGACGTCACTCAGTGAGCTGAAGGCGAACTTGCAGTCCTGCCCACTACGAAGTGTTCTCCATTTCGTGGTGCCAGTTATTCTGTAAAAAGACGGATTGGCCAAACGTGAGATCGAAGGCCCCCTGGGGCCCACCCTGCCGGCCACCCACATGCCCATCAGCTCCCTCCTCGCTCCATCCGCAGCAGAGCTCAGCCCTGCGGGCCCCTCTGGCCTCTGCGAAGCCGGCTTTTTCCTTGGCTTCGCAAACCTGTCTTCATGACTGGTTGCTCTCGGCCCGTCCGTCCTGTGGACTCTGGACCCCTGTGGCTGTGTGCCTCCACCCCTCACTCATCCTGCCCTTGCCTCGAACCCGAATTTCAGTGATGGCTCATTACCGTGATGATCGAGGCTGGCGACAGTGGCTCGCTCTCCCAAGGCCGCGTGGCCCGGCCATGCGGACCTCGCAGCCTCATCCTCCTCAGGGCCTTCGAGCGGCCATGGGCCCGGGCCTCTCCTCCCGCTCTGCACCTGTGGGCCCCATCACTTCTGCAAGGACATCATCTCTGACCCAGGCCAACGCCCACCTCCGCGGCCGCAACGCGGCCACCAGAGCAGGGTTACACCCTCTGCAATGCGGTGTGTGGCGTGGTTCGTGTCTGTCCTCGAACGTAGCTCGGGGGGGACACCGTCTGGTGTTTCTCAGCGCCTCCCCAGCGCGAGGTGACAGGTGCTCAGGAAACACCTCTGAACGATAAGTGACGACCAAAACCATTCTCCGATTCCGAGAGGAAGAGCGTGAAGGAAGGAAAGCGTAAAGAAATTGTTCTGATGTGAAGAGGAGGTGAACCCCACAAACAAGCCCTGTCGGGTGGGGTCCTTGCCTTTCAGAGGCCCCCATCCCGCTGACCAGCCAGTCTGCCCTGGACAGTAGGCATGGGACCACCTTCCTCTTGGCATCAAAGCAGAGTCCCCACGTGGGACTGAGCCTCTGCTGTTCCCTGACGTCACCGGTGGCGGAGGCCTGGGGATTAGAACTGGAGGTGAACGGTTTGGGGTGGGGTCTCCGCCCCACCCAGACGAGGCCCGAGCAGGCGTCTGGAGGGAGCGTCAGGTCACGCAGCCTCAGCCTGAAGAGCAGAGGGAAACAGGACCACCAATCGTGGCCGTGCGGACAGATGTGCGCGTTTCGTGAGCAGGGGAGTAAAATCTGTTCTCGGAGTCTGCTGGGAGCTGGGTGAGAATCCACTGGCCCGGGCCCTACAGGAGACCTTGGTTCGGGGAAGTCGAACCACGAAGAGTGAGATGGATGTGATCGTGAACTTGACTTCCAAGTCTCAAAAACCGAGACCCGGCTTCCAGCCCTGGGAACCTGAAAGAATGTGGCCTTTGGAGCAGCTGATGGGGTGTCATCCTCGGCCCAGGAGGCGAGGTCGGGCCTAGGGTGTCTGTGGGTTCGAGTGAGTTGGGTGGAACTCGCGATCCACGAACATGGAACCTGGGCAGGCCGCGTGGACTGTCACGAGCATATTCTGCTGGCCTCATGACAGGATGGGAGACCAGACGTCCACCCCGGATCTTCTCCTTGTGGCATTTGTACAAGGAGAAGCGTCCAGACAGACAAGGGACAGGAAGGGAGCTGTGGAGGTGGAGAACTCCCTGCACAGTCGTCACTCGGGGTCCACTGTCAGCGATTCCTTGTTCGGTGGTCGAGTTCACTTGTCGCGCCCACCGGCGGCTCCGCGTGGGCTGGCCGTGTGGGTGCGGGCTGCAGCCCAGGGCTCGCCCTCCCCCCACACACACACCGCGTGCGGGTCCGCCATCGTTCCCGTGCCCCCCCGCCCCCGCAGTCAGGCGCCCTGGGCCCCGCTGCGTGGGCTTCGCCCCCGTCACCCTGTGCTCGCGGCTCTTTCCATTGGCTTCTCGCCAACCCCATGCAGATTACCAGCTTTCTGCCTCTTCGTGGAACAGACACAACCTTGAGGCGATTAGGGGGCTCTCACAGCGACCCCGCGCTTCCCGCACACCTGGGTCACCTGCAGACGGCGGGAAGCACAGGGCGTGCGTTGTCAGGCGGGCGGTCGGGGCTGACAGCAGAGAGCGGGAGCCCGGCCAGCCTCTCCTGGGAGGGCGTCGTGAAGGTCGCGTTCGCGCTGGAGCCCCCCGAGCACAGGAGTGGAAGACGGGCCGGCCCGGGCCCTTGGTTAGTGGGTCCCCGCGTGGAGCCCTCCCAGTTCATGACATTGGAGAACTTGAGAAAGAACGCGATGGTCCCCCAGCTGTCCCCTTGCTACCCACAGTCTAGTTTTAGCCGTCCTCAGCCCTCCCGTCTCAGAGCCAGCTGCTCGTTCTCTCTCTGATCTGTCCCCATGTTCCTTGGGCTCCGTTCTGAGTGGGCTGCCCCAGGACAGAGCCCTCCCTCTGGTCACCGCTTATGCAGAATGACATCTGCACACGCCATGCTCGTCCCGAGGTCCTGACGGCCGAAATGTAACGTCCTAACTGTCTAACAGTCAGGAAGGAGGGCGTGGTTTGAGGACCAGCGTCGTGGGACTCTGCCTGTTGGTGCTGGTGGCGGCGGCATCTCCCTTGGGGGCTCATGTGTGCCCTTTGCTGTGCCACGTTCACGTGCGTTATGTTGCTGAGACCAAGGAGGACCCCCAGTAGTGAGGAAGCGGGTGCTGCCCAGCCATGTGGCCCCGAGTCTGAGACCCTGGAGCCCACACTCACGCACTCCCCTGCCCCCTCACATACCCGCTTTGGAAGCTTCCGGTTTATAGAATCCACGTCCAACAAAGTACCAAGTATGCGAGCCCTGTGAGGGACGTTTTTCTTCGTGGAACCAAAGACGTAGACTTGAATTGGGAGGGAGCGTACGTAGAAGAATCTGATTTGAAACTTCCAGAAGAGCAAACCCCAGAGCAGGCTGTCACAGCTTTGTCCTGAGGCTCCGTCTCGGGAGATCTCTGAGAAGGGACGGTTGCAGGCAGGGTCCAGATATGACGTCACATCCAGAGGCAGAGGGTGTGGCGAGGAAGCCCGGGCATGAGCCAGACATCCCCTGGCCTGGCCTCGAGGCTGCGTGGGGAACGGTGAACCCTCAGCACTGGGCACCACGGTGGTTCAGAAATGCAGTTTCTTCTGCCCATCCTGCGTCCTCCCTCTGTCTGATCTAGATAGAAAGCACAAGCTTCCCAGGCTCCTGTGGGATGCCCCCGCCCCGCCCGCCCCTCGGGGTCCTCCATGGGGCCTGGGCTCAGGCCTCCCAGCAGCTTTCAGTGGACCTCGCTCATCACCACTCCTGAAGATGAGCCCAGAGTGGCTGCTTTCACTTTCTACCCTCAGTCTTGTTTTCACTCGTTGGTCTCGGATTCAAATGCTAACTGTGTGCAGTTTGCAGACATGAAAGTACAAGATGGTGTCGTCGTTGCTCACAGCGGTCGCTGGTCCCCATGACAGCGCGCCAGCCGCATGACGACGTGCCTCGCCGCCTCTGCTCGCGTCTTCTGTGCTGTCAACAACAGTCAGCGTTGAACAAGGGCCTTGGCACCAGCACCGTGATAAGCGCTTCTATTCCTTAGTTCATTCAGTCCTTCTGTGAGTGAGCCCGCGGGGACCGACAGAAGTGGGTACGTTGCCCAAAGCGGGAGAGTGAGCTGCACAGCCTCGCTGGACAGCGCCGGCACCTCCGCTCTGAGGGGCCAGCTTTGCCCGGCGCGCCTGTCCCGCTGTCCAGCCCCAGCGCCTCCAGCTGCTGCTGGGGCACAGTCTGTCAAGTGGCTTGCACTCAGCTCCGTTCTTTTCAAAATCTGGTTCTTGAAACTACTCACACATAGAGTAGGGGCTGACCAGCATGAAAAGGAGGGTGACCACCTCTGGGTGTGGCCGATGCTGGTGGCGAGGGTCACGGGTGCCACAGATGCACACCTGGCCTCCTTGGAGCCCCCCTGTGGTCATCGCCACCCCTCCTCGCGGGCAGGCTGGGATTTGCTCCCCAGCCTCCTAGATCCAGATTCACCATCTGAACCGTGGCAGCTTCTCACACCGTTCACCCTGGGTCACCCTGTGGCTCAGGTCGACATGCGCCATCTAAAGCCCTGCCCGTGTGCGTGGCCATGCAGCCCGCCCACCTGGGACCCCAGAGCGAGGCCTTGCGCGTGGCCCTGTCCAGTCTCTTCTTTCAGCCAAGTGAGGCCCAGCCCTGTGGCCTGTTGGGTGTTCTGTCATCCAGTGTGTCAGCTGTCCCCGCAGACTTCTTTTCATCTGCAAATGTGATAAATATGCCTCCTGATATCAGCCCAGTCGGCAGTAATCCCGTCAACCAGGACAGGCCCGGGGGCTGAGCTCCGGGGTTCGTTGCTGGAATTCCGCCCGGAGCTTATCCGTCTCAGTCAGTCTTTTCAGGATCTAATCATGCCACTTAACAGAGACGCTTGTTTCCATGTCCACCTCGCGCTCCTCCAGCTTAGCAGAAGTTCACAATATTTTCACAGAGCGTTAGAATCTAGAAAGCACTGTCACACGCTCTAGTTCGGTCAGCCTTCACTCTCACCCTGTACCTGTGTGGAGGCCCCGTGACGTGCGAGGGGCCTGCAGTCATCAGCCAGGTGCAGGGCAGAGCTGGGGTTCTAGGCAGGGCCATCGGATTTCTGGTGCCCCGCCCCTCACGACACTGCCACCCCGCCGGCGGTGCCCGTGCCTTCGTGCCGACGGGGCTTCACACCGGCGTCTGGTGCGTGGACTGAATAATCTCGAAGTTCCCACCCGGGTCTGGTTCAGAGGCAGCTCTTCACTTCAGACGGCGGCCACCTCTGAGCGCGCTCTCTGCCCTGCCTTCCACTGCGCGTGCCCTCCGAGCAGCAAATCGATCATGGCGTCAGCGTGTGACCACCTGTGACCTGCACTGCCTGGCGTGGTGCCCGCCTCACCCCGAGGCTCAGACCGCTTCTGCTCTTCACTGGGTCTTGTTCTTGGATGGAAGGCGGACAGGGACTTCTCATCTGCCTCTGTCCACAGAGCCTCACCTGGGCATTTCGCTGTGACGTCCGCTGCCCCAGTGGGGCTTGCCTCGGAGGGGGTGTGTTCCGGAGCCCCGGTGGGTTTACGAGAGCTACAGTTGGTTTGATCCTAAGAAATCACAAGAAGGCGCCCCTAAAGCGGCCGCCCGCCAGCCGCATCTCTGCCAAAACAGAATCCAGAATCCGGAGGTTAAAAAAGTCTTGATACGATTGCTTTTCTCCTTCAGTGACCGTAAAAGGTTGGATAGCGGTTCCCTTTCCATAGCTAAATTATCGTCCCAGGAGAGCGGACTCTTTACCTGAACTACTTTGTTGCACCGGAGGGACCGCGTGTCACGCTCTCCCCGGAGCTGTTCGTCACTCTGCCTCTGAGAACCAGCGCAGCCCGCTCAGGCATCGCTGCCTTTGCTTCATCCGCAAGCGCGAGGCATCCTCGAGCCGTCTGAACTCTCTCGTCTCCTGCCGGGATCACTCAGAGCCCGGGCCTCTCTTCTAGTCTGGGGCCTGGCTTTCCCTACAGAGTCCTTCCGGCCTCACCGTGGCTCTGGGTCCTTTGTTTATAAGCAGAATCTTTCAGACCAGAGAAGGAAATACCCTTTACCAGTCCTCTGTCTTAATTACACCACAGAGAAACATCCTTCACACAATTGAACCAACTGAGAGCAGAGAGGATTTTGACAGGTAAAAATTAAAATACTTTAATATTTCAGCATAAGACAGAATTCTGCCCTTTTTTCCTAACGGGAATGTAGTTTTTATTTCTTATTATAGAAAATACACGTTCAGTTTAAAATTCAGGAAGTAGAAAAGCTTAAAGATCACCCGTAAGCCCACA
>NW_011888939.1:588012-589732 GCF_000151845.1 Pteropus vampyrus
GGCCTGCGGGTTTTCAGCTGCCCCGGCAGTCAGCGCCCTGACCCCCCACGTTCAAGTGTCAGCTGTCCATCGACCAGTATAAAACAGCTAGGAAGTTTCGAGGTCGTAACCTCAAGGTGAGCAGGACCGTCTCCAAGGCCTGCTTTCTGAGGCATCCGCTGCCTCAGAGTGGCCTGAAGACCCTTAACAGGTGTCCCTGTGTGGTGGCCCAACGCCCCCGTAGCCCGCTGTCCCCGCCTCGGACCCGGCCGTGTCTGTCTGGGAAGGGGCAGGTCCTGTGTCACGCGGGAGTGGGTTGTGCGTGTGTCCACAGCGGTGTGTCTGCCTGCGCATCACACAAAGCGGCATGGTTTCCGGCGGCGTCCCCTGCTCTGTCTAGCAGACGCCAGTCGGAGGCCCAGGCACGCTGCCCGCGAGCGCCTTGGGCTGCAATGTGCCTTCCGTCGCCCTTACTGCTCACTCACCCAGATAAGATTCTGGTTATTTATGGGGCGTTAGCTGTGACAGGAGCAGCCGCTGAGGTGTGGAGCTTATGCTGGGGAGGCTGTTTTGACTGAAATTTTGCATATTTTGAAACTCTGGTTGTTACATTTAAAATCATACACATCATGAGTACCCGGCTTCAAACGCAGGGGAAGAAAAAGCATTTTTCCTGTCAGGACCTTTTCCCTGTCTGTCATGGAACCCAACTGAAAACAAACCCCGGGCAAAGGACTGGCCGTCCTCCCTCAGCGAGTGCAGCGCTCTGGGCCGCAGGCCTGGCCCCTGGCCCCTGCCGCTCCTGCCCCAGAACCGGTCCCTCGAGGCGGGGACCTCCGCCAGGGACACCGGCCACACCGGGACTTGAGTCCCTGTCCTGTGAGAAAGGGCAATCAATCAAGAGAACCCTAGCCCAGCTGTCAAGGGCCTTGGGGTCAGTCTGGGCTCCTGTGTGGCCTTGGGGGGTCGCTTGGCATCTCTGGGCCTCGGTGCCCTCACTTTTAACCGGAGTCGACTGCATCCCACATGCCAGCCACCAGCTAACAACGACACGTCCTATTTAATCCTCACAAAACACAGGGAGCTTCGTCCTATCACCCCATCTTTCAGTGGGGGTGCTTGTTTTGCTGTCATTCAGCTAATGAGAACAGAGCCGGTTCCCGTCCAGGCACCTTCTTCACCCTTCGGCCCTCCTCCCCCTCCCCACCTGCTCTGCGCTCCTCTGCCATCTGCTTTCTGCCCCCATCGTCCCACTGAAACATTCCTACGAGGCCACAAAGGACTCCCTCGTGGCAAATCATTGGCTACCCTCGATCCTGCTGGGCCTTCCTGTCACGCCTGGTCGTTCACCTTGGCCCAGCAGCCTGGTGGGAAGAGCAGGACAGGCTTCGGTCCACCTGCCCCATGTCTGCGTCTGGGCCTCTGCACGTCCGTGCTAGATGGTCTTGGCAAGTCACTCACCGCCTGAGTCCTTGTTTCTTTGTAAAACAAAGGTGATCGCCTTATCCACCCGCCCGAACAAAGATTGCGTGAGCCAGCACGACCCCAGACGTGCTTCCCGGTGTGTTTCTGACCTCAGTAAGTCGGGCCCGACACACACACGCACCCTCGTCATAAACTAGCCCTTCAGTATCGGATCCTAATTGTTCTCGGTCTTTCCCGCCAGAGGCTGACTTTGCGTCTGGTCCCTGTGTGTCTCCGTGGAGAGCCACCGTCTGACTAACAAGGTTCAGCTGTGCCG
>NW_011888939.1:591012-593898 GCF_000151845.1 Pteropus vampyrus
TTCTCGGTCTTTCCCGCCAGAGGCTGACTTTGCGTCTGGTCCCTGTGTGTCTCCGTGGAGAGCCACCGTCTGACTAACAAGGTTCAGCTGTGCCGCGCGTGAAGCCTGCTCTCTAGAGTGTGGCTTTAGCTCAGCGTGGTTGCTTTGAGCCAGTTATAATGCTGTCACAGCATCCCCAATGTCAGCTTACTAGCACAGTGCTAGCCCTGTTTTAATTTGGGGGCGGGGAGGTTAAAGGAGTTCTGTTATCTTTATTTTGACCACAAGTTTAGTCCAGTTTGTCCTCTGATTATCACCGCAAAGAAAGTGGTGTCGGAGTCAGAAGTCTGCCGTCCGTAAAAACTCCAAGAAACAGGCTCTCCCGAAGACTGCCGTTTTGGTGCTGAGGACCTGCCAACTTGGCAGCTCGGGTCCGGTGCTGATGGTGGCGGTGTGCTTTGCGCTAAACTCCTGTCTCATGAAACATTATTTTACTCTTCAATTCTCCCGTCGTTTTTCCGGGTACGATCGAACTACAGATTTCCCCCTCTGATCTTTCGATCACATGGCGAGGTCTTTCGAAAGCAGCCGCGGGCAGACCTCGTTTTACTGCTCCCCGCTTAATGGCGCTTCACACACTGAAGGCAGGACCCTCCACCAGCAAAAAGACTCCGACCCCCTGTATTGCCGCGGCCTGGAGCCAAAGCCAGAATCCCTCCGAGGTGTGCCTTCACTGTCATACTCGACATCTGACCTTGACTTTCAGCCTGTGGCGTTTTCCGTGTGGATGAGGCGGGCAGAGACCTCCCTGTCACCCCAGGTCCGGGGCTGGAGAGCAGGCTGGCCCTGGGGCCACCCCGGGTTTGATGGGGTTGGGAATATTACGAGTCTCCTCAGTCAGTGGACAGGTGTCTGTGACTGAAGCCCCAGCCCTCACCGTGTGGCCCCTGTCTGGCAGGCCACTGCCCAGTCCCCAGGAGGTGGCCCAGTGCTTTGAACTGCAGGGCCTACTGTGCTGATGGGGACCTGCTAAGTGCTTTGCTGCTGGATGTGGAAGGGTTGCAAGGCGGGTTTTTTCCCCAGCCTTTGGCAAACTGCTGTATCATACACCGCGTTTGCCATCAGAGTGTGAGTGTGTATCGTTAGGTTTTTTCCCCATGAAAACAACACAGAACAAAGCCTCTCTTTACAAAATGCCGTGATATTTTGCCACCATTATGAAAATCTGTCAGTGCCGTATCTAATCTTCTGGTGCACAGAACATCAGAACAGGCACTATTGAAGGGACTGTACTTCCGTTAATACAAAGATGTCACTTCTGCAGCCTCGGAACCAGCTGCCATCAGCCGCTTTCCAAATGGGAAAGAAAAAAATAACGAAGTTTCTTTTCTCTCTGCTGTTACTGTTCTTCAGGCCTGACCTTCGAAAGAAGACCCAGAGTAAGCAGCGCCTTGCTGAAATCTTGCGTTCCGAATACTCAAGCGGGATGGAGGCTGGCATCGCCAAGGTCAGAAAGCAAAGCAAACAGGCCGACCAGGCAGCCGGCCGAGCGGCACGTCCGAGACCCGAGCCCGGCCTGGGCCGTGGGAAAAAGCAAAAGAAAAAACGCTCTCCGTGAGGGAGAGAAACCCAGAAAGGCTTACGAGGGACGAGACTCCCCAGAAAGTTGCTCTAAACTCTTCCTCCCCAGGACCGGGCCTGTGGCCCTGGTGGCACTGGATCGATGTCCCGCTCTCTTTTCAGAGGAGCCTTGGGACACGTACCAGTGCCACCTGTCCCTGATGACGGGCGTCCCTGCGACAGAGCGGCCACGGCCCTGTCTCCCACGGGGAGGGGTCAGCGGGGCAGGGAGTCAGTGGTTAGCCTGTGTCTTAAGCAGACACCTCACATCTTGTGTTCATTCTGTCAGCGCCCACACCTGCTTCACCCGTAGATCAGATGGTGCCCCCACGACTTAGTGCCTAAGCCTTGTCCTTACGTCAGCCAGGAGGGGCTGCGACCTGCCTGGTGACACGATCTGAAGAAATGTCTGTGTTCCTTTCTCCCGCCCCATCAGCGCCCATATGGGCGTGAATTTTGTAAGATATCAAACTCCGGATTTCAATTTGTCAAAGAAGAAAATATTTATCAGATCACCTTCCCGATGTCTAAAGGCTTGTGAGAGAGGATGGGAGGGGTTCAGGTGTGAGTCCCCGCGGTCAGCCCTCCTGGTTCCCGAACGGGCTGCCCCCACCTCCAGACCACATGCGCAGGCATTGCTGGTGCCCCCCACATCCACGGAAAACTGACACTCAGGACTAATTGACTTGCTGTCGCCGTTTTATCATTCGCCTTTGAAGTCAAAGGCTCCAGTGTCCTGAGCTTTTTCTCTCATGGAATCCCGTCCCCTCCAAGAAAGGCCTGGGGTCTTTGTACTGTGGCCCAGGCCACAGCTGCCCCGCCCCCATTGTGTTTCCTGGGAAGTTTGAAAGGGACCCCCAGGGCGTATTGATTTCCCAATAAATGTAAGATTTGGACACGGGTGACCGCAGAGGGTGCGGGGAGGTGGGGGGAGGGGGCGGGGAAAGCCACAGCACCTCTGTCCCGCTGCGGCCTGCCCTCCACTTGCCCCTGCTCCCAGTGCCCCGTCTTCCTCCTCCGACCCCTGGGTGGGTGTGGAGGCCCCACTTCAGTAGGCTCTCCAGACCCACGTGGGCTAAGTGACCGGGAAGGGATCCTGAGAGCTGCAAGGTGGGCCATTCCGTGGGGACCACGGAGGGGTCAGCATCCTCGCCGCTTTCTCTACCTGGCAAACGCATGTGGGACGCCCACACCAGGAAGGGCTCCTGCGTGAGGGCCAGCGTGAGCGTGCCAACACCTCGCCTCCCAGAGTCGGCTGTCACATGCGAACTACTAGCGATCGTTGGC
>NW_011888939.1:594938-596568 GCF_000151845.1 Pteropus vampyrus
GAAGGGAGACGAGATTTGGGAAGCGGGGGGCGGTAGATGAGAACCCCTTCAGGCAGGTCCATTCCAAGCCGCTAGTGGCCTTGCTGTTTAGCACTTGGGCCCTTCAACATAAAGTCAGTGGAAACCATTAAAATCCAGCTGCCGCTTCCAGGGGACAGAAATTGAAGACTTTTTCCACTGGAAAAGTGGCCCTGCTTAAAAAGGGTGCTTCACTGGTCCTGCTCAGTTGCCTGCACGGCCGTTCACACCTCTTCGTGTGCTGCCCACAGGGTGAATTCAGAGCAAAGCCTTTCAGTGTGGGGGCCAGTGGGGCCCCCTTAAAACCAGCTCAACTTCTCAACCCTGCGACAAGGCTCCAAGGGAATGGAAACTTTTCCTCACTGTGGCCCCCACCCTGTTGAGTCTGCGTTTGTGAGGGGGAGGGGCCCGAGGAGCGGAAGCCGCCTTCCCAGTGCCGCTCCTATTGTTCTGCCTGCTGGGGGGGTCTCACGGTTTTTGTGTTTTTTTTTTTCTATTTTAAATGAGACTCCAGCCAGCCCCTGGGCTGGGAATCAGGAATCCAATTTAGCCTTCTAAATAGATGAGCACGGAAGCCCACCTCACCGCAAAGGTTGTAAAGTTATTACAGATGGGAAGTGCAGGACAATTTAAAATATTGTAATTAGAAACTTGTCGGGATGCCTTGTTCTTCATTAATGTAAGATATGAAGTCGCCTCTGAGGTACAAGGACAATTACACAGCCGAGAAGGTGTCAGCGGTTTACACTGCCGCTGTGTAAATGTAAGGGTGGTTGCTCTAGTCTGCCTCCTCCTCTGTCACAAAATGAAAAGCACACCAGTGCAAGTTGTCCTTTGATAGATTTTTAATATGATTTTAAAGAGTTTTGTTTGGTCTCATTCTTATTCAATGAGATTAATTTAAAGCACTTATCCCCTGGGTTTAAGTCAATCCATGTAGGATTTGGGCAGGGTTTGTTGCATGGGGGGGTTTTGTTTGCAGGAGGCTCTGAGAGACTCCTTTCCCACTTCATTAACCCTGAGTTGGGGACAGTCCCCCCTCACCCCCACCCCGGCCAGAGCTGGGGATTTACCAACCCCCATTCACATGCAAAAGACCTCGAAAGCCGAGGGGCTCCTTGACTTAATTAGCTGCTGTGCATTTTGCAAAATTAGAATAATACCCTCAGCATCCCCAGAGAGAAAAGGTGAGGTGCGAGGGTGCTGGGGGGGGGAGTATTGTTCAAACACGGCCCCCCAACTCTCTTCCACCGGGCAGACCTCTCCCAGAGCAATCCTGCCACCAAACCGTGGGGCTCAGTGTGTTGAGCCCCGCCGAACTCCCCCGCCCTGGGCCTGTCTTCTGTCCTTGGGAGTCTGAGCTGCAGGTGGTGTGTGGGAGAGCAGCACCTGCGCCACCTCCCCAGGGAGGGAACAGCCTCAGGAGGTGGTGACTTTGGCCCTTTGAACCTGAACCGCAGGCCCCGGGTCTGGCTGGAGAGTTAAACCCCCTCCCCTGAGACCCCGGAGCCACAGGCCCGGCCTGTGTCTGCACCGTACTCCCGGGATAAAGGGGAAGGGAGACGATGGGGGGAGGGGGAGCGTCCCCGCTGTGGCGTCAGGTTCCCAGCCA
>NW_011888939.1:598178-612030 GCF_000151845.1 Pteropus vampyrus
AGCGCCAGGCACCGCTCTCACGTGTTACACGCACTGGCTCCTTTAAACGGCCCGCGGCCGTTCATCCCCATTTCACAGATAAGAAAACTGAGGCGCAGGCCGTTTTCCCAGATGGTCTGGAAAGCCATAGAGCCCAGGTTGTAAGCCAGGCCGTCTGGCCCCAAAGCTGGAACCTAACCTCGCTCCCCCTGCGAATCCGCACACCCGGGAGGGCTCAGGAGGGCGAGATCGCCGTGCGGAGGACAGCGGGGGTTGGGGGTCGGTCGGGGTAGCCGTGGACGGGGGCGCGGTTCTTTCTCCCAGTGGCACCAACGGCGGGGCGGAGGCCAGCACCTCCGAGGGAGCCCAGTTGGCACGCATCTGTGGCAGTGCGCAGGCCAGAGATGGCAAACAGGGAAGACGCGCGGCCGGCGCACACCGTCTGTGTGGCACCCAGGTCCCAGACCTGGGGCAAGCTCTGCGGCCTGTCTCGCGGAGAATTGGGGAGGCCCGGGGCAGAGCGTGGGGCGGGTTTGGGGAGAGCATGGAAGTCGAAGCCAGCGCATTGCCAGAGCTGCAGCCCTGGCCCCTGAGTGCACCTGGCGGAGGAGGCTGGGCCAGCCCACCGAGGTCCCACAGAGGCCAGCTCAGCCACACCAACTCCTTGTTTCCCTCCCTGAATTATTCATCATCATCATAATTGTGTAATTACTGTAACGGACCTTAATTATTGATGCCCGGAGCAGTAATCGGTATTTATTATTAATGGGGCGATGTGTTCTGAGGCTTGTTTATGGACACCACCATTCTGGCCTCTGCTAAAAGTGTGGGAGCGACTGTGGTGCGTGCTTCGTCCGACTGTGTGAGTTGCGTTGACGTGTGTGTGTCGGTGTGTGTGACTGTGGGTCGAGCGTGTGGGTATGTGTGTGTGTTCTGTATATATGTATCTTCATCCGGCCAATGCGTTAGGGAGGGAGATTAGAAAACACCAGTTTTAAGACCAGTTCCCAAAATCAATTTCCCAGTCACCCAGCGCCCAAGGAGCTGGGGCTGGGCCGCTTCTCTCCTGGGATTGGGTACTAGAAAGGCTGAGGGGGCCCCCCCGGGGAGCTCAGAGCCCTCCCCCCACTCCACCCCCACAGCTGCCTGGGCTGGCCTACATCAGCCGGGGCTGCCTACCAGTCCTGCCCAAAAGACATGCTGGACACAGGCCACCACTCTCTCCTGGCCTGGGGTGTCCACTGGGAGAAGTCAGCAGCCCCAAGACTGGGGCTAGGGCTGATCGAGGTGGGGGTGGTAGGACCAGGCTGAGGGGGGCAGGCCTTGGGCTTCCGCTGGCCCATGCATCTGTCCACCTGTCCTGGAGGGGGGTGACCAGGCCCTGGGGACCAGTCTGATCCCGTCTCTCTCATCGTGGATTTGGGGCAAAGCCTTCTGTCCTCGGTGCCTCAGTTTCTCCACTTTTATAGAATAACGAAAGCTCAGGGGTCCTCCCCTTGCATCAGGCAGTTGACCTGCCCCATGGAGGGGCAGCTAGGAAAGGAGAAGGGGCCCTTTCTGCCCCTGCCCCGCAGCCGGGCCTCACCTGCGGTTCTGGTACCAGGTCTTGACCTGCGTGTCGGTGAGGTTAAGCGAGGCGGCGAGCTCCATTCGGTCCTGCACGCTCAGGTACTTCTGCCGCTCGAAGCTGCGCTCCAGCTGCGCCAGCTGATGGTCGGTGAAGGCGGTGCGCGCCTTGCGTGGCTTTTTCAGGCGCACCGGGGGACTGTCCCGCGAGCTGGAGATCTCGCGGTCGCCCTCCTCCTTCACTGCGGAGACACAGTGGCGCATCAGGGCCCGGCCTGGCCGCCCTCCCGTCCCAGCGGCCGCTGGCCCGTCGCAGTCGCATAAACGCGGCTCCGGATGTTTATGGCCCCGTCACCTTCAAGTGTGTGGGAGCCGCAGCAAAGCCGCTGGGAGGCGGGACCTCGGGGCCCCTAGACCCAGGAGGACTGACGCCACCGGGAGAAATAACCCAAAGCCGAAAGCACTCAACCCGCTTTCTCTCCGCCGCGCTCCGGGGAGGGATAAACGAAGCGATCTGGTCTACGCGCCGGGAAAAGGGCCCCAGGGGTTGCAGAGGGGGGCCGCGCGGGTGCGTGCTCAGGGGTGCGGGGCTGCGCTCCGCATCCGCCTCCGCATTCTCCGGCCGCGCGTCAGGGTCGGGGAGGGAGGAAGCTGAGGGCTGGAGTCTGGGGAGAAAAACCCGCGTGGAGGGACTGAAAGCTGTTCACACCAGAGCGAATCGCTGTCCCGAAGGACAAATAATTACAACCACATCCCGCCTGGCCCCTGTATGGATGCGAATCTATAATGTTGATTTGCCCGATTCTTAAGCTACAACGGTGCGCGGCGCGGAAAGGCGCGCGCCCGGGGCGAGTCCCCAGCGCCGCCGGATCCCGGAGCGCGAAGCACTCGGAAAAACAAGCGACGCGTTTGCCCCTCGATGCGATGCGCGCATCGCCGAGGTCTATTTCCTTTGTGGGTCCGATGCCCACTGTGGCTCCCACCATCTCCGCGTGGCGGTCGTGTGTTTCCGCCCCTCCGTGGGGACACCCCAGCGGGGGCGGACGGCACAGGCTTTTTCTCCACCGCTTTCGGATCGGGGTTGACTGCCCAGAAGCGCGCGCTTAACGGAACGAGCTCGGTGATCTCCCTCCTTCTTCTCGTAAAGCGAAGATATGACCAAAGAGAACCACCCCCCCCCCCCAAACTGGCGGCTGGGGCTGGGGCTGGGGCTGGGGCTTCTCCACTCTTATTCTCTATTTTTCCTTTATGGTGAGTTTCATTGTGCCTGGCGTTTGCAGTGACAGGGTTCAGCTGAATGCGAGTTGATTTCTCTCTGTAGGAAACAATAATCCGGTTAATTGAGCCACCAGGGAGTGAGAATTTTCAACCGGAAAGGCAGCGGTTTGAGGCCGGGAGGGCACCGCACCGGCGCGTGGAGGCGGCTGTGCGGGGAGAGGCTGCTGGGGAGAAACCCGCCGACCCCAGGCCGGCAGGCCTCTCTCTGCCCACCTGGGCTCCCCACGTAGGGGCCTGGCCCCCTCGAGAGAGGAGGTGTGTGGGGATGGGGAGGGCGAATTCTGTCTACGCCGGCAGGTAAAGTTTAATTCAGTGCCAGGAAAAAGCCACCCGAACCTCAGACTTGATATTGTGGAAACCTTATTTTTTGACCTCATTGCCCAGACTAACTGTGAAAATCCTCACTTCTGGGGACTGAGGTCTGAGGTGGGGAGGGGGGTTTGAGCTGTGGTGTCAGGGAGAGGGGGGTGCTTGTCTCTACTCCCTCTTTCACGCAGGCTGGATCCTTCAGAGGCAGCTTCCCAACCACTCGGCCCCAGCCTGCAGAACGGGCTCACTCCGTGGGGCCCCCAACCCTGGTCTGGAGGCCGCACCTCAGCACCTCAGAGTTCCAGTACCACCCGCTCGCCAGCTTGGAGCAAAGAGCCGCCTCGGCTTCTCAGCAGAGGCTGGCTCCAGCAGCTAGCGTGGCGGCAGACCGCCTTACTTCAAAGCCGAGTTTTGCTTCTTTAAATATTATTTTGGTACTAGAAACTCGGGACAGACTGACCATCCCTCTGGACGCCCTCCTTGGGGAAAACACTCCTCAGCGTGGAAGATGGACGGGGCGAAGCCTACCCAGCCTGGCTCAGTGTGTCTGCCTCTCAGCCAGACTTCCGATGTAACTCGGCCCTCTGAAAGTTGCCTCCATGTTTGAGAAACACTCCAGACACGGACTCGCGGATGTCCCCACTTCCTTTCCCAGCCCGGGGCTTTGCAGGCGCAAAGGCGGCAGCGCCTAGGGGTGGGGGTGGAGACCTTGCACCTCCCTCTGCTATAAACCTATTTAAGCGATATGGGGACAGCCGGCCCTCATTGCCTCCCGGATCAGATATCATCAGGGACAGGAGAAGGAAATTGATATTCCAATTATCTTAAACGAAACCTCTCCTCAAAATCCCACCTAAGGGCAAAGAAATAAAAGCTGACGAACTAGACTCTCTCACCGGCACCAGCACCAGACGTTAGTTAGCATGCGATGTCGGGGACCACAAAGCCGGGGTGTGTTGTTGTTGAGAATTACAGAAATAAAACGATGTTACAAATATATATTCGTGTTGCTTTCCTCACCCTTGCCCTACGCCTGCCTTTCTCCGGGACAAGTTTCCTTTGCCTCTGTCGACAGCCCCCAGGGGCAGAAGCAGGGGTGGCTGGCCCGCATGCCTCTAGACCTGCTTCCTGGCTGCTTGTGCTCCACCTGCCCATTTTCTTCAGGCACGACTGGCCCAGCAAAGCTGAAGGCGGCTCGGCCGGCCCGTGGGGAAGCAGAGGGCAGTGAAGTGTGGGGCGAGGCCCCAAATGAGTTTCATTTTGAGGTCAGGGCATATCTCAAAACGAATTCTTGGTCAGAAGAAGAGTGTTAAATGAGCCTTGCTAAATTTTTGCGAAGACTTAGTGCAAATAGGGGCCAGGAGGTGCAGGGCCCCAAGTCAATAAAGCAGTCGCCTTTATAGGGAAGTTTTGTCTCATGAAAAGGGTTCCAGAAATTAATTATAAGGCCGAGAGCGAGCTCTGAATGGCCTCTGACAGCCCCTCGTTTCCTGCTGGATGGGTCCACTGGGCTCTCCCCGCAAAGCCCTGACACTGCGTCCCCTGCTGCCTCCGGACTTCTTCGTGCCTCCGGCCCGGCCAAAGAGCTAGCATCGGGAGAAATCGAGGCGGCGGCGGGGGGTGAGAAATAGAACTAGGAAACGCCTTCTTTCCTTCTTCCCTTCTTCCTTCTATCCTCTCTTCCTTCTTTCTTGTCTCCCTTCTCCCTTTCCTCTTAATCCGGATCTCGGTTCCCTGGTTGAGACGGGATAAAAGGGAACAACAGCTACGAAAAGCTTCACAGAGATGAAAAGGGAGCGAAGGGCGGTGACCCCGGCAGAGGGGAGTGGGGGTTGGTTCCTTGGGAACCTCTGGGTCCCACACAACCTGACATCGACTGCTCAGTGCACATAAGAATTAAATTCGGTGAGCACCGCTGGGTGGGTGCAGGTTCCCCCTTTCCGCCAGACCTCTGGACCTGCGTCCAGGCAGCCGCCTGCCTGCCATTTCTACTTTGAAGCAAACCTTTCTTTTCTACGATCCCCAGGGCCCAGATCTCACTGGGCCCAGTGGGAGGGAAAGTCCAGTTTCTCCTCCCTTCTGGAAATTCAGATTAAAGAGCGGAACGTTCTCACTGTTCTCAAGGCTCCAGCTGAAATTTCTTGCTAGTTTTTCACCCTTATGAAAGGGCGTTCAAGCAGAACCCACTGGGTCTTCCGTCGTTTCCACAAAGTCTGTGCTCAGTTAGCCACTGGCCGGATAGGAACTTTCTCCTGCCCGCCAGCACCTCTGGAAGGGTGGCCCCAGGTGAATTTTAGAAAGTTTGCCTTGTGCATTTTGGGGGACTCTGTCCTGGGGCACAGCGTATCCCTCTCCCCACTCTCTCCATTGGACTCTTTGTTGCTGAAAGGCATAGCCACGGGCCGGCTGAAAGGTTCAGACAAGACCGAGTGCTCAGCCTGCGCCCTGGGGGAGCCCCGAGCGAGCATGTGCGTGTCCCCACATGTGTGCACTCAAGTTTTAATGCCAGTTTTTAGAAATAGAGCATAGCCCCCAAGTTTCCCCCTCCCATTTTCTTACCTTTATACTCGGAGTCTGACGAGGCGTTGCTGCCACTTTTGTCCAGTTTGTCTCTAAAGTCCTCCCCGGCCTTGGCTGCAAGACGGCCCCCTGGCTCAGGGGCGGCCGGCTGCCCGCTGCTAGAATAGGGTGCACAGGCCGCGAGTGGTTTGCAGTCGGCAAGGATGTCCCTGATCAGAAAGGAGGAGGTCACTGTGCGTGACTGGGCTGGGGCTGAGAGCTGCCCAGGCTGCAGGTGAGAGTCCAAACCTGGGCCCGACGCCCCTCCAGGCCGCGGGGCGCCCGTCTCCAGACAGTCTCTTCCTGGTGAGGCCGGTGAAGAGCAGTCGCTGCTGCTCTCGGACCGCGGACTAAGCTCCAGGGGCGAGCGGCAGTCCCCAAGCAAGGGGTCCCCCTTGGGAAGGGCGGGGCTGCCTGCACGGTGGGAGAGTATGGAGTCGATCCCAAAGCCATTGGAGCCTTCCATAGCCAAGCCGCGACCTGTCCTCCCCAAAAGCTCCCCACCCACCCCCAACCCCAGCCGCCGCTGCCCCTGCCCCTAGCTGCGGGCTGGCATGGGGAAGGCGGGCAGGGAGCCTGCGGGCACCTTGGACGGAGTTCAGCCTCGGGGGAGCCCAGGAGCTCTGGGCCAACCTCCTCTGCGCATTAGATCCAAAAGGGCTCAGCGCGTCTTCTGCAGCATCGCGCGGAGCCGCCGAGCCGAGGGGGGGTGGTGGGAGTGTCAGGGAGGAACGCGAGGGAGGGTGCGCCAAGTTGGGGCGAGCAAAGGGGGAGACGGACGGCCTGAGAGCTCCTCTGGTACAGAAGAGATGCGAGGATGTTGGGATCTAAATAAAGAACGGCTTTTGAAAAATCCGAGCCGCGCGCTTCCTCCAGGCGAGCGGTGGCGGAACGGAAGGCAGCGGTGTCAGCACCGCGGAGAGCAGCGCGCTACCAGCCGGAGGAACGAGGCGCACCTCGCGGCGTCAGTACCGCGGATAGCGGCGGCGGCGGCGGCGGCGGCCCGCGGCGCATGACGCTCCACCTGGCCCTCAGCTCCTCTCTCCGCGCTCCCTCCGCTGCGGGGCCCGTCAGCACCGCGGACAGCGCCTCCCGGCCCCGCGGGTGCAGCTCTCAGCCGGTCCTGCGCGCGCGCCTTCGCCTCCCCCCCTTCCTTTAAAAAATGAACTTGTGTCACTTTTACTTTGGGGCTGGATTTTTTTTGTTTGTTTCTTTTTTTTTTTCGTTATGTTGTGTGTGTGTGTTTTTTTTTAAAGGGGACTCGCCCACGTGTCCCCGGAGTGATGAAGCTGATTGGCTCCGGCCGATTTTGGGGGTGATGTCACAGCTCCGCAAGCCGCTGCCCGATTCCCTTTCAGTCTGATTAAAAGAGACACTGAATTAATTACAGCACAGACCCAACTGTTTACTGGCGGTTTCCACACGGTTTGCTTTCGTTAGGCCGGTGATGAGGCTTCTAATGAGGGTGATTAGCTGAGGGGGGCATGGGCCGGCGGGGAGGGGCCCGGAGCCGGCTGCCACTGCCGGTGGGTTGGGATGTGAGGTTTTTTAAGTTTCCCCCGACCCTTTCTCACAATTATTCAAATGATTCGTCCGCGGGGCTGTCATAGACCCTTTTTCTCTCCCTCGTCTTTTCTTCCTCCAGCAACGGAAAGGGGCTAAACCCAGCAGAGAGAGAAGTGTGCGTGCGGAGAAGCCCTGTCCTGCAGCGGGGGAGAGCTTTTGATTTACGTTGCACTGCTTTCGGGCACTTCCATTGGGTTCTAGATGTTTCGAATGTGAGACAATCTGCAGCCCTCTCTCTGCCCTCTTAGGACCCTGCGGCCTGGCAGGGGTGGGGAAAGCCTGGCGTCTGCCCCGAGAAGGGGCGGGAGCGGCGGTTTCCCGGTGGAGGGAGGGTGGAGAACGCGGGAAGATCGTGTCTGGGACGTTGGGGGGACCCCGAGAAATCCGTGAGGGAGGCGACGCAACGCACCAGAAAGGCAGGGACCCGGACCTGGCCGATAGCCCTCCCGTGGCGCGGCCCGCAGGTCGGGCGTTTCTGTACCTCTGAACAGGACCACGCCAGAGCTTCCGAGGGCGAGTGTAGACATCTGCAAACCGCTTCTTAGTCCACGCAGAGCGGGAGCTCGCCCGCGGGTGTATTCTTAAGGCAGCGCCGGAAACGCGGTCCTTTCATTGTCCCTGGCGCGCCCTCTCGCCCTCCCCACTCCGCCGCGGGCTCGCTCCGCGCCTTTCAGGTCTCGGCCTCTGGCCTCCGGTGCCGGCGCCCAGCGCGGCGCGCAGAGCCAAAGCGCGTCCCAGGCCTGGACCCTCCTGACGCGGCCCCTGGGATCGCGATCCGGGTCCGCGGTCCAAGGGCGGAGGGAGTCCAGCCTTGCAGCGCGTCCACGCCCGGAGCCCCGGCGTTCCGAGGCGGCCCCGCGCGCTCCTGTCCCCGTCCCTAGGGCCCCTAGAAAACCACCCGCGCCCCGCGTGTCGGGCTCAGAGTCCGAGACCGCAGCGGAAAAGTGAGGCGCCCGTGACCCCCAAACCCGAGACCCGGCCCGGGGAAGCCTCGCGCGGCCGGACAGAACAGAAACTTTCTTGCCCCGAGGGCGAGGTCGGCGGTGGCCTCCAGCCGGCTCCCCGCGCTCTCCCCCTGCGCCCGCCGGCAGATTGGAAGCGGACCCGCCGCCGGCCGGGCTGGGGGCGAGGACGGGCGGCTCCCCGGGGACGGCGGGCCTGGCTCGGCTGCAAGCTGTCGGGGAGGCGGGAGGGCGGGCGCCGAGGGGCCGCGCGAGCCGACAGGCCCCCGCCCTGGCTTGGCGGCCGCTGCAGTGGGCGCCTCCCACGGCCGGGCCGAGCAGGGCCGCTCGTTCGTTTTCGTTTGGCAGAAGCGGAAGGGGCGTAAATCACCAGGACCCTTCCCCGCCAGTCCCCAGATTGAGCCTCCGCCCTGCTCTGAGCGCCTCTGGAGACCCGTGGCCCTCTCCACCCTCCCGGCCCGCCCCGGCTTCTCCCGTCCTGCTTCGGCATCGCCGCAGGAACCTCATCTCTGGAGCACACGAGGTCCCAACTTGGGTCAACGGGACCCGCCTCCTGGGCCAGTTAGAGGCCGTGACACTCCAGGCCAGGCCGCAAGAAAGTCGGCGTCTTTCTCTGTCTGCCCGAGGGTCCCAAGCGCCCCTGCCCTGGGCGGACATGCATCAGGCATCGAAGAGACCTTTTCTGGCCTGCGGGGTTTTAGGCTTGGGTTTGCATCCCCGACCCAGCGAAGCGAAGCCTGGGCCAGCGCCCGGCTCTGCGCAGCGTTCAGAGCAGAGCCGGCCAACGTGAGTTGCGGGGAGGGGGGTAACCTCTTAGGGTCTAACAGCACAGCGTGAACCCCAACACCTGCAGCCCTAGCGATCTCTTTGGGGTTTCTAGGAGCCCAAGAATATTTAACAGGTTGTTAGCACACCATCATCAGTGTTGAATCATCGCCTCTGTTACAAGATAAAACATTCTATGCGGTTTGTTTTATTTGAAATTTACTGGCGGATCCAGCCCTCGCTAACGTCTCTCATTCCTCTTCGGGGATTTGCAGCTCCGCCACCTGCCTCCTGCGTTCTTTTCTCCATCACCTGGGTAGTTTCTGCATCTCAGCTTGTCCGCAGCCTGACAGGTTTGCGTGTGCTCACCTGGGCTCTTGCTTAGCTGAGAGGAGCCCAGGAATTGGCACTTTAGTAGGCATCCAGGGGGTCCTGGGTGGGCGATCCACCTGTCCCTTTGAGAAAGGAGCCTGGTGGGTCCTGGAGGGGTGCGGGGCTTTGAGGTCCCGCAGAGCTGGGTGTGGACCTCAGCAAAGTACTCAATCCCTCAGAGCTCTCTGTTTACACAGCAGGAGGCAGCCCTTTCTCCCCCTCCCTAGCCTCAGCCCCGGTCCTTAGCTGGCGGCCCTTCCCCAGGAAGGAAGCCAGGCCTGGTGGAGGGGCTTGGGGGCCTCAGGGGAAGGAAAGGGAATCAACGTGATGCTTTCGGGGCCATCCATTTTGAATGGAGGGCCCAGGACTGCCACCCAGGGCCCAGGCCCCTTTTCAGGACTCCAAACCCTCCTCCTCAGCCTCCCATTTCCTTTTGGTACCTCTAGCTTCACAGTCTAACTCCTGCCCCTCCCGTCCTTTGAAATTGCTCTTTAAGACATCAGCTTCTTGATACACCTAAAGCCCTCGAAAGATCCGCACCCCGCCCCACCCCTCAACACACACACAGAAGGGGCCCTGGCTCTTCTCCGGGGCAGGAAGGTAGCTGCCGGGACAGCCTGAGCCCTGGGAAGGCCTGAGCTCTGGCCCCGCTCCCACTCCCGACCCGCACATCAACTCTGCCCAGAACTCAGCCTTTTTTTTTTTTTTTTTTTTCAGCACAAAGACGTTAACATCAGAGGTTTATAGTAAGAGAAGGTGGGAGAGGCCCGTGGACTGCAAGGAGGCGGCCTGGCTGTGGAATCTCATCCGTCTGCACCTGGGCTTGGCTTTGGGCCTGAACGGGCCCGGGGGGGCCTGGGCCTCTGGCTGAGCCACAGTGGCTTCCGTCCTCCCAACCCCGCCTCCCTCCGCTCTGGATGCCACTCAGCCCTGGAGCACGGAGAAGGTGGTTTTGGCCGGTTTCGCTCGCCTGGCTCAGCAGGCAGAGCCACACAGGGAGACGCGTTCCAAGCTCTTTGACAATGATCCGGGGTCTTCTCTCCTTATGAGTGGGTCGTGACTTGAGTGGCATCCTTCGCGGTTCTGAGTCACTGCGGTTGGGGCGGTATAAAGATGGGCCGGGTAGGATGGCTGAGGATGCAGACTCCGGAACTGGCCACACTTGAAGTAGGATCCTGGCCGAGGTTCCAGGCCAGGCGAGTGAGGCGAGTCACACAAGTCTTTATCGAAGCTGTTACTCTTTTGATTTACAAAATACTGCATTACGATATATTGTTTCTCTCAGTTACTGACTTTGGGGGGCAACCTGTAAATATTGTGCCTTGGGCCAGGGCCTTACCTGCCTCGCCAGAGGCTCAGCCCTGCTCCGTGACCTTGAGCAAACACTTTCTGAGCCACGGTTTTCCCAGCTGTAAGATGGGGATGATGCTGTCCAGTTCACGTGGTCATTTGCACTCGGCTAGGGTCCTTTCATATGCATTTTATAGTATAACTACTGATAATCATCGCCAGAGCTTTTTCTCTGGCAGGTTAGAGCCCCCAGGCTTCTCTCTCAGGCCCCCATTGGAGAGGTCAGCTGCCCCTTTGCTGAGGGCCTTCTAACCCAAACCAGTTTTTCATGTGAAGTGGGTAAGGGGTGTGGATGATTAGGCCAGTCCTGGGTGCTAATATCTCTCTGCTCTGTAGACAGATGGGTTGGATGAGGATTTGGACAATTCGTGGGCTTCAAGGTCATGCTGTTCTCAACCATTTTTGTTGGTTTGGCTGAAAACCCCATGGAGTTTTGGAACCAGAAAAGGAGCATATTCTTTCTTTTCCTCTCTTCCTCCCTCCATCCCTCCTTCCTACCTCACTCCCTCCGTCATCCTTCCTCCTTCTCTCTCTCCTTTTTCCTCTTTCTCTCTTTTCTTTTCCCTCCTTCCCCGCCCCCCCCCCCCCGCCTCTCTCCTTTCTCCCTCCTAAGCGTGCAGTCTGTCCTACGCACCACGCACCACTGTGCTAGATGCTGGCAGCATCAAAAAGCGTGTGACAGTGTCCCGTGGTGCCCATCAATCTAAATCTCCCTCGTAGATTAATTTTCATCTGCGGATTTAAGTTGATAATTTACCTGCATTCAATTCTAGGAACCTGTATAAAAAGCCAACCTGGTTTTTTTTTTTTTTCTTTTAATAATTTCAAGCATCGAAGGTTTCCCAAGTAAAAAGAGATGCAGCAAAAAGGCCATTTTGGTGCATAAGGATAAATGCAAGAGAAGGCCCGCGGTTGGAGGCACAGCCTGTCTGCTGGCGATGCAGGCTCGCCTTGGCGCCCCCGCTGCTGGTCTGCTTGCTGCCATGGAGATGTACTTTCTCGGAACCCCCGAATCTGTGGTTTCTCAATCAGTACTAGTTGGGGAGCTGGGGTGGGTGAACCAGAGAGCCAGACTATCTCTTTCAGACCTCCCTGGGACTGGGCTTCGATGTGTGGCCACTGAACAGTGTGCTCTCTTCAGGCTCCTAGGAGCCCCTGCCAGGCAGATCGCAGAAACAGCCACCGACTCCCTGATACACCATCCCTGATAAAAATGCAGCCCAACAGCAGACTCACCCCCCACTCCCTTTTCCTTTTGCCAAGAAAAGTATTAATTATCTGATTCTATGAGAGAGGGAGGAAGGGAGAGAATGAATGAGGTTTGGGCTTTGGTTGAAAACTCTGGAAATAGACTAAAGTCAGTGGGGGTTTAGCATGAAAAAGAAAGCTGGACCGCCCGGCCCAGAGGTCTGCTCCAGGCCCAGCGGGGCTGCTAAGGAAGTCTGCAGCCCTCTGTCAGCTCTGGCAGGACTAGATGTCCCCCAAACCGCCTCCCAGCTTCCCGAGTCCTGTTTCTAAAGGCTCCACGGAGCGTCTTGCACCCCAGGCCTGCTCTCGCCCGCCCTCCTGCCGAATGCACACCAGCGTGGCTGGCACGGCCTCGGCCTCCCTCCCGCCTTAGAGGGGACCCCCAGGAATTCCAGGCCATCCAGGTGAGGCTCCAGACCAGCTGCCCGCCCCGCCCCCTCCCTCCAGACAGCACACAAGGGCCTCTTTGTTTGGTTAAATCTCTGACGGGAGAGGCGAGGGGTGTTGTCAGGAAACCCATCCAGGAGGTAGAATGTTCCCAAATGCCAGCCGGCAGGGAAATGAGCAAAAATGGGGGCACAGGCCACACCTCTGGTGACGCCCATTCCCGCGTGGTGTTCACTGGCGTGTGATTAGCAGGATTTGGGATGGGAAGCGAAGCTCTCCCCATTTCCGCCCATCTTTGAGGAGTTTTGGGGGACAGACCCTGGACCGTGCAGTACATTGGTTACTGGCCTCGGGCAGCTTAGTGGCCTAACTTGTTGAGTGAACTTGGCCTCCTTCAACATCTAATTTGCATATGTAGAGGTGGGGGGTGGAGGGGGTGGAAGGAGGCTGACGGATGAGCCCCAAGGCTCCTCCAGGCTGGAACCTTCGAGACTCTACCCCGCGTCATGAAGGGCAGCCAGAGGGGTCCAAGTTGTATGTAGGGGACCCCTCAGCCAAGGTCGTCTCGAGCGAGGACAGGCGTTTGTCTGAGGCAGCAGGAGACTTAAGCAGGTGGAATCTGATCGGAACCCGACCTGGGGCTCTGTGCGGGCACAAATAATTAATGAGGACGGAAGAGCCAAGACGGGGGAGGGAGAGAGGAAGGGAAATGGCCAGGAACCTTCTCGGCCTCCGACTGGGACTTGCCAGTGGGTGGCGCTGTAGGACAAGGAGCTGAGGGACTCTCTGAGGACAGCCACTTCCGTCAGGGGCGGGGAGCACCCAGAGGCAGGGCTCTGCAGCAGAGGATGGAGGGTGCTGTCCCCAGGGCACCAGTCACAGCCCCAGCGAGTCCCACAGCGCCCTGTCTGCCTCCTGGGGCAAGACGTGATGATCAGACATACAAGAGATATCCCACAGCGCTCCCTAGCCGAGTCCACACTGCCTCCTTGGCCCAGGTCCTTGGAAAGGCAGGCCCGGAGCGGCCCCTTACCGGTGGGCATCCTTCCAGTTGTCATAGCAAAGCTTGCCCCACCCTTCGGTGGCTGGAGCCTGACTTCAGGTCCTTCAGGAAACTCCGTGTCCTAATGAGTCCCCTTCTCCTTTGCACAGGGAATTTCAGAGCAAAAAAGTGGGTTCGGTTCAAAATAGCTTTTCCTTCTCAATGCACCTGGACACGCAGGCCTTTGTTCCTTTGAAATCTCACCCTCGCCCCTCATGGCTCACGGGGTCTCGTTGCCCCTTCTCAGGGCCCTCGATTAACAAGAAAATGATAATTCACATTTATCTGTTGCTTAAAAGTGCCAGACCCTGTGCCTATCACGTGACACACTCTTTAATGTAGTCACAGTCTACAACCGTCCTGTACTGAGTCATGGTTCTGTCTCACCGACAAGCACAGAGAGGTTAGGACACTTGCTCAGCGTCGCAGAAATTGCTAGGTGGAGCTGGGATCCAGGCTCTTGACTGGC
>NW_011888939.1:612080-616333 GCF_000151845.1 Pteropus vampyrus
GCGTCATGAAGGGCAGCCAGAGGGGTCCAAGTTGTATGTAGGGGACCCCTCAGCCAAGGTCGTCTCGAGCGAGGACAGGCGTTTGTCTGAGGCAGCAGGAGACTTAAGCAGGTGGAATCTGATCGGAACCCGACCTGGGGCTCTGTGCGGGCACAAATAATTAATGAGGACGGAAGAGCCAAGACGGGGGAGGGAGAGAGGAAGGGAAATGGCCAGGAACCTTCTCGGCCTCCGACTGGGACTTGCCAGTGGGTGGCGCTGTAGGACAAGGAGCTGAGGGACTCTCTGAGGACAGCCACTTCCGTCAGGGGCGGGGAGCACCCAGAGGCAGGGCTCTGCAGCAGAGGATGGAGGGTGCTGTCCCCAGGGCACCAGTCACAGCCCCAGCGAGTCCCACAGCGCCCTGTCTGCCTCCTGGGGCAAGACGTGATGATCAGACATACAAGAGATATCCCACAGCGCTCCCTAGCCGAGTCCACACTGCCTCCTTGGCCCAGGTCCTTGGAAAGGCAGGCCCGGAGCGGCCCCTTACCGGTGGGCATCCTTCCAGTTGTCATAGCAAAGCTTGCCCCACCCTTCGGTGGCTGGAGCCTGACTTCAGGTCCTTCAGGAAACTCCGTGTCCTAATGAGTCCCCTTCTCCTTTGCACAGGGAATTTCAGAGCAAAAAAGTGGGTTCGGTTCAAAATAGCTTTTCCTTCTCAATGCACCTGGACACGCAGGCCTTTGTTCCTTTGAAATCTCACCCTCGCCCCTCATGGCTCACGGGGTCTCGTTGCCCCTTCTCAGGGCCCTCGATTAACAAGAAAATGATAATTCACATTTATCTGTTGCTTAAAAGTGCCAGACCCTGTGCCTATCACGTGACACACTCTTTAATGTAGTCACAGTCTACAACCGTCCTGTACTGAGTCATGGTTCTGTCTCACCGACAAGCACAGAGAGGTTAGGACACTTGCTCAGCGTCGCAGAAATTGCTAGGTGGAGCTGGGATCCAGGCTCTTGACTGGCAGAACGGCTGCTCAGCTCAGTGGCCACGCTCCTCGGGCACAATGCCTTCCCACGCGGGCCCCCTGTGGGTTAGAAGGCTTCAGGCGGCTTTCGCCGAGATGAGTGGGGATGCCTGCTTCCCTCCGGCTCACGTGCTAAGGGGGGATTTCAGGCCTTTGGGATGGCGTCGGGTCCTGGAAGGCCCTGGCTGAGCCAGATCCCCGAGGGGGTTAGTGTGTGTGGCATTTTCATGGAATCAGCTTCCAATGAGCTGCAGCACTAACGTTGGCGGGGGGAAGGGGCTGCTTAAGAAACTCACTCAGATCTCTGATCACCAGGCCCAGCTATGTCTCCCTGCCAGGCGCCGCCTGTAGGGGGCATGAGTCACAGCAGACTTTCACATGGTGAGTCATCCCACACTTTCCATGTGCCGGGCCCTGGACCTGAGACCCCTGACCCACACAACGCCCCTTCTGGAGAAGAAGACAGGGGTAAACAATGTGACATTGTTTTGCAGAGAATAAAACAGGTTGGTGAGAATTTAATCAGGGGCCATTTCAAAGAAGGCCTTTTGAGGAGGGGACTTGAATTTCCAGCTAAGATCTGAATGATGGGAAGGGGTGAGCAGGTGACATCCTGGGGCCCAGGTGCCCCAGGGCTGATGGAAAAGCAAGCAGAAAGCCTAAGGCCAGTGAGCATGGTGGCCTGTGGACAGTACCAGAAGGGGCAGGCTGGTGAGAAGCGGGGGACTCACTTCCAGATGGAGAGAGGGGAGCCACCAGAGGCTAAGGGGCTGCTCCTCAGAGACTGCGTTCTTTGGGTGAAGCAGGGAGATGGTTAAGGAACCTCCTGTGATGCTCCGGAGAGATGATGGTGCTCAGAGGAAAGTGGATGGATCGGGAGGTGCTGGAAGCAATGCCGACGGGCTTATTGATGGATCATGAAGGAAACAGAGTAATGAAGGTTTGTGGCTTCAACAGCTGGATTAAAGATGGTTTCGTTTATGAGATGGGAAGAACAGACGGAGAAGCAAGTTTGGTAAGAAAAAAAACATCACGCGTTCTGTCTTAGCTGTGTTGGTTTGAGATGACGGTCAGACGCGTCAGTGGGGGCTGCAGAAATGAGTCTGGAATTCCAGGCAGGAGTCCTCGGACTAGACGTGGGCTTCAGAAACTCGGAAATGGGCCTGACTCAGCACAGGTGCTGTCGGTGGGGCGTCCTGGAGGAGGTAATCTACCGTGGAGGGTCTCCACATGGTGACGGCATCACCTGAAGAGTGTGAGGCTGGTTCTCTCACCAGGTATAGCTTTATTAGTTTTCAAATAAAGACACAAGAGGAGGAGGATCAGTAGCATTTTAATTTAAAATAGAGCCGTATAATTCGTGGGGAGAAGCCAAAGAACATGCAGAGAGACAGAGGTGAGAACTGCCTGGACTTCCTCAGCCTGTGCTCTCTCTTTCCAGGGGTTGACCTTCCAAGGTCAGTCTTGATGGACAAGCCCACCTCGGCCTGCCTGCCTGACAGGGCGGCACACGGAGGAGGTGGGGGCAGCCCCCCGGTAACGAGCGTTGGGTCTTCCTGCTGCTCAAGGTCCCAGAGAGATAATACTGCCATGGTGAGACATCGAGCATCCCAAAAAGAGCAATTAAAACTTGTGTTTGGAATAGAAAATGAGGCTTTCAGAGCATGTTACTGTCATGCTTTCTGCAGGAAATACACAAGATGTTCTTAACACTTAATGAGCAGAGTCTTGGAACCAACCCTTGGCCTGGAGTCTCAAATCTTGCCTGGTAATTTGGGTTTATCTGATCAGGTCGGGGCTTGAGAAGAGAGAGTGGGTGGCCTGGCAGAGGAAGGGGTGCCCCTGGCTAGGGGGTCGCTGGGGCTAAGGTGAGCTCGCGTCGGCTAATATACAGAGGGGGACATTTAGCAAAAATAGTTAACCTAAGCTTGGATCTGAGGTCCTTGCAAAGCAGAATCCTCATAAAAATAAGGGAGTTTGTTACGTGAGTTGGGGCCAGAAAAGTGAGTCCTTCTGGAACTTTCTGCTGTCAGGAGGGCTCTGAAGCGCTAAGGGTGGGTGTAGTTGCCCGCCCTCAGGGTGCCCTGGCGCACGGCGCACTCTTCCCGGTGGGCTCTGAATGCTCTCTGCCGATCGGCCTCCGTGGGGAAGGTGTCGAGATGGGGACCCACCTGTGGACAGAGGGGAGCGTGGTCAGCGGCGTGAGTGGCCTGGGGGCTCGTCCCGGGCATTCCCCTCCCCCCGCCTCTCCCTTATCCGCCCCCACGTCCACTCGGAGTGATAATAAAAATGGCTTTGAGGGAGAAAGCAGCGAAGAGTGAGCACCATGAGTGTCCTGGCACCGAGCGGTGACGATCTGTGGGACAGAAGGCGGCCGGAGCGCGGCTCCCGGGTCCCGGCGCATCAGCCTTCTCCCTTCCGTGCAGCTCGTTGCCAGGGAGATGTGTGCCTAATGGATACCGCCTGACGACGACTGGAGTCGCTGGGTGGTGGGACCTGGTAGCCAGCGTCATCCTTCACATGCTGACTTCCCGCCCTGTAGACCCCCGAACAAGCCGCCTTCTCCGAGGGGACCTCCTGGTGCTGTCACAGTCCTTCACAGGAGGGTGATCTAAGTCCCCTCCTGCCGGTGGGCAGCCCCCCAGGCGTCAGGCCGACACGCAGCACCCCCAGAACCAGGGTTCAGAACCATCGTCACCTCTCCCTTCTCGGGGAGACATGTGAGGGATACAGATCCAAGGAGCGGACGCCTTTTCGATTAAAATTTTATACAATCAGCATTTCAGAGCCCTTCCTTCTCAGGAAAGCCTGTCTGCGGGGTCTGTCACCTCCAAGAATGAGAAAAGGCATTTCTCCTCTAGGACAGGCTAAGGGAGGCACCGGTGGAGAGGGCGGAGGCTCGCTTGTTTATTTACTCCTTTCTCCCCGCCGTCCTCCCTCCATTTAACTCACATTTACTGAGCACAACTCTGTGCCAGGCCCTGGGGGTACAGCGATAATCAAGACGGACCCCTCTCCCCTCACGAGGCCGTCGGTCTAGAGGGGCAGTGACGTGGAGGATTAATGCACAACGATTTCATCACAGTGGGCAGAGCGGCAGGGCGGGGTCGTGCAGTGAGAACAGAGAGCATGAGTTCACCCCTCTCCCCACATCGAGGGGCCTCTCTAGGGAAGAGACACTTTGGGGGAGGCTTGAAGGCTGAGCAGGGGCTAAGGGGACAGCATGGTGCTGGCCCTGGGG
>NW_011888939.1:617433-621568 GCF_000151845.1 Pteropus vampyrus
ATGTCTTAACCCCCAGAGCTGCGGCTGTGACCTTGTTTGGGAAAAAGGGCTTTAAAGACGTAATTAAGGATCTCGAGATGAGAACAGCCTGGGTCATTCAGTGGGCATCCTGACAAGCATCCTTACGAGAGACAAGCATCCTTATCAAAGACTAAAGACACGGCACAGAGGGGAAGGTCATGTGAGGTGAAGCCATGAGTTCGAGTCATGTGGCCACAGCCCAGGAGCACCAGGCGCACCAGGAGCTGGAAGAGGCAAGGCGACGGTGGGTGCTGTTGACAGTGGGTGGTGGGTGCTGTTGATGGTGGGTGGTGGGTGGTGTTGATGGCGGTTGGTGGGTGCTGTTGACAGTGGGTAGTGTTGATGGCGGGTGGTGGGTGGTGTTGATGGTGGTTGCTGGGTGCTGTTAACAGCAGGTGCTGTTGACGGCGGGTGGTAAGTGCTGCTGACGGTGGTTGGTAGGTGCTGTTGATGATGGGGGGTGGCTGGTGTTGACAGTGGGTGGTGTTGACAGTGGGTGGTGGGTGCTGTTGATGGTGGGTGGTGGGTGCTATTGACGGTGGTTGGTGGGTGCTGTTGACGGTGGGTGGTATTGATGGCGGGTGGTGGCTGGTGGTGATTTGGTGCTGATGGACTTCCCCTAAAAGCTGACTCAAGCAAAAGCTTACTCCCCTCCCCCACGTGGGACAGGTCTTTAGAAGAAGGGAAGTTGGCCCTATTCTGTACCCACAGAACCCCAAATCCCCAAGCAGAGCACAGGAGTTCACAGAGCGGGGACTTCCGGCTCTCAGAATGCCGAGAAGCAGGGTGCCCTTCGGCAAAATCTGTCCTGGAGGCCCATGACTGGAATCTTCCATGACTGGAATCTTCCACAGCGATGTCACGGTACCGGATGCCGTTTGCCGGATGCCGTGCCTTTATTTCACACGAGTCCCAGAACATCCAGACGTCGTCTCCATTTTACAGACGGGGAAATGGAGGCCCAGAGAGGTTGGGTCACTTGCCTCGGTCACACAGATTACACCCAGAGCCGTGGGACCCGAGGCCCAGACCGTCGTGGCTAAACTGCGCCGTCTCATAATACGTGCTTATGAAACAAGCCGACTGGAAGTCCCTGCCAGGAGCGTAGTGGCCTCCATCCCACACGCTCGCTCATTCTCCCCTCCGAAAATAGCAGCTCAGCCGGAGATGAGGAGCCTAATTACAAGTCAAGCCTCAAGCTGTGTGTGGTCACGACCCTGTGGACCCCCCGAGTCAAAGGATGAGCTGTGGAGCAAGGAATTCCTTCGGAGCTGCTTCTAAATTAAGCCATCTGCAGTCTGTCTCTGCCTGGAGCTAAGAAATTGTAACGGCTTTGGCAGGAGACAGCTTCGCTGAATGGAGCTGAGTCGCTCTAAGGTCAGTGCAGGTAAATAAGAGGCAAGCGCCAGGGCCGCGGGCAGGCCTGGGAGCAGGGCGGGGGCCTCCGCCTGGGCTGGCCAAGGCGCCGGTCCTGTTTGAATGGGGAGAATCCAAACAGCACGGCCCAAATGAGGACCGACCGGCGCCTGCACCACTGGGGCACTTCTTACTGGCGAGCGAGAAGGGCCGAGGCACTTGCCCACAGAGACCCTGCGAGTTGGCACGGGAGGTGGCTGCTAAACACACTCTGCGTGTCATCGTTCCATGACGATTTAATAAGACTGTGTCCTGGGGACCTAACTCCATCTGGGGGCAAGGGGTCTTTCTAGAGACAATGAGGTTGCTAGCCAGGGGAAGAGGGAGGGAAAAGTGTCCTCGATGGCGGGGACCGGCCAAAGCCCCGAGAGGGGGAACAGTTGGGGCAAATTAGAGTAGACGCGAGCAAAGCAGTGTGGTTGAGGGACAAGGAGGTGTGGCCGGGGAGTAAGCAGCGTCGGTTCTCATAAGAGACTTACAGCCAACCCGGCTCCAGGAATCATAATGTCTCCCCCCAACCCCGGGAACCGGGTACTGGACTGGGGTTGGGGGACACCCGTCAGCCCGCTGACCCCGCCCCCCGTTCTGTGGGCGAGAAACAATTCTCTCAGGGTCTCGGGGAGTCTTGGGCAGATCCAAGACCAGCAGCCAGCTCACTGTGGCCTTTGTCCAGCCCCTGCCCACTTGTGGTCCCCACTCTGGCCCTGGGGCCTGGATCCTTGGATTCCGTGTCCCAGTTGATTTGACGGCGTCTGCACTTTTTTGATCCACTTTCGTCTGATCGTTACCCGCACCTGGGCCTTTGACATTTTGTGAGTCTTGCTCTTGACTCCATTTTTCTTTCCTTGCAATCGTTCCTTCCTTTTGTGGCATCTAGAGTTGTCTGCTTAGCTAATTGCCTTTTAATCTTCTTTTTTCCCCAATATTAACATTTATGTAACAAGGCGTTCGCAACTATGTTGCCCTGTAAGTTTTCTTTTATCTCGTTTCGAGTGTGTTTATTTTTGTTCAGTTCTCTTTTCATCTAATTTCTATCGAATTTCTGTTCGGATCTCTTCTTTGGTCCTTAAGTTCGTTATGAATATGCTTTGAAATTTCCAGGCGATTTTGTTACATTTATGACCGACTTCTCATTTAATTTCTTGGGTGCCCGAGTAATCTGGGCGGATCAGATGCTTTCGTTAATATTTGATTTTTTTTGTTTGTTTTTTAGGCTTGTTTAGAAAAGTCTGATCGACTTTCAACAGAAAAGTCCTCTGTGGAATGGACTGGCAGCGTTATAGAGAAGGCGGCCACGTGATCTGGGTTAGGGGGTGAGACGTGGCCATTGTCCTTTCGTCCGTGTGTTCACTGTTCCACTTCATGAATATTTATCGAGTGCCACTCTGTGCCAGGTGCTAGATACAGGGAGAACTCAGAAAGCCTCTGCTGTCACCGCGCCAGGAAACGAGTGATAAAAACGCAAATTACATAACTAATTATTCCATGAGAGTCTGGCTAAGTATTAAAAGAAGTACCGGCTTCTGTAAGAGCTTCTGATACCGAGAATAAGGCTCCTGTTTGGGGGCCACAGGAGGCTGCCTGAGGAATTAACGTACGAGCAGAGACTCAAAAGATAAAGCAGAGGTGGGGTGGTGGTGACCGTGGCCTCGGGGTCCCCCCGGCAATAGAAAATCGGGCGGTTTGAGGAGGGGAGGGCTCCGGGCTGACGAGCACAGGAGAAGACGCCCGGCCTAACAGTGCTGCTCAGGAGACAGAGCACTAAGGCGAGAAAACGGCATTTCACGCCCGTCAGGCGGGTCGCGTTGCTTCTAAGTCTGACATCCGGAACGGGAACCGCATGAATTGGTACAAGCACTTTGTGGGGCGGGAGGTTGCCATCAAGCAGAAAGGTGGACACGTGCGCGGCCTGTGCACCGACCAGTCCTTGTTGAGACATGTGCCCTGGAGAAACTTTCGGGAATATCCGCAGGATCCGCGTCCCGGAAACCGCAGCGTGCCCGTCAGCGGAGACCGGACCGACCAAAGGTGGTAAATTGCACGTCAGACGCCCCGTGTCAGTTACGGTGAGCACCGACCGCTGGCCGCCGCGGCTGCGTAAATTTCAAGTAACCGAAATTAAATCAAATGAAAAATTTCGCGCTGACCGCATTCCGAATGCCCGAGAACCCCACATGGCCAGCGGCTACTGCGCGGGACGGGGCGGACGGGGGGACGTGCTCTCCCTCACACGTCCTGCTGGACGGCGCTGCTCGTGGTCTGTGCGATGCGACACGTGGCATGGAGAAAGGTGTCATTTACAGAGGAGACCCGAGGATGAAGCTGTTTATCGGGAACGTGGGGGGCCTGTGCAACGACGCCCCGTGTCCAAGCTCGCATTAGACGAGGACTGGATGGAAGGACGGGCGGGCGGGCGGACAGTGCCCGGAGCTTGTGCCGGCATCGTCTCTGGGCGGGCGGGGCCCGAGACAGGGTCGGCAGTGGCGAGGCCTTCAGTCTCTGGTTTATCTCGAAGGGATTCTGGCCTTTCTGTTTTCGAAAGATGAGAAACTGGGGGGGAGCAGATCCCAAACTGCATTTTGGAGAAGTGACCCCGGGCGGGGGTGGGGTGTGCAGGAAGTCCGCCCACCACACACAGTTTAGGGAGAGTTACTCTGTGAGAGGTTTGTGTGTGAGTCTATTTGAACCACGAGTTCTA
>NW_011888939.1:623098-629976 GCF_000151845.1 Pteropus vampyrus
AGCAGGTTCCTAGTCGGAGTAATTAATGAGGGCGACAGTCTCTCCCGAGACATCTGGTCCCCTACGTTGTTATGCTGCTACCGGCTCTCATTTCTCTACGGCCCAAAAATAGATGAACAAGGACACAGGGCCTGACCTCCCTGCTGACACACGCGGCGTTTTCAAAGACACGTCCAGGCTCGGCTTAGGAAACAAGCTTCCTGCCTCCTCGCAAGGTCTCACGTGAGACTCTGGGGAACTATGCCGGGGGACGCGGGGAGAGCGACAGCCCCTGGGGGTGAGGGGGGACCATCCGTGCCCGACGAGGGAGGGGACCGGAGCTCAGGACGGCTAGGACACTGGCCCGAGGAGACCCAGCTGGACCTGTGGCCCAGGTCTGTGCCCCCCTGACTAGTAGGTCCCTTGAGACTTGCTACGGCAGAAGGACAGACAGCCCCACACGCCCTGGAAGTGAGAATGGGGCTGCTGTTTCCAGAAGCCACATGAGCATCTCTCCATCACTCCCAGGGAGGAGCGGAGGCCGGTCGGCGGCAGTCAAGATCAGAATCGAGCAGTGACTCTGTTGGCCAGACGACGGGAGGTAGCTAGCAGGGTGACACCGAGGTGTGGCGTTTGTCTGAACTTCCTGAAACCCCGCCTCTGCGTTTTCAGCTTCTAAGTTTAATAGGCTTCAGGTAAGTAAGAGTCACAGTAGATAATTGGGGGCAGCCGAGGACGCACCAGACCCTCCCTTGCCACCTGAGGCCACTTCGCGGTATCCAGATATCTACCCTGTTCCAGGCTCCAAAGACAGAATCTGGGTGACGAGCACTCATCTGACTCAAGTGAACTATTATTTTTTTCAAGCGGCCTGAACCTTTTTTAAAAGCGGCTTTAAATGAGATAGGATTCATAAAATTTACTCATTTAAAGTATACGAATCAATGATTTTTAGTATATTCATAGGGTTGTGCAACCACCACCAAAATCTATGTTTAGGATGTTTTCGTCACCCCAAAAAGAACCCCCGTGTCCACGTGCAGTTACTCCCCATCTTCCTTCCCCAAGGCCCTGGCCACTTACCTACTTCCTGTCTCTAAGGATTTGCCTATTTCGGACACTTCATACACGTGGAATCATACAGTGCACGGTCTTTTGAGACCGGCTTCTTTCACTCGACACGATGTTCTTAGGGTCTGTCCACATTGTGGTGCGTATCAGCAATTAATTCCTTGTTATCGGTGAATAATACGCCGTTGTGCGGATTGTCGTGTTTTCTTTATCCACTCGTCAGGCGATGGACATTTGGGTTGTTGCCATTTGGGGGGCCTTTTATGAATGATGTTACGAGGAGCTTATTCCTGTACAGGGTTTTGTGTGGATGTTTGCTTTCCACTCCTCTCGGGCGTGGAATTGCCAGGTCACTTGGGAACTCGATGTTTAGCCTTTCGGGGACCTGCGACGGTGTTTTCCAAAGGGGCTGCTCCGTTTTTCATCCTCACCAGCAACGTGCGAGGGTTCCAGTCCCTCCACGGCCTTGCAAACACTTGTCGTTCTCGGTCTTTTTGATATGGCCGTCCCCGTGGGGGCGGAGTGGTATCTCGCTGTGGTTTTGATTCTTGTTTCCCTGATCGTTAGTGATGTGGAACATCGTTTATGAGCTTATCGGCGATCTGTGTATCTCTTCTGGAGAAATGTCTACTCATCCTCTTTGCCCATTGTAAAATGGGGTCATTTATCTTTTCATTACTGGGTCGTAAGAGTAATATTTACAGCCATAAACAGTCCTTTATCAGCCATATGATCTGCAAATATTTTTTTTTTCTGTTTTGTGGGTTATCTTCTTACTTTCTGGAGAATATCATTCGCACCAAAGTTTTTAATTCCCATGAAGTTCAGTTTATCTAGTTCCCTTTAGTGGGCGATGTTTTATTTCTTTTGATATAAAAATCATCTTACTGTGGCATAAAAAGGGCCAGGAATTTTAGGATTCTTAGCGATTTATGTAAGTAGTCGCTCTAAGTCAGGGGTGGCGAGTGGGCTTTATTTCACATCAGTGCTAACAGACCCATGGTGGCTGGTACCGTGTTCTGTTCAGAATATTCTCAGGCCAAGCCCAGGCTCATGAAGAAGTGTGCAGTGATCGATTAGCAAAGTCTGCCATGGGCTCGGAAGGGAGAGGGGGCTGTGTTTTTGCTCTGAGATCCAGAGTCTCCTGTGTGACAAGAATGAAGACAGACAAAGCCCCCACGAGAAGACACCCACGTGCCCATCCGCCCCCCACTCTCTGTCCCTCATCAGGCCACGTCGGCTGGGCTGGCCAGTGGGTGGGGAAGAGCGAGGGGAGAACATGGAGATGGGAAGCGATGAGGCCAGCAGGAGGCTGGCCAGGGAGCCGGCGTGGAGTCCCTGGAGTCTTGTTATTTACAGAGCAGCCCCAATTTGGCATGGGTGCAGGGACCGGCGAAGGACTCACAAATGTTCCCGCGGTCGCCTCGGGGGAGAGTAATATGTGCCACTGCTTTTTAAGTGGTTCTGCTTTTTAAAACCCTTAAATCCTCACGTAGGATGCGGAGCAGAAGCTTGCCGGCGAGGGCTTTAAACGGGACCTGCGAGAGAAGAGGGGTCCCTCCTGATGAGAGTGGCCCCCAAACCGCCCCCAGCGTCGGGTCTGGCTCAGGCCGTCCCTCTGCTCGGCGAGTCCGGCGGGCGAGCTCACTGGGTTTTCTCCAGAGCCTCCGCCGGAGCGCCATCCAGGAGGCCTGGAAGCCATCGAAACGTCATCCATCATCTCGGCTTCTCTTTGAAACACCTCAGCCCGAGACGAATGTCACACTGGAGGCTGTCGTGCAGCGAGGGGAGAGAGAGAGAGAGACCCCTTTCGGTTTTGTCTGCCGGTCGCCAGCTCGGAGCCCCCCACCCAACACGCACACGCACACACACACGCACACGCACACGCACCCCAGGATGCAAATGATAACTGCCGAGCCATCACTTGTGAAGCTTGACAGAAAATAATGAGAAACACTAAATCTTTTATAAGGTCAACACTCGCCTTAGCCGAGCAGCTGTCAAACAAGAAAAGAATTTAGCGCCCAAGCCGTGAAACTTCCATCGGCTCATTAAGCCCAACAGGGCCCGGGCCTGGCGGGGCGGAGGAGGCACGGGCGCTCCGTTTTGTGTCAGTAATTTGCGGTGGAGGAGGCAAGAAGAAGCAGCCAGAGCCAAAGGGGCCTGGGGGAGCGGCTGGGGAATCGTTAGCGTGCCAGGAGCGGCCGCAGCTCCTAATTGGAAGCGTTGGGCATTATCAACGGAGGATTTGCCTCAGTTCCCTGACAGCTACTGGGCCCAAAATGATCGCCCACTTGTCAGTGTAAAAGACCATTAAAAACAAACCATTTTGATTTAATTGGAGGCAGTGCACTGTGGGGCCAGGTGAGGAGGCTCGTCAGCCCCCACCCCCCCGCTCGCCCAAGCTGCCGCCTTTCCCCCTCCCTGGTGGGGCCGGGGGTGGGCGAGTGTCCGCATTTCCCAGATTTTTTTTTGCTTTTCCAGAACTGTCTGAAAAGGACTGAGTGGGAGACGGGACGGGACTTCACAGAGGCGGCGAGGGCTGTTTTCAACGGGGTTGTCAACAAACCCTTGACGAACGGAGCTGCCGGGGACGGAGGGCCCCCCCTTTTCTTAGCAGAGCCCAGATGATGGGTCTGCCTGGCGCTATTCTGGGAGGTGGCCGTGAGGCGTCCGGCTGCAAAGGGCACTTAGCCGGCCCACCCCACTTAGGGCTAAAGGGATAGAGATGGTCACAGTAGACGAATCGCCAGTGGACAGTGGGGCTTTTTCTTTGAAGCTCAAGGGAGGGCTAAGGAGGAGGAGGAGATCCGGTGAAGGAGATCTGTTGATGAGACGCCTGTGAATGGGACAGCCCCCAGCGACTCGGGCTGGCGCCTCGGCCATGCTCCCCCCGTGGAGGCCATGGTGCTGATGACGCCATTGTCTCAGTAAGAAGAGCCCACTTGCGATAAATATTAACCGAAGCTCCCGGTGGGTTCCCTCCCCGGGGCGGGGGCCTCCAAGCACGTGGAGCATCTCATCCGTGTGTCGCTTTTGAATCGGAACGTAGACTCCCCGATGCCAGGGGCTCTACGTTTTGCATGTTGATTCTCGGTATTGTGATTGCTGTGGGTACTTGATAAATATTAATCGGCGCTTGCCAGCTCTCAGAGAGGTCTATATATTTGTATATTAATCTCACTCCTGTCCCACAAGCGGTGATCTCATTTGCTGCCTACTGCTTCTTCGACAAGACAACACACGCAGGAGAACACGCGGCCGGAGGGGTGTCTTCGGGAGAGCAAGGGGAGGCGCACCGGCCGAGACCCCTTCGGAAACCTCCATTGTTCACGTTGATGAAGGATCAGGCTGGGAGGAGGAGACACCAGAGCCCTGGCGAGCATCAGATTCCGGAGCTCCAAATTTTGCTGCCGAATTTACACAATAGGAGCTCCTTAATTACTTTCTCTGGAATTTACCTGACAGTGCCTTCTCAGGTAGCACAAGGTGGTTATCCGGGCACACGGCTCCTCGGTTGACAGAGTCTTTGATTTTGAGCTTGGTTGCAAATTAAGCCCTTTGCTGCACCATCCATACGGTGCCCGCCGGTGCCTTATCGCTTATTCATACAGGCTGTCGAACAGCTCCCGTGCTCCTGCCGGGGAAGCCGGGGACACACTCCGGGGTTGGATGTCCACGGCCCGATGGGGTGGGACGCCTGCGGTCAGGTGTGGTGCTGCCTTTGCCCCTTTCCTCTTATTGCAATAACGAGCAGGAAGAATTTTTTCAGGTGTTTTTGAAGGAGAAACGGAACCTTCCTGTGGTTTCTGACAAGGCTAACCCTGTCAAGTCACAAATAGGAATATTAGAGATAAGTGTCCTCGGCTAGACAGCAAGGCCGTTGATGCCATGTTCTGGGCACGGTTCTGGGAAAATGCCAACAGACAGGAGGCCTTTAAAAGTCTTGGGGTGACTTGCCTGTTAGGGGTGCCCTGCAAGCATTCCATAAATCTTAGCTGGATGGCTGGGTAGACAAACGGATGGAGGGATGGATGGATGGAGGGATGGATGGATGGATGGATGGATGGATGGATGAATGGATGGATGGATGAATAGATGGATGAATGGACAGATGCGTGGCAAATGGACAGATGGACAGATGGATGGACAATGGATAGATGGACAGGTGGATGGATGGGTTAGGAGCCTGGGATATAACAACAGAGTCCTTAGAAATGCATCTGAGATTCAAGCATCGTGATAAAAGACCCTCTCCATCTACTTTGCTCAGCTTAACCTCTGAGTAGAGGAGGTTTTTATTTTCTTTGATGTTTGTCACTTTTTGCCTTACAAGTGATCTAAATGGGGCCGAACGAATTACGTACGACGTGAGCGAAGGTCGTCGAGGTCGCACGAAGCAGAGACTTCCCGAGGGAAATGCAGAGTCGTGCCACCCTCCCTGCGGGGTCGCTGCCCAGCCTGAGGCTCGGTGACCGGCACACAGAGTAAGCATTCGAGACGTGGTGGCTGCTGCTGCCGTGAGCACCGTCCACGTCGGGCGGCACCGTCTTCCCGAAACGTTTTCCCTGCCCCCGAGCAGGGAATGTGCGCCGACTCCTGCATTATATGACGCTAGTGACGCCGAGGGACGTCGTCAACCTCAATCCTGTTCAAAAATCTGTAGAGAGGCAGCTCGAGTTGACAAATTGTCTATGACTGTGAATAAAGGTAGAGTCGGAGGTCATGGCATCTGGGCGGCCCACACGGGTCCCGCCTTCCGGTATTCAGAACTCCGCTTCGAGGAACGATCCAGAACCTAGGCCTCCATGAGGAAACGGTGTCGGACTTTGGATGTTTGTAGGGCTGTCACTTATGGGGTGGGGGAGAGGCAGGGGGTTCCGTGGGGCTCCAGGGGAGAAACACAACCGGGGAGGTGAGAGGAGGCAGATTTCGACTAAACTTGAGGCGGAGGTTGCTACGGACTGAAATGTGTCCCCCTGAAATTCATGTGGGAGGTGGGGGCCTCTAGGAGTAATTAGCTTTAGGTGGGGCCCTGTGATGGGGTTAGTGTCCCCATAAGAAGAAACACTAGAGAGCTTGCTCGCTCACTCTCTCTCTCTCTCTCTCTCTCTCTCTGCACCCCCGCTCTTGGACACAACAAGAAGGTGGCCGTCTGCAGGCTGGGAAGAGGGGCCTCACCAGAGCCCGATCATGCCAACACCCTGACCTTGGGCTTCCAGCCTCCAGAACTATGGTATTTTGTATTAGCAGTCTGAGCAGATTAAGACAGAAGTTCAAGTCCTTGGGGCTGCTAAACAGATGACAGCCCGTCTTCAACAGATCTGCTTCCTTTGGAAGGCCCAACGTGCTTCATATCAAACATGAAAGTGTACCCGCCTGCCACAGAAAGTATATGCGTTAGCTATAACTGTGTAAGAGGGGTTGACATTGACCCGGGGAGCTGGGGGAGCCGCTTGCTGATGATGCAGGTTTGGCAGCTACCCCAGACAGGTCCTGGGGGGGGGCCTGGCATCTGCATTTTAAACCCCTCCTCAGGGGACCCCAGGCACAGCCAAGTCTGAGAGCAGAAGCCAAGGGCCTGGTCAACCCAGAGATGCTATTGCGCTGTGACCTTCCCCTGGCCAGGCCATGGCAAGCACTTTCCCTGCACAGTGGCACTTGATCCTCTCGTATTGTCCGCAGATGCGGACACAGAGGCAGGCTGGGACTTGGAGCCGGCCGTGTGGCTGCGCGGCCCACGGTCTCAGACCTCTGTCTGCTCCGTCTCTGCCCCACGCCTCCTGATACGGAAGCCGGAAGCCCCATCCGCGGCCTCGTTCCTCTTT
>NW_011888939.1:630026-632295 GCF_000151845.1 Pteropus vampyrus
TGTCACTTATGGGGTGGGGGAGAGGCAGGGGGTTCCGTGGGGCTCCAGGGGAGAAACACAACCGGGGAGGTGAGAGGAGGCAGATTTCGACTAAACTTGAGGCGGAGGTTGCTACGGACTGAAATGTGTCCCCCTGAAATTCATGTGGGAGGTGGGGCTTCTAGGACTAATTAGCTTTAGGTGGGGCCCTGTGATGGGGTTAGTGTCCCCATAAGAAGAAACACTAGAGAGCTTGCTCACGCTTTCTCTCTCTCTCTCTCTCTCTCTCTCTCTCTTTCTCTGCACCCCTCCTCTTGGACACAACAAGAAGGTGGCCGTCTGCAAGCTGGGAAGAGGGGCCTCACCAGAGCCCGATCATGCCAACACCCTGACCTTGGACTTCCAGCCTCCAGAACTATGGTATTTTGTATTAGCAGTCTGAGCAGATTAAGACAGAAGTTCAAGTCCTTGGGGCTGCTAAACAGATGACAGCCCGTCTTCAACAGATCTGCTTCCTTTGGAAGGCCCAACGTGCTTCATATCAAACATGAAAGTGTACCCACCTGCCACAGAAAGTATATGCGTTAGCTATAACTGTGTAAGAGGGGTTGACATTGACCTGGGGAGCTGGGGGAGCCGCTTACTGATGATGCAGGTTTGGCAGCTACCCCAGACAGGTCCTGGGTGGGGCCCTGGCATCTGCATTTTAAACCCCTCCTCAGGGGACCCCAGGCACAGCCAAGTCTGAGAGCAGAAGCCAAGGGCCTGGTCAACCCAGAGATGTTATTGCGCTGTGACCTTCCCCTGGCCAGGCCATGGCAAGCACTTTCCCTGCACAGTGGCACTTGATCCTCTCGTATTGTCCCCAGATGCGGACACAGAGGCAGGCTGGGACTTGGAGCCGGCCGTGTGGCTGCGCGGCCCACGGTCTCAGACCTCTGTCTGCTCCGTCTCTGCCCCACGCCTCCTGATACGGAAGCCGGAAGCCCCATCCGCGGCCTCGTTCCTCTTTCGCCTTGGGGCCAAACGGCAATTCAGAAGATGCTCAGGGGTTTTATCGAGGTCTGAAGGCTTTCGGGGCAGTGGGGAGTTTTGTTTATTGCAGGGACTTAAATCAGCCAGAGCAGGGCTGGCCACGGCCCTCTGGACACCTATAAAACCCCGAGTTCCTGCCTGCCCTCCGCTTCCTGCCCAGGTCCCGCATTTAGCCCCTGACCTCGGTGGCAGGTCCTCAGTGTTTATCGGCCATTCCAGGGCCCAAGGCCTGAAGGCAGCTGGCCAGAGGGTCCCCCGGCTCTGCCACGTGTTAACTATGAACCTGGGGCACATGACGTGAAGCCTCCACGCTTCCTCATCCCTGAGACACGTGACTTTTCTCTCCACGTCGGGCCATTCAGAGTACTGACACGAAGCGCGGTGGTTCATCAAAGCGCCCAGCCTGGCACGGAAGACGGACGCAGCTCCGAAGGCGAGGGGTCGGGGTCGTGACCGTGGTCGCCAGCGTCTCAGGATAGCCGCTTGGATGTCCTCCTCTCCGTACTTCTAGGCAGTGGACTTTGGCCCAGCTACTCACTTTTCTGTTTGTTTGTTTGCACTGGTCCGAGGCATGATTTCCCAGGATTCCTTTGAGGAAGGGAAGAGAAGAGGCCAGGAAAAGACCCCCCCCTCGCCTTGCTCTCCCCCAGCGTCTGTTCTCCGATGTCTTTGCGTCTTTGAGGGGAAAGAGGGAGGCTGTGCTTTCTGCCTGCGGCTTTTAGGTGTAAAGGTACCAGCCTCTGGATTCACCTCGCCTGCACTTTGGACCAACCTCAGTCTGAACGAACCTTGAGTTTATCCAAGTAAATCATCGGACGCCCTTTATCTGCCAGAATCTGCTGCTGGCCACGTGCTAGGCAGCTTTGGAGCCCGTCTCGCCAGTGGTATGGGTGCCTGGTGACAGAGGCTGACGAGCAGGGACACGTGGAAGTAAGGGGTTCGTGGGTGACACCGAGGAAGTTATCCCAGAGGTGGCAGACATTAGCCCGAACTCCTCCTGAAGCCTGGGAGAGCCTCTTCAGATCACTGAGGATTTATTTTCTTGGGGATGAGTTGAAGGAAGAAATTGGGGACCCCCCCCAGTCCCATCGACACCCAGAACTCAACATGAGATCGTCGCTATCTCTGGAGATTAGAAATATACACCTGATGCCGAAACAAGCTATTTTCTGGTTAATGTTCAGCATAGAATTTGAAGTATGTCCGCGCCCAGTGGGGGAGAAGAGCTTTCTGGACCAAACTGAAAAATCCCAAG
>NW_011888939.1:633471-635937 GCF_000151845.1 Pteropus vampyrus
ACAGGAGCTTGTAATTCACACTGTTAAGCTTAATAGCTTGGGCCATTATTCTAAAGCAACGGGGCTGAAACCAAAAGACAAACAGAACTAAAGTCGATTCGTTCATACTTTAGCGACTGAGTGACTATCTGATGTCGGGGGGGATCGGCCCCGTGCTGGGGGAGGTGGCATGGTTGGGTGGTCGTGGACACCTCGAGATGCTTGGGCAACGCTCCCCCAAAATGGATGTCGGACCTCCAGTTATAACACGGACTCGGCCACGGGGATCTGCACTCGGCACTTCGGCCGCCTTCACTGCGGGGGCAGGACGCTGGCCTCCAACCTCCACGCCTGACGGAGACCGAATATGAGAGGGGCCGGGCTTGGTCAGCGGCATGCAGCGCGTGGGGAGCCATCAGGAGGAACTGGCGGGGGGGGAAGGGGGGCGCTGAGCACTGGGATGAGCGCCCGGGGAGGGGTGTGCAGTCCCCGTCCATTAAAAACATTAAAAATAATAATAATAAAACGGCTACAGGTACTCGCTGTAAAAATACCAACGCGCAGAAAAGAAGATAAAACTCAGCCTCCTCCTCACCCTGGAGATCACCCCAGCTGCTGCCTCTCGGGGAGCCCCTCCTCCTGGACGTCCGTCCTTGCGCACACACACCTGTGACGATGTGCGTCTGCAGCTACCCAAATGGGGTCACGCAGCACGGGTTCTCCCCCGTCACCACCGATAACATGAGAATAAAGTGCCAGTAAGTACCCACTACGGCCATCATCGTCAGCGGCTGTGTGACATTTCACAATATTATGTGTGAGCTCTGTAATGCCGGGTATTTAAGCCGTCACGTGACTGGCGGCATCCGCCCTGTCACCGCTGCCGTGACTATTTGCCCCTTGGTCTCTGGGCCGTTACCACGGGCAGTTTTTTGTAAAGAAGGAGAAACCATCTACTTTTCTTGGCTTAAGATTAGGAGGCCATAGGTTCCGACTGGGTCCCTTTTGAGAGCAGAAGGCAGTGCTATTCAAAATCCCGCCTCCCGACAGCCTGACGGGACGGAGGAGGCCGTCCTGGGCAAGCGGGGAGTCTGGCCCGCCTGGGAAGAGCCCACAGAGGATGCTGCGAAGCCACCTGAAGGGGCGGGCCGGCCCCCGGTCAGGCCGCTGCGAATGACGTAATTGTCACGGCACTCGTCCTCACCCCCCACCAAAGTCGCCGTCTCCCCTCCTCCCCACCATTTCAGGCTGCAGACACTGGATACCCTGATGTTCGGGAATGAAGCTTCTCCAAACTTCCCCATGTGGCCGTCCACCCGTGCAGCTACCTGCCTGCCCAGCTGTCCGTCCGTCCACCCCGCTTCTCGCCAGGCGCCAGCAGCCCCAAGGCGGCACGTCGCTGGCGTTGAGAACGGGGTGTGCGGAGGTGCGCCGCGGCCAGGCCGTGAATGAGTGAAGGCGTGAGCAAGTGAGCAGTGAGCACCGGGATCATGGCCGCTGCTCTCTCCTGGACCTTAGTGGGGCCCGGGCGCCGGGCACGTGTGCGTGCACCGCGTGGACCCCTCCCGGCAGCCCTGCCAGGCGGCGTCACTAGCCGGGTTTATGGAAGATGAAATGGGGTCTTGGGCAGCTGAAGCCGCCTGACGGGTAGAGAGTGGCAGGGTCGCCATGCGACCCCGAGTCACACGCACACAGACCTCCCATGCGGCTTTGCTCCTCCCTCCCCGCTGGCCGCTCACTCTGCCTGACACCCCAGCACATCTTGTAAAGGGCATGTGAGCCCCAGGCCACGGCGGTGCAGAGGGTGCCGCTCGGGGGTGGGAGGTGATGAGTTTATGTCCTGTCCCCTAAATGGGACTCTGAGCTGTTCCTTAACAGTTCACTCTGGGTTTGGGGTCTGCGGTCTCCCAGAGCACCCGTGCCCCCTCCCACCTGGCTCCTGGCCTGAGGAACTTGGGGCCGTGGGACCTTAGGTTGGAAGAGACCCTCGAGAACTAGCCCAACCCCTGCATTGTCAGATACGGAGACCGAGGCCCAGAGAGGTTCGGCGGCCAGCCCAGACCTCGGAGCCGGCCGGTGACGCAGTGAAATACCTGGCCGAAGGGCCGCTCGCCAGCCATTGGCCGACCCTCCCTCTGGGCGCTGGCCATCGGGGGCAGCGGCTGGCCGCAGATGCTTGAGAGCGGCCCTGGAGTGGCCGGCAGCCCGTCTCTGCCAGGACCCTGCGGGCCCCACGAGGAATCATGGCACGGAGGGGGTGTCCTAGGCTCTCCTCGGCCCCCCTTGGGCTCGCGACCCCGGGAAGCGCCCCGTGTAGTGCCGGGCAGCCCGTTGGCAGGGGCGGCCCCCTCGTGGGCTGGCTGGGTCGGCGGAGAAGCCGGAGCGGCCCGCGCCCCTGCCTGCTGCTTTTCCGTGTGAAAGGTGTTTAATTATTTCTGACAGAGTTCAGCTTCGACATCTGTTCGTGAGCGGGGAGAGTCCATTTAG
>NW_011888939.1:636942-640355 GCF_000151845.1 Pteropus vampyrus
TCGCCAGCCATTGGCCGACCCTCCCTCTGGGCGCTGGCCATCGGGGGCAGCGGCTGGCCGCAGATGCTTGAGAGCGGCCCTGGAGTGGCCGGCAGGCAGCCCGTCTCTGCCAGGACTCTGCGGGCCCCATGAGGAATCATGGCACGGAGGGGGTGTCCTCGGCTCTCCTCGGCCCCCCTTGGGCTCGCGACCCCGGTAAGCGCCCCGTGTAGTGCCGGGCAGCCCGTTGGCAGGGGCGGCCCCCTCGTGGGCTGGCTGGGTCGGCGGAGAAGCCGGAGCGGCCCGCACCCCTGCCTGCTGCTTTTCCGTGTGAAAGGTGTTTAATTATTTCTGACAGAGTTCAGCTTCGACATCTGTTCGTGAGCGGGGAGAGTCCATTTAGGTTATCCGTCACTGTGACAGGTTCAACTTTTTTGGAAGCGCTTTTTCCTTTCATAATGGGGCCCGGGCGGGGAGGGGTGGGGGCCGTGGATTGGAGGCGTGAGGCACAGACAAAGACCCTCCTGGGGCCCGGGGCGCGACGCCGCTGTAGACGGCAGCGGCCCTGACTCTGGCCTCTGCGGGCCTTTCTATCGGTGGCTGCTGGGGGTGGGGGGCGGACACTAGGGCGTTCGGTGTGGGAAGGGGGGATCTCATCAGCTCTGCGAAGGGCTTTTGAAATGGTCCGTCCTTCTGGACCGTACTTGTCATTCATTCATTCACCCTCTCCTTCATTCATTCACTACAGACTCTTGCTGACCTCCTCCTCAGTGCCGGGCACCCTGCTGGGCGCTAGGGACATGACAGGCGTGGTTCCAGTGGGATCACATTTTATTGGGGAAGCTGGACGCTGAACGACTAATCGCCCAGTTAACTAATTGGTTGCTGTGTGGATAAGTGCCATGAAGGGTCCTTTGGCAGTGAGAGGGGACCGGCCGGTAGGGCCAGGCGGCGAGTCCCAGGAGGCATCGCAGCCCAGCCGTGAAGAGAAGTGGTCTGGGCAGGCCTGGACAGAGCCCGGGGACCCCTTCGGGGCGAGGCCCTTCACCTGCCTGAGCCTCCGTTTCCACATCGGTGAATGGGGACAGCACATCTACGAGATAACGCATATCTAGCACTTGGCACCCAGTAAGGGCCCGATAAACACTTTTCATGTCCCACGAGGGAGGGGCCTGAGCACCGCCTCCCTAATGGCAGCACTGTGGGGGTCTCGGGGTCTGTGCTCAGCGTCGGGCCCTGCTCCGTGGACCCTATAACTGAAATTCTCCACTCCCACGAATGTCCCCGGCAAAGACGAAAAGTGCCCGGGAACCCCAGGCTTGCATTCTTGTCCTTGTTATTTCTGTGGCATGATGGGTCACGTGTTCGAGCTTGGGCCCTCTGGCCAGAGAAAGCCGCATTCCAGGCCCAGGCCACTCGCTCGGTGACGAAATACGGACCCTCTCGCTTCTCCGTGAGAGGCGTAAGGACACTCGTAAGAAATAACTCACGTCAGTGACTTAGCACAGTGCCTGGCACCGCATGGAAGGTTAGCATCGTAGGGCGGCTGCTGTCATTCATGACGGTGCTTTATAGCCACAATCTAAAGACTGAAGAGATGCCCGAGAGCTGATCAAACCCCCGTTATCGAAAATAGAAACTCGTTTGTTTCCTTCTGCGTTTGTGCTCCTACCTCGGGCCACCGAGGAAGTGCCACACAGGACAGACAGAGAGGCGTGACCCGGGGCGGGGGTGGCGGTGGGAGGCCCTCCCCCTGCTCCCTGGGAGGAAGACCCCCCTCTAGCCCGCTTTGTCCAGCGGCACTTGGGACCTCCAGGCAGATCCTGAGTCACAGGTGAAGGGGCTGGAGGGGCCGGGTGTCCCTGCTGGGGGCCGGGTGCCCGTGGAGCGCGTCCCGTCCCTCCCCCGCAGCCACGCCCCATGACGGGGCCCTCGGTGACGAAAAGAGTGAACGGGGAAAGGCAACAGATGAGGGGCCAGGAAGGAGGCCGAGGACAGAAGTGCTGAGCGGGGCGGGGGAGAGGGAGGGGGGTCTCAAAGGCAGGAAACTGGAGAGACAGAGGGACCAGGGCGGAGTGGGGCCGGCTCGGTGCAGGGAGAGCTACGAAGCCTCCGGTCCTGTCCCCGGGCTGACGGCCGGCGGGCGGATGGTCGCTGACATGTGCTGACAGAGGCCTCCGGGGCAGGGCGCGAGGGGCCGCTTGGAGCAGGCGAGCAGGCTGCTCCGGCGAAGCTCGGCGGCTTGTTCGATCGCATTAGGCTCAGGAAGGCGCCGGCCCCTTCACTGTCTAAATCGCAGTTTAACGCAACGCGGCGGCCGGGCCCGGGCTGGCGGGAGCCGCTCTGTGCGGCCGTCCTCCCGGGGCCAGGCGCGTCCCCTGCAGCCTCTAGAAGGGCTCACTGGACCGAGCTGGGCTTGCACAGCCCCCCGTGTCCCGAAGCTGCTGTCTCCAGGTATCCTAGTTCCTCTACTCTGCACGACGCCCCCGGCTCTCACTGGAAGCCCGATCCGGGCACCTCGGCGGGCGGCACAGCGGAATGAGTGCCGTCCGGCCCGTGGCTGGAGCGTGGCGGCCGTAGGGGACACGCCCTCGCGCCAGCCCCCGTAGATGTTTGCCCCATCTCCCAGGGATGCCACCCCGCTGGAGGTTTAGAGCTGGCGGCATGGAGCTGTCTTGCATCCCCAAGTCCCCAGGGCAGGATGTGGTGCATCAATGACCACCTCAGTGGAAGGGGTTTGGCCCAGATGGCGTCCGCCCCAGTGGATAGACACCCCGGCTCCAAGGTCAGATGACCCAGGTTTAGCCCAAAGCTGCCACTTACCAGCAGCATTTGCTGTGCTTCCTGTCTGTGACATGGGGACATAGCAGCAGCAGCCCCGCCAGTGGGTGTGAAGAGTCAGTGAAGGGGACCTCAGGGCTGGCACTTAGGAAGTGCTCAGACACGTTAGTTACCGGTATCGGCACGATCATCGTCATCGTTATGCCCCTCGATGGCTAGAAGCCCGCAGACTCTGGTGTCCAGAGGACAGGTAAAGAGCGGGCCAGGTGAGCAGCATCCGGCCTGTGCGGGAGGGGGCGGCTGGAGGGAGACTGACCTTCTGGAAGTGGGGCATGTGCCAGAGGGCGTCCAGCTTCACCGGCGGCTTGTACTTCCTCAGCTGGCTGCTTCGGGTCTCATACAGCTTCCCGAGGGTCACCTGCGGGCCAGAGAAATGTGAAGGAGAGACGCTCACCTGGCTGCCTGCAGGAGCCTAAGCTCAGACGACACGTGATTACAGAGGGCGGGCTTCCTGGTGCTGTGGACCCGCAGGTCACTTTTCTCCTCGATCGGCCCTTCTCCGAGTCGGATTCCACGGGACCCGCTCCCCTGGCCGTGCCCTGGACATAGCTCGGTGTCCTCGGGGGCGGGACCATGGGAAGCCACGAGCGTGT
>NW_011888939.1:643510-644919 GCF_000151845.1 Pteropus vampyrus
GAGAGGGTGGGGTCAGCAAGTGTCTCCTGAGCGCCTACTGTGTGCTGGGCGTGGTGCTACGGGTCCTCATTTAATCTGACCTCTCTTTTTACCTAGGAAATTGACCCAACAGAGTGCTGACTCACTCAAAGTCACACCGCTGGAGCTGGTACCAGTGCCTGGTGTCAGAGCCACTCATGTTAGCTGCTCAGGGGCACTGGCTACGGGACTGTCTCTTGAGTCAGGAGGCAGGGACTCGGACGCTCTGGGTTCTGTGGATTTGCTTCACCCGGACGAGCCGTGAAGTAGCTGCTAATTAATAAGCACGAGTCTCATTGGGCACCATAAAGCCGTTTGTAACAGCAATGCTCCCTCTGAAACTGGCCATTACCGTAGCAAGTTGACTCTTTCTTGAGCCATTAACGAATAAACTAGCCATGGGCCGCTTTTAAAATGTTATTGCCACGCTCCGTGCGTTAATGAGCTGGCGTCCAGGTGTCACTCCACGGCCACCGAGAGCTCTGGGAGGGGTCCGGGCTCCCTGCCATCACTGGGGCTGCGGAGACCTGAGACCCTCCATCCCTCTGTGCCACTCCGGCCTGTCCTGAGGGCGCCAGGATCCCTGGCAAGGCACTCACTGCCCCCCAGGTTGGCCTGGGACATCACAACCACTGTCGCTGAGCCCTGAGCTTCACCATAATCAGTAGCAGTGGGGCCTCGCCATCAAGAAAAGCCTGAACCAGGGCGGGCCACTCCTGCGTGCAGGCCTGTCTGACCCCTTTGGCCACTCGCTTAGTGTCTCTGAGCCTCAGTTTCCCCGATCTGAAACAAACTGAGATGTCCTGTTGAGGTCGCAGCCTCATGGGGTGCTCAGGAGGACAAAATGCAGGAAGACGGGGCGCGCACGCAGCCCTGGTCTCAGCAGGGAGTGTGACGAGGGACGACACGGTCGTGACAGTTACAGCGACCAGGGACACCACCGTCGTTCTTCGAACGGAGTCTGTGAAGCACGAAGCGAACGAAAAGCAGTTCTGAGTGTAAGGTGATCAGGCCGCGTCCACTGCCTCTCAAACCGTGAGCCGTCGGTGGCGATCGGGTGTCGCCGGGCCTCGGCCCCTGTTTCGCTGTGTGGGCACCGCCTCCCCGGGCCCGGCGTTCCACGCCTGAGAAATAGGGCTGAGGCCCAGCTCCCCGGCTTTTGCAACGCGTGAGCAAGATGAGGGCCTCGCCGTGGGCGGGAAACACGACGCGCCCCTCGAGTGTGAGGAGCGCGTTCTTCGCGGCGCCCCCGCCCCCCGGGGGCGATTTCTCTGTTCACTTTGCCTTCTCGGCCTTTGCTCTGCAGACAGCACAGTGCAGGGTCTGCCCAGGCCAGGTCAGGATAGTTTGAAATCTGATTTCTGGGGGTGTGAGGTCACGTGGAGGCTCGG
>NW_011888939.1:644969-645869 GCF_000151845.1 Pteropus vampyrus
CTTTGCCTTCTCGGCCTTTGCTCTGCAGACAGCACAGTGCAGGGTCTGCCCAGGCCAGGTCAGGATAGTTTGAAATCTGATTTCTGGGGGTGTGAGGTCACGTGGAGGCTCGGCGGAGAAGTCCCCCGGTGGGAGTTGGGACTCGGTTCTAATCCTGCCTCACGGGTGCACAGGGCCAGTTCACCGGCGACCCCGGCCATAATCTTCCATTCTCGGGGCTTACGTAGGGGTTGAACCTGATCATCACCAAGACCCTCCCTCACCTAAATTTCTACGATGCCTGGGCGGCACAGCGACAAACAAACTGATTCCCGTACCACACGCCCCCGCCCCCGCCCCAGCCCTCCACCCCACCAGCGACAAACGACAAAGCTTTGCCCTCCCCAAGCCCCTCCCTCCTGTCCTACCCTAACCATGGGCGGCTCGGGAGCGAGGGCCGTGTTTACCTTGTGCTTTTTCTCCAGTTTGATGGCTTTCTGGGTGGCCTTCTGATCCTGCACCCACAGCTGCTGGTACCGGTGCTGCAGCAGGTCAAAGAAGGGGGTTGACGGCCTGTGAGGAAGAAGTCCAGGCAGGCTTGAGGTCTTAGAAGGGCCAGGAGCACCCCGCCCCCCACCGCCGGCACCGAGGGCATCTGTCAGACTGTCCAGCTACAGGGCAAATCGCTCTCCCCGAGGCAGTGAGCGGCTCTCTCCCGCCTTCAAAGAAGCGAGTGCCTTTCACGAGTCACTCAACAAACTGAGATTGCACACCGGCCAAGTGCTGGGCCTCAGAGGGTGACGAAGACTCTGTCCTTGACCAGAGTGTAGACAGGCTCCTCCGAGCCTTCTTCTCGACGAGGCCCTCATCCTTGGGGGCTGATCCTTGTCCCGCTAAAGCCAGTCTCAGCAAAGAACCTGC
>NW_011888939.1:645919-646889 GCF_000151845.1 Pteropus vampyrus
GAGGAAGAAGTCCAGGCAGGCTTGAGGTCTTAGAAGGGCCAGGAGCACCCCGCCCCCCACCGCCGGCACCGAGGGCATCTGTCAGACTGTCCGGGCTGCAGGGCAAATCGCTCTCCCCGAGGCAGTGAGCGGCTCTCTCCCGCCTTCAAAGAAGCGAGTGCCTTTCACGAGTCACTCAACAAACTTAGATTGCACACCGGCCAAGTGCTGGGCCTCAGAGGGTGACGAAGACTCTCTCCTTGACCAGAGCGTAGACAGGCTCCTCCGAGCCTTCTTCTCGACGAGGCCCTCATCCTTGGGGGCTGATCCTTGTCCCGCTAAAGCCAGTCTCAGCAAAGAACCTGCCGAGTCAGCCCCCCAGCCCCCGATATCTGATCGCCCAGGCCTGCCTTTACCAAGAATCCTTTAAGTCAGTTTAGCGAGACTCCCCTACCCTCGATGCCCCCTCTTAGTCACTTTCCATCCGCCGACCCAGGCACGCTGCTGCTTTTCCTGTGCAGGGCATTTCGCATGCCCCACCCCTTTGCCACGCTACAGATCGGGTACTGTCATCGCTCCCGCCCTGGAGGTGAGGGAGCGAGGTCCCAGAGTGGCGGGGACAGCGCTGACGTCACACCGGCTTAGGCGAACCGAGTATGTGATGAGGCGCGTGCTTCGGAGGAGAATCGGGAGGAACAGATGCAGAAGGATGGACAGAACAAAGGGGAAGATGCTCGCCGTCCCGCAGCTCCCGATGGGGTGATGGATCCAGGTAACAATCGTTAGCGAGGCGGAGGCGGACGGGGAACTTTGCAGCGGGCGGGCCAGTCGGCGGCACCTGAACCAGATGATCGAAGTTTTTTTATTGTGATAAAATGTACCTAATGTAAAATTTACCGAATCGATCGATCTTATCGTCGCTGGAAGTGATCCAGCAGGAGGTTTGCAGCACCACCCACCAAATATTTTTTGGGGAAAAAACAACAACACG
>NW_011888939.1:648120-654036 GCF_000151845.1 Pteropus vampyrus
CGAATCGATCGATCTTATCGTCGCTGGAAGTGATCCAGCAGGAGGTTTGCAGCACCACCCACCAAATATTTTTTGGGGAAAAAACAACAACACGGGGGGCCACCAGGGAACAGTGAACCCCAGCTGAGATTTAGAAACCATTAAAGAAATATTAAAAGTTACGTCGTGTGCGATAACGGTCCCACGATTATTTATGTCGTCTTCATTTGTTAGAGATGCAGACTGAAGGGTTTGTGGGTGACATAATACGTTGTTTCGAATTTACTTTAAAAAAGAAACTCCAGTAAAAAAAAAAAAAGTAAAATACAATAATATAAAGTAAAAAGACGAGACGAGAACGGCAGGGTGTATTGATAATGGTCGGAGCCGCGGGATGAGGGTCAATTGTGGGTGTCTGTTAGGCTGTTGCTCTGCTTTCGTGCATTTTTGACAATTTTCATAGTAAGAAGCAAAAAGAGAAGAAGGAAAAAATCTAGTGAGTAGAGCTCGTCGTTCCCCGTCACTGCTCTACGACCTTCCTTTCGATGCCAAACGGCCTTGGTCACCTTCTCCCCCACTCGGCTTGGGTCTGAGCTGATGACGTCTTCGTGTCTCTGAGTCAGGGTTCTCAGAGATTTTCCGGTGCTTCAGCATCACCTGGCCCCCGTCCCTAGAGGCTCTGACTCAGGAAGTGAGCGGATGCCCAAGAAATAGCATTTTAAAAACAAATATAGAAAGTAGTATCGATACAGGGGGTAATGGGTTGAATGGCTGCCTCCCCCCACCCGCCCAAAAAAAGTATGTTTCCATCCTAATCTCCAGAACCCATGTATATGACTTTATTTGGAAAACGGGGCTTTTGCAGATACAGTCAAGTCAAGGATTGCAAAGATGGCGTAAATATCTATGTAAATGCTTTTCAGGGTAGGCCCGACGTCCGACAACGAGTGTCTTTATCAGAGATACGCAGGAGGGACACCAGAGAGAGGAGGACAGGTGACGTGAAGACGGAGACGGAGGCAGACCGGAGCGATGTGGCCACCAGCCAAGCAAGGCCTCAGCGGCCAGGGGCTCGGAGGGTCAGGCCCAGGTTCCGCCCTGGAGCCTCCCGAGGGAGCGCGGCCCTGCCAACACCGTGATTGCAAACATCTGGCCTCCAGAACTATGAGAGAATGCATCTCTGTTGTTTTAAGCCACCAAATTTGTAACAACTTGTTACAGCAGCCCCAGGAGGCGAATGCCCGGGAGCGCCTCAGCCCAGACTTTGGGACGCACCTGTGCAGACGAGTGCCGTCTGAGAAGGTCCTGGGACTGGAAATCACAGAGCTTTCTCCAGCCGAAGGAGCACGGAGCTGCGTTTTGCAAACTCTCCTGTGTGCACAGACCACGGAGAACCCCGCTGAAGGCACGTTCTGAGTCGGGGGGTCTGGAGGTGGCCGTGCTGCGTGTGGGATGCATGTGCGAGGCTACAGGCCTCAGACATCACCCCGCCCCGGCGCCCTTAGCCCCCTGAGGTCCCATGAAATGGCCGACAGAGCTTCTGAGCAGGTGCGTGCAGGTGTCTGGTCTAGGGAGAGGATCCATAGCTCGTATTACATTCTCAGGCGCACGGGTGCCCCAGAAAGTTCAGAGCCCCTGACCTCACCCGTGACTTTATCTTACAGACGAGGGAAGGAGGACGTGGCCTGACTGAGAAGGGAAGTGACCCCTAAGATCACACGGCGAGGACCTGAGACCGCGAACTCCGAGCCTCTGGCTTCGGGCTCGATTTGGCCTGCACGGTCGTCTTAGAAGACTTGGAAAGCACTGTCAAGACTCAAAAATGGGGAAATTTTACATTAAAAAATCAGGTTGTCTTGGAAATGGGTTAGCTCCGACCGTGTGGGTCTGTGCTACTTACTGTATGGGAACAATCGAGCTGAGGGTCAGGTGCCACCAGCCTCGGGTGTGTCCCTTCCTTTTGTCCCTCTTACTAGGTTAGGGCCCCTACCTGCTGGACCCTCCAAGTGCTGGATTTGTGCCTCCGGAGACAGATGACAGCCCCATCCCGCCCTCCTGCCCTGCCTGCGCTCTGGTTCTATCTGCCTACATGGGGACCGCTTAGGGACTGGGCGGACCCGGGACTCTATCTGAGCAGAGGTTCAGTGGCTTTGAAATGCCACTTGTGCTTAGAGGTCTCTTTACAGAGCAGCCTGTGGTGCATCTACAAACAGTGGCTCTTTGTTTTCCTGCTTCCCGTTACCCCTGTGGTGACTTTTATTACTTAATTATTACACACCCCATGCCTCCGAGCAGCCTAATTTATAGCCGTGCTTCCTAATGACACTAGATGTGTAATCTGGCAATATCTACCCCAAGAGGCCGCTCGCAACGGAAAAGCTATCTTCCCAGCAGCCCCCACTGCATACATCACTGCGAACCACCTCTCACGGCCCTCCTGCAGCTGCGCTGACCGCCTTTGTGTCCTGCTCTGGCCAGCGGTTCTTATCACCTGGAAAGAGGCAGGGAGGGGCTCAGAGCGGAAAAGGGGCTGATAAACCTGTGGCTCGAACCCTAGCCCCTGCGGGCTGGAGGAGGTCCAGCAGGGTTTGCCCACCGCGGCTCTCTTTATTCACTTGGACGAAAAGGCTGGGGAGCCTTGTCTGATGTGGGGAAAACTCAGGAAGGAGATCAAATCGCATCCCCACTTCCTCAAAGCGCCCCCAATGGCCTCCCATTTCCTAGACTGAGCCCAGACCGCCTGCCACGCCGGGCAAGGCCTCCCCTTCTCCAACCCCTCCCTGACACTCAGCTGCTCCCCCGCCTTCAGGCCCCAGCTGTCGATCGGTCCATCCTCAAATGGCCCTCACCAGGTGACCTCCCGGGCAGAGGCGCACGCCTTCCTTCATCTGCCGGTTGATAATCTGTCTCGGCCATTGAATGCCAACACCACGAGGGTGGGAATGGTTTATGTCTGCTGTGAATTGGCGTGGCACTTCTCTCTATAATTATTTGTTGTCGAGGGAGAGAGAGAGAGAAGGAGATACAGTTTTCATAAGATAGGGCATTATAAAGTAGGTTATATAGGAGTTAGAATAAGTTAAAGGAAGTCAATTGATAGAAATGTAAGTCAGTGGAGGAAGGAAAGTCTTTTCAGCAAATGATGCTGGCATGGTTAGACATCACCGGAAGAAACAAAAAACAGCTCTCGACCTAAGTCTCACACCTTATACAAGAATCAATTCAAAACGGATCACAGATTTAAATGTCAAACAAAACGATGCAACTTTTACAGAAAACGAAGGAGAAAATCTTTGAGACCTAAGGCTAGGTTATGTGGCAAGTTCTTAGACATGACACCAAAAGCTTGGTCTACATGAGAAAAAAAAAAGATAAATTGGACTTCCTCGAAATTAAGCAATTTTTCTCTGGGAAAGATACTCTTAAGATGGAAAGACTAACCACAGACTGGGAGAAGAGATTTCTCCCAGCCAAACCACACACTTGGCAAAGGACTCCTATCTAGAATTTGTAAAGAACCCTCGAAACTCAACAGAAACAAATGGACAAACAATTCAATTAGAAAATGGGCAAAAGAGATGAGAGACATTTCATCTAAGAGGATATATGGATGACAAATAAATACACACAAAAAGAGTCAACATCCCTCGCCATTAGAGAAATGCAAATTAGGACCATGATGACATATCAGGATGCACCTATTAGTCCAGCTGAAATAAGAAATTATGACAATACCAAATGCTGGTGAGGACACAGAGAAAGTAAACTTCTCATACGTTGGCTGGTGGGAATGTAAAATGGTGCAGCCATTCTGGAAAACATCTTGGCAGTTTCTCAAAAAAAAAAAAATTCAACATGCACTTACGAGACGGGCCCAGCAACTGCACTCCTGGGCATCTGTTCCAGAGAAATGGGAATTATATCAACACGAGAACCTATCCACGAATGGTCCTAGAAGGTTTATTTGCCATAGCCCCAAAGCGAGAACAAGCTTCTAGAACGTCCGTGAGTGGGTGAATGGCTACACAAGCCGTGGTGCATCCATGCTACAGAGCACCACTCCACGGCAGGAAGGGACGAGCTGCTGACACACACGGCTTGCACGGTTCTCAAGGCCGTTAGGCCGAATGAAATGGCCTCCGATTCCATGCATAAAACATTTTGGAATTTTCCAGGGACTAGGGAGTGGTGGAGTGAGGAGTCACGCTATGGGGGTAGTGTGGGGGAGGTCTTCGAGGTGACAGACTAGTTCTGTATCTTGATTGTGCCTGGAACTAAACACACACACACACACACACACACACACACACACACACACACACACACACACGAGTAAGTGCAGGTAAATGGGTGAAATCTGAAGTCTGTGTATGATAGCAATGTCAGTTTTTTAGTTTTGATGTTGTTCTCTAGTTATGTAAGATTTTATTATTGGGAGAAACAGGACGAAGAGTGCACAGGATCTCTCTGTACTATTTTTATAACTTCCCGTGGATCTGGAAGTATTTATTAAAGTCAAATATTTTTTAATGCAATTAAGCTTGCTGGAGGTGATTGAAATAGCTTTCTACTTTATAGAAGAATACTACAAAATTATCATCATACGAAGAGATAATCAAAGACTATGGAGCCAAAATATGCAGGGGAAAAATTAATATAGGGTGTGTCAGGCAATTAATTTTTTAGTGTGTTATTTTTCTGGATTTTGTGGTTTGCGGTATTTGTCAGCTTACTTACAATTTTTTTTTCTGATTTTTTTCTTATTCTAATTTATTCAGTCTTATGCCTAAATTTGCATTCAAAACTTTGAATATTTTTTTCTTAACGACAGCCCCAAACTTGAATAAGCTCCAGGTCCCACAAAACCTGGAGCTTACCTTGAGTGCAGGTAAGATTTTTTTCTAATTATAGGAGAATATTATGTATACCTTTTTGCTGATAAACCCAAAACAAAATGAGTGATTCGTCTAGGAAAATATAAAATATCGGCTTTGACTGAAGCACACATACAAAACGTTAGCCCATGGGGGCCGGGCCTCGGTGCCTCCACACGCTGTATGCGGTATTCCAGGGCTTTCCAGAACTTTTCATAAGAGAGCTTCCCAAAGCGTTTCAGGGTCCCACACCAGGACGAGGAGAGTATATAGTCTCACTTAACAGGAGCAAAAGAAAGGATGCTAAATGGAACATCCAGATCAATCAGGCAAGGCATTGATAACCAAAGGCCCCATCACGATGGCCTCTGCCCGCCCTGGAGCCGAGGAATGGTGCAGCCACAGAGAGCTCGTCACTCCCTGGCCCTCCCCACTGAGTTTCCAGCCCGAGGAAGAAAGAAACTTTTCTCCCTGAGAAGCCGAAGTTTTGACTATTGTGCTATTCCGGATGTATCAGCGAGTGCACCGAGGTGGTCTTTTGTCATTGGAAGTGACAGAAATAGCTACGGAGACGATGAAATCCCGAGATACCACCTGGGAAAGAAGGTGACCCTCAGGGCAGGTTCGAACAGGGCAGGGACACACATGTCCTCGAATCCCCCTGCGGCTCCCAGTTGTTTGCTGTGCTGGTCACATTTATACAAGCGACGACGTGTCTTTACTAGGAAATGTTACATGGCTGCCACCAAGAACGAAATGGGCAAGCGTGCATGACCCAGATGGACCCCTGGGACGTGCGTGGAAAGCGGGTTGCAGGGGAAAGAGCTTTGCGTGTGTAAGTGCGTCCACACGGGTGTGAATGCGTGAGGAAGAACCTGGAGGAGCTGGCCGGGGACCCCGGGGTGGGGCAGCTGCGTGGGAGGGACGAGGGGGCCCTTCCCCTTCCTGCCTGCTGCCTGGTTCCAGACGACAATTTTGCAACGAATAAAGCCCTCCACCCCTTCCCCTCCCCCAAAAATCCAAGTCTGAAAAGTCGTGCAACTCGGCTGAGGCCACATAGTCA
>NW_011888939.1:655468-657406 GCF_000151845.1 Pteropus vampyrus
TCGAGAATGACAGTGACTGGAACGGAGACGCCTCCCGTTTGAACGAGCGCTTACTGTACCGAGCGCAGTCTCTGAAAGTGAGGATGAACGTTCCCGCTTTCGGACGGGGAAACTGAGGCTCAGGAGAATCAAGCGACTTGGCTGAGTCTCGTTCATGGGCCCCGGTCATCTTTGTCCAGGTGCTTTGGCCCCGTGGACCAGCCGTTGGTCCCCTCTGTCCCCAGCGGGTAGAGTTGAGTTGTGCTTTCCTAGTCTGCTTCTCCGATTGTTCCCCTCCACATAGAGGAGCCAATTTGTCCTGACCCCGCGGGGGCCCCTGCCCCGAGGTCTCAGGCCCTCACCCTCAGCATTTCCTCTGTATCTGAGCAGCTGCCTCCGAGGGCTTCGACAGTTTATTCGCTATAACCTGCCGGGAATCTTTAGGAAAGTTTCCCACCCACCTGACAGTCCCGCTGAGAGCGGGACCGGGTCAAAACTAAGTCCAATAGAGCGGGAAATGGGGAATACACTGAAATGCAATCAGCCCCGACTCCGGCGGGGCCTGCAAGAAACTTCAAATTCGTTCCATCACATCCATCTCGGCTGCCCGGCGATTGATACGCGCGGCCAGGGGTTGATCGCCGATGACGGAGCCGCAGCCGGGCAAGGGAAATGAAATTAGCATTTGCAAACATTAGGCTGACACTCGCGCGTGCGGCGGGCGTGAGGGCTGACAGCTCTGATTTGCCCACGCGGCTCCTCTCTGCCAGAGGGTGCTCTGTGGATTGCAGGGGCCTTTCCGTGGCAACCCATCTTCATTTTCGATGCTCATTAAAACTTTGTGGAGCTGGAGAACTTGGCGGAGGAGAGGAAGCTGTAGGTACCTTCTGAGGGACTTCAGGTACACGTTTGTTGAAAGGTGTTTGAAGAGGGAGCCTTGGGTCTGACAAACCGGATTTTAGTGCGGCTCGCCGTTCACAGCGGGCTAAAATAATTGGTCATCAGTGACTACTAATTCGGTTTAGTAGCCAGAGGCGATTTTTTTCTTCCTGGAAAAATCAATGACAGCACGCGGGTCTGTCCAACGTGATTCTGCTGCAGACGGGTCCTTGTCTGGCGCTTGATGCTTCTTCCAGTGGAGACAGCTATTTTGTTAAAATAAAATTAAAATCCATTTCTAATACGCCAGTGGTCCCAGGGGGCGGGAGGGGCGAGGGCACCCGCGGAACCTCCGGGGCGGAAGGACTGTGGCCTCGGCTGGCTGGCGGGCAATTGGGAGCATGCCGTGGACTGCGGGGTCTGGATTGGGAGGAGGGCTGGGCTTCTCTCTGTGATTCGAAATCAAAACCGCACCCACGAGGGACACCCAATGGTGGCATCGTCTAAAGAGACTCAGCTTCGCTTTGGTCTCCTGGAGGTGTCCCTCTGTCCCGGGTGGGGCCTTCAGGGCTGGGCTGCTTGCCTCTGCCCGCCCCCGCCGGCCTGAGGCGTCCTGAAAGGGCTCATCTGCCTCACGGTCAAGTGACTTCGGTGGCCATTTACTGAGCACGACGCTGGTCCCTAAAGTTGCACAGCTGCTTTTTTTTTTTTTTAACAAGCAGTTCTGCCTGTGGTCACCCACACGGTCCCAAAGCCACCGCTAAATCCATAGTTTTTGCTTTTTGTTTTTAAAGTGAGCCTTTAATGGAGATCACTGCGGATTCACCTGCGGTTGTAAGAACTAACACAGAGGCAGGGGTCCCCCGTCCGCCTTACCGAGTTTTCCCCAGTGAAACTAAAGGACAAAGTCACATCCAGGACATTGGCACTGAGACAATCTACCCGTCTTATTGGGCTGTCCTCAAATTTACTCGCACTCATTGGTGCATGTGTGCATTTCTGTGCCGTTTATTACGTGTAGGTTTATCTATAGTCAAGATACAAAACAGACCATGTCCACAAGGCCGCCCTGTTCCAGCC
>NW_011888939.1:659009-671185 GCF_000151845.1 Pteropus vampyrus
TGGCTGCGACTTGAGCCCTTCTGGAGAGAAACGTCTCCATAAAGCCAAGCGGACATGGCCGAGAACGAAATATCCTCTCGGGCACTCAGGAAATCTGCTGTTCAGGGTGATGCTGGCACCGGGGGGAAAGGTGAGCGGCAGACGAAGGGCCCCGGCCGGGGAGGCTGCGAAGGTGGTGGAGAGAGCACCTGGAGAGGAGTCGGGGCGTCTAGCGTCAGCCGAGGAGGCACCGCTTCGGCCTGGCAACTAACTCTACTTGTGGTTTCAACCCCCGGAAATCTCGCATGCAGGTGTAAGGTCGTAGGGGGCAAGAGAAGCAACCTGGGTACCCCGCGCGCGCAGACAGCAGGGAGTGGGAAAAGCAAGTCGCCACGCAAAGTGATTTGTAGTGTATGAAACCACACTAAATGTCACACGTTCTTTAAGGCCGTCTGACGGCGTAGCAAAAAGTGAAATCCTGGCTGGAGAGCATGCATGTCCCTCGGATGGTCCTCGGGGAGCAGAAGGAAGGACGTGGGGCCAGGAAGTGCTGAGAAGGGGCTTCGGGCTGTGCTTGTTATATTTTACTTCTCTAATAATAATTTTTAAAAAAAAGAGAGAGAGAGAGAGAGGGCAAACGCAGCCGATGGCAACGTGCTGAATCCGAGGGGTGGGAACGTCTGAGCTTTTCTCTCTGCTTGGGGAGTTTCCCCATAAACACGAAAGACGGCATGGGCCAAACCGTTTGCTCCCCAGGAAAGTGGTTACACTCATCATCTTTCGGCCGGTTATAAGTCTGGACTATTTATGCACTATTTTCGCATGTTCACATATTTCAAAGACATGATGGACGATGACATGTAACGAGACACTAGGGGAGCCGTTGTCAAATGATAGTTCTAAAGGTGGTCTTCTCCAAACTTGAGGATTTCTGACTTTGCCTTCAGATGCTCTGATGACTGTAGCGGAGTGAGTGGTGGGTGGCCCCCCCAAGATACATCCTCTTTCTAACCCCTACACCCCGTGAACCTGACCTTACTCGGTGTCGTTGTAGAGGCAGTGTACTTAAGGACCTTGAGATTAGATTGCCCTGGGCCATCCTGGTGAGCTCCAAACCCAGTGACAAGCGTCTTTATCAGACACTCAGAGGAGAGGCCATGCGACCAACCGCAGAAGCAAAGATTAGAGAGATGCGGCCAGAAGCCAAGGGATGCCAGAGGCCACCGGAAGCCAGAAGAGGCTTCTGGGCTCCACGATAAGAGAAGGAATTCTGCTGTTTCGTCTGTGCTGATCTGTTACAGAGGCCTCAGAAAACTAAGAGCTACAGCTCAGTGCCCAGCAAGTCCGTGCCCAGGGAAGAGCCGGTCATCTCGTGTGTCCTTCGGCGTTAGAACAGAGGCTGTTCCCAACAACGGGGATGGCTCGCAACCAAGCTAGCTATTCAGTCTCATGCAGTCAGTCAATAAGCATTTATTGAGCACCTACTATATTCCAGGCACTGGGGCTACAGTGGGCACTAATAGGCACACAGCGTACGCGGAGATAACGAATGTGGCCTCGTGGTCGTGGACCAGTGTCTCTGGGCCTTGGTTCCCCCGTCTGCCACCTACGGGGTCATCCTAGAGTCATGAGAGACACGTGGCTGGAGCACCCTTCACCGTGCCTGGCCCTGCAGGAGCTGAAGAGATGGAAGCTGGCGTAGTCATGAATCAAAGCTAAAGCAGGGAGCTGGGGCTTCCACATGAATGGCTGCCTCCACGGGCCTCCCCGGGGCAGGGGCCGAGCCGGCGAGAATCCGTCCTGCGGGACATGCTCCTTCTCTCGGGCCGGTCAGTGTGGCAGCAGGATGAGGGGCGATGTGTCCGGCTTGAGGCCTGGCTCTTCACGCAGGGTCAGGGTTCTGGCTGGCTCCCCGCGGTCCCAACTCCTCTGTGCCCCATGTCATGAGGGGCCACTATGTCACCAAAGGGGCAGAACCAGCTGCACCCCCAGCAACCCCTCTAATTGTGTTGAGACTGGAGGCTGCAGAGGCGAGAGGGGGCCCCCCACCCCGGCCGGCCCAGGCACCGAGCCCAAGGCCCATGTTTTGCCCTCCGATGCAGGAGGGAGGATGGGCGAGGCCCTGGTCTGCAAACATCAAAAGCTGGAGCCGGAACCTGTGCACTGAGACTAGGGAGGCCCCAGGGGGCAGGCGGGGGGGATGTAGCGGCCCGGCCTCACAGCCTCGTTAGCGCTGACCCTGGCACGGCTGCTCCTGACGGATGGTGGGGTTTGGGCGGGACAGGCCGCAGGGTTGCAGCGGCCCTATCCATTATGGGCCCATCGGCGCCTCCCTGAGCCCTCCCTGCTCCCAGCGCCGCAGGCCGGGGCGGGGAATAAATCTCTGTCTGGGCCACGGGAGAGAAGAGAGGGGAAAAGGCAAAGCATGAAAAATGTCTCCTTCTCGGGTCTGGCAACAAAGCTGCCGGGAGGAAAGGGCTGTGCGGGCGCTGGGGAGATGGGAGGGGAGGGAGCGGGAGGCGCCTGCTTGGTGGGAGAGGCAGGCTTCCGGCGGACGGGGAAGAGGACAGGCCCGCAGACCGCGCCTTCCTTCTCCCTGCCGGGCCCCTGTGAACACAGCTCCCTCTGGATCTGGTCCATGGCAGCAGGCTGGCTCTGAGGACGAGGAGACCCCTGTTGGACCAGTTCCGGGTGTCCCGGGCCCCAGCCAGGCAGTGACGTGCACAGTGACGTTCAGGTCTGGAGCGCCGGCCCGTTCCTCCGTGAGCCCTGCCTGCAGGAATCCTTCCCACTGCTAAGTGCGAATGTCCCCGAGTGGGCTGCCTGGACCTGAGTGCCCGGGCTTTCACTTATGACCCGTGAGCTCTCGCTAAGGGCTGTCACCGCTCCGTGCCTCGGTTTCCCCGTGCGTAAGTGAGGGTGCCGGGCTGCAGCGAGGATTGACTGGGTTTCTCTGCAGAAGCCGGGCCCCCGCGAAGTGCTCGGCAGGGTTGGCCGTCGATCGTTGTAGCCGTTGTCGGTAGGTGCCATCCCACCGCTGAGGACTCGCCCCGCGCGACAGGCGGCTTGCACCATCGCGGGTGGGGCTCGGCATGAAAAACGACTTCCCCTCCCCGGGCCTGGCTCTGTCTCCTGGCAGCTTGCAGCCTGTGGATACGGACGGCAGCTCTGGAAGGAGATGTGACTCTGTCATGACTGGCCGTGTGACCTTGGGCAAGCGATTCTCGGAGGCTCAGTTTCCCCATCTATAGGGAGTAACAGCCCCTACTTGGCAGAGTGGTGAGAGTTTAACGAGGTGGTGCGGGTAAAATGCACAACGTTTACCCGTCAGCCGCTTGGCGAGGGCTTAGCCACGAGTGTGGCCCCCCCAAACACACACATCTTCCCCCCCCATCCGGCCCACCATCCTCTGGACATTCTCCTGTTTATGAGCCTTCCCTGAATATACGACGCCCCACGTTTTTTAGTTTGATGCTCTAAATGTGATCTGAGCAACAGAATAGAGTAGGAAGCCCACCTCCCTTGTTCTGGACTTGCTACTTCTATTAATCTGGCCAAGGGACACATTCGGTCTTTGAGACAGCATCACCGTGATGCTGATTCACAACACCATCCACGAGGGAACACACCAGAACCCGTTAAACGACACGAGACTGTCTGGCTTTACCATCTCCCTGGGTCTCAAACGAACTGTCTCTTCACTTTCGATAACTCTACCTCAAAGCCTTAAAAGGCCCTAGACCCTATTTCTTCCAGCAAATATTTACTGAGTGCCTACTATGTACCAGGCTCTGACGATATAGCGGTGGACAAAACCGGCCTTGTCCCTGACTCCAGGACCTGAGGGCCCAGTGGAGAGGACGGGCATAAAGCAGAGAGCTACAGAGGCTCCTTGACTTTGGATGGGGTTACGTCCCGACGCACCCATGGCACACTGCAAACATCGAAAGTGGAAAATGCATTCAGTACTACGCCGTGGACTCTCGGCTGACTGGGAGCTGAGGCTCGCTGCCGCGGCTGCCCAGCGTCCCAAGAAAAGATTAAAACTCAAAATGCAAAGAATGGTTTCTACTGAATGCATACCGCTTTTGCACCATCATCAAGTCAAAAAATCCCACGTCCAGGCATCGTAAGTCCGGAGACCATCTGCTGTTGTCAGTGCCGCAGAGCAGAAGGGGGCGGGGGTACTTCTTCGAGGGGTTTGGATGTACATGTCAAGGGAGGCGAGGGGGTCTTTGCGAGACGCACATGCTCCCTCTTGTGGTCAGCCAAGTTACATTCAGCTAGATTTTAGGCCACCAATAAAAGCAGAGTTGGTCTCCCCATTCGGAAACTGTGGCGCATCTCTGGGACATGATGTCTGGGAGGGGGCTTATTATTATTTTATAGGAGTTTGGCTGGGTGGCTCGGATTTTGGCCGTCAGCTCCAGGAGAAACAAAATAACCCTGAGTGATTGATGGGTCCATTGTAAATTTGTAAAATAAATCAGCTTGGCAGAGAGATTCGAAAACCCCTGTCGGGCAGCAAACATTTTTTAACAGCCTGTGGAACGTCCTCCATCCTTCGCATTTCGTCGCTGTCAGGCTGATGATGCATCTGATCGCTGGGCGAGAAGCAGCGCAGGCAGAATGGTGGGCTGGCAGCCTCGCCCGCCTTTCTCGTTTCTCCTTTTCCCGCGGTCTGAACACTCGGCGCCAGGATCGGAGGCTCCTGACTAGACCGACTGGTGCATGAACTCAGTGCCCTGCTGAAGAGGCGGGTCGCTACTGGCTCCGTGTTCGGATTCCCAGGCGGCCGCGAGCGCCCCGTGTAGTGAAGTTCCTGGGTGCCCCAGGAAGGAGCTTTTTAATTGCGAAGTAGGGAGCCACTGAAGGCGAAGGTGAAGGGAATGGACTAATCCAAAGGGAAGCTCCTTGGGCTCTTTCGCTGTGTTCGGATTTAAAGCTTTCAGAAAAATGCAGACGGGATGGCCTTACGCAATATGTATAGCTGTTCTCTCTCAGCTTCCCTCTAGTGCAGAAAAAACTTAAGTAGTGTCTCCACCTGTGTTGCTTCCACCCTCGTGTTTTGTTAGGTGGGCAGGTCAGTGCCACGGTCACCATGACAGGTATTCAGGACGGAACAATCCCCACCCCGAGGCAGAGCAGCCGGGGGCAGAAGGCTTTACCTCTCTGACCTTCTGTCTCTTCTTCTGTAGAATGGGGATGTAGGAGTTCTGACCTCGCACTCACTAAAGCTGGACAGCGTTATTTAAGGAGAGGATGCATCTGAGGTGCTCGGCTCCATGTCTGACGTGTAATAGTAACGGTGATACATGGTTGCCAGCATCAGTTTAAAGCAGGGTCCACCCACCTTCCATCTGGTTCATGTCAGACACTGACAGGCAGGAAGCTGCTTGTTGACTGAGTGATGGACCCTCTCGCTAGCATCCTTGCCCTGTGTGTGGCGTGAGGCTTCCAGGCTGCGTGGTGGTAGAGCCCTGGGTGCCCAGAGTCTGCCAGGAGCACCAGCTGCCGCCCGGCGCTCGCTGTTCTCCCTCCCGCCATCCCCGACTCGTCATAATCGACAAGGCTGGACCAATTAGGAGCAGTAACAATTAAGAGGTGCCAAGGGCATGCGAACATTTGCAAACACCTATTAAAACGTATCAATAATTAAGTGCTGCTTTAATAGTTACATTTCTGGCCTCCAGACATGTCTGTTTATGGACTTCGGGTCGCATCCTGCTTTGAGATCTGTGTCGTGGCCTCACACGCTGGTTATGAAAATTTAAAATTCGTCCCTGACTTGAATTCTGAGATTCGACAGGGAAATGGTACAGCGAGAATACGTGGGTTCTTCCCAGCTGCCGGATGCTGCAGGTGTGCTCGAAGCCGGCCAGCCAGATGCGGTACAAACGGGCTCGGCCACCGTGCAGCTTTCCGTAAGGCCCGTGCCTTCCCTTTCCTGGCCTGTCACATGCACAGAATGACAGCTGCCTGAGAGGATTGTTAGAATTAGCAATTACCTGTGCAAAATGCATGCCCCATGTATGCACGAGGTACAGCGGCTTTCGTTAGTCCTGGCCCTACCATGATGGGAGGGAAAAAAGAGGCAGCACTTAGCCGAGGAATCGAGATGACCAGTGGCTGCAAACTCAGTGCCCAGAGGGACCAGGCAGATGGCATAAATGAGAGACCCAGGCTGGGCGGGGGCTGGAACAGACAGTAGGGGTCACTTGGATTCTGTCCAAAAGGGATGCTCTCTCTCAGTTGCAGTCCCGGGGGCCAGGCAGGAGTGCTCACTCAGGTGACTGGGGCCTCTGACTTTTTAAAGAGAATCGAGAAATCCACGTGTTTATATAAAGTCTCTTGACTTTGAAAATGTGACAACTCATTCAAACTTTTAAAAAAAATTATTGCAGGGACCAAACAAACGTCTCTGTGGGTTGACTTGGCCGTGGCCCCCTCTCGTGACCACATGTCTACACTTGACTTGGCCGTGGCCCCCTCTCGTGACCACATGTCGACGCGGCCCCCTTTTCCAGGTAAAAGCTTTGGTCTCCAGTTCCTTTGAGCCACGGAGACTGGTGGATTGAAATGTACCTTTCCGATTTCATGACAATCTGTAACGAATTGGTGTGGACCGGGAACCACATCGGCTAGCCGGGGAGGAAGTAACGGAACGATCACCCGTCCAGGTTTGAGAGGTGGAGGAGGCGGGCAGATGGAGGTGTGGGTTACCGTTCTCATCTGTTGATTTTGTCCATCGTAAAATAGATAACGGGCGAGAGGACCTGATATTGGAGCGCAAGGGTGACGGTAATATCTGTGGTCAGAATTTATGTCCCACGGTAGTTACGACCCCCATGCCTGTTAGCATACTTGGCATCCAGTGAGCTTCTTGTGCACTTTGACTGACGCGGGGCTTTATTTTTATTTTTCGACACATTTGTAGTTGCGAGTAGATGGCGCTCGTTTGTAACTTTGTTTATTTATTTATTGGGCCAAATCACCCCAGCGGCTCCTCAGGTAGTTGAGTGTAATCAGGTTTGGTTTTAAATACGCTTTTAAAGTAAAGAAATAAATACAATCGAGGCTTGGAAAAGGTGATCATTAGAAAATGGGCCTCGGCGCCATAACTTTAAAGTAATAGCCCCATTACGGAGGGGGCGATGACTTTGTAACTGTTCCCTGCATTTACGTTGTAAGGTTGAGGGGCTTTGCGGGCAGGTTGGGCATCTCAGTAAAAGCTTTTCCAGCAGCCATTTAACCTCCATTTACGAAGAAATAAAGCGAAATTGATGCTGATTTGGGCCTGCTTTGGGGGATATTTTTGCTGCATAAAAGCTCTTTTGCTTACAATTTGCTGAGCTGCCCTGTCACATCAGAAAGGACCTGCTGTTGATAAAGATAAAGCTTTATAGCCGCGATATTTGCTGCTAACAGCAACCTAATGCAGCATTTTCATTTTCGTGCAATTAATGTTAACGTCTGCTACGAAAATTGTCATTAAATACCATTTTAAAATCCATTCAATTTGCATATGCAAAGCCCATTTACCATCACAGAAGATATAGCTGGCACTTCATCACGTCCTTTCTCCAGAATTGTAGCCACTCGGTTTTATAGCAATTTAAGATTTTATATTGAAAGCTAGATGATAATGGATGTCCTTTCTGAGCCCAGCTGACTTAAGCTTTTCCATTGTATATGGAAAAATGCAACCTCAGGACCAGAAACTGTGGGTGTTCATGCTGTACCTCAGTCACAAGGAAGCAAGACGTGGAATTTGAAAGAGCACTGGGTAGGGAGCCCGCCAGCCTGGCTCCAGACCTAGCTCCTGTCTGGTCACAACTGGCCGTGTGACCTTAGGAAAGCCTGTTCACCTCTCTGGGCTTCTATTTTCCTGTTTCCTTTAAATAAAGGCTTTGAATCAGATGACTGCTAATGTCTATGTATTTCAAGATTTTATATTTTTAGATATAAGCACTCTAAGTTGAGAATCCAGGCCAAGCCTTGCTGTGAAGAAGTTGTGTGAACTTGGGGAGGTCAAATGATCTCTTCTCGCCCTCAGCTGGTTGTAATCCTGCCTACCACCCGCACAGGGTTTTAATGACAATAAATAAAATTGGCGTGGAGACAGAACATACATGAGAGTCCCAGAATGCTGGGTCACACGGTAACGTCCTATCTACGGAAGACGAAACAGAAGCCCGGGAAGAAAGGAGAGCTGAGGACAAATTTGGGACTAGAACCGCAGGCTGACTCAGCCAGGGCTCCTCCTGGACACCAGGCTGTCTTTGAGACACTGGTGACCAGTGTCTCACGGATGAGTTTAGTGATCTGGTGCACAGCGGGGACTGTGTCCCTCTGCGCTCTGGGCAGTCTACGAGAAAAAGATCAAGGAAGGCACACGTGAAGAAGCGGGCAGGGGTGGCGGGGAAGATGCCCATTGACTTAGGGCATTATTTCAAAGGCGGGGTAGAGACAGTGCACAGACCGGTGTCGCTAATAGTTCGTGCAACCAGAAGTGACTTTCCAATGTGTCTCCAGTGTCACAGTCCAGGTTCTGAGGGCCGGTGAATAGAAATGCATTTCTGATGAGTCCATGGCAGGTGAGAAAGCTTACCAAAGAGATGATGCCGAACTTTGAAGAACTAGTAGGTTTTACCAGTTAGGATGGTGAGAAGAGGCAGAGGGAAAAGCATACAAAAGCATGATGGCAAACGCTGGGGAAGACAGCATGGAGGGTCCTCAGAAAGTTAAACAGAATTCCCATACGATCCAGCAATTCCACTCCTGAGTATGTACCCAGAAATACTGGAAACAGGGATTCGAACAGACTTGTGCATCCATGTTCATAGCAGCATTATTCACAATAGCCAAGAGGTGGAAGCAACCGAGATGTCCATCAATAGATGGTGGATAAACAGAATGTGGTCTAAACACACCATGGGATATTATTCAGCCTGGTCAATCAGAGCATCAGAATCCCCTGGCCTCAGCGATTGGTTTAGAAGCAGACATGTGACCCAGGACTGGCCAATCAGACCATCAGAATCCCCTGGCCTCGGCAATTGGTTCAGAAGCAGACATGTGACCCAGGACTGGCCAATCAGCATATTTCACAAACCCTTCTCACAGTGGTTGTTTCAGGGGTAGGCGTGGCACCAGAGTTGGGCCAAAGAATCTTAACCTCGAGGCTTTTGTGGTTCCTATACCCTTCCCACTGGTGGCACTAAGAAAATAGGACATGAGAAGGGAAACGGCTCCTGGCCATTTTGCCTTGTGAGGAAGAAGTGTTTCAGGGAATGGAATCCAAGCTGGGAAGCACGGCCAAGACAGAGAGAGACACACCAAACGCTGATGACATCACTCGACTGCCTGCATCCAGCTATGCCTGAAGCTGTACCCCTGGGATTTTCAGTCACGTGAGCCGATAAATTCCCCTTTAAAAAAATCAAGGCAGTTTGGGTTGAGAATGATTACATGCAACCACATTCTACGTTTATAGAATGTCGTGCCTGCCAGGGGTGGGCCATGAGTCACATGTCGGCCGCTAAACCAATCACTGTGACCAAGATTTGAGAAATACACTGATTGGCCAGGCCTGGGTCACTTGCCCCTCCGTGTAGTCAAGAGCCCCACTCCCACATTGTTCCCTAGTCAAGTCACCGCGGAGCCCCATCCCTACCCCGCCACGGTGAGGAATGGAGCCTGAGGTACCAGCCACCTTACCGTGCCTGGATCCCAAAGGTCATGTTTGGAGGGAGAGAGGGCGGCTCCTTCTTGGGGCGCCGGTCATCCTGGTCGCTGATGCGGATGTCATTGAGCTGACGGTAGAGGAGGTTCTCCCGGGCAGTTACCAGACCCGCTTTCACTGCCCCACGGTTCATGGCAATGTAATCCCGGGTCAGCTCGTGGGGACAGGTGGGCTGCTGCTTAAATACATTCCAGTGTCCAATGGCTGAGGGCAGAGAGAGACAGACCGCGGCGCGGAGGTCAGCCGGGGAAGTGAAGCAATCTGCGGCGTCTAAGAAGAAATGGAGCCGTGGGTCCCGTACCTTCCTCTCAACCCGGAGTCTGCTGTGGGATGGCCCTGCTTGGCCCCCTGCAAGGAGAGGCCTCAGGATTCCCAGAGATTCCAGAGGGAGACTGAGCACCCCCGTGGAGCTGGGTTCATCTGGCCTTGACCTCCTTTGGGTGATCGGAGCTTTGGTCCCACACCGGCTGAGGTCCGGGCTATTTCCCTGACACCTTAGACCTGGGCCCTGCTTGGTCCTTGCTGTGTCGGCCCAGCCTGGGCTGTGGATCCCGCCAGAACGTACTGGGGGACTCTTTTCTTGGAGCTCGGCCAACTACCCTGTGGGCTCCAAAGCTTGCTCACTCACCTTCGGGGACCCCTCCATCCAGCCCCCGGATGTAGAGTCCATAATTAAAATTAATTCCAGGCAGACTGTAGCTTCTTTCCCGGGGCTTCCCAAGTTCAGCCTGTTGCGGGGAGGACAGAGAGCAAAGGTGAGGGCTGGGATCTCAGACCGGCGGATTATAATCAATTCAGCAATGGGATCACCGACGCCTGCTCTGCCCCAGACCCCGTGGGCGACCTACAGGGCTACTAGCTTGTGGGCGACAGTTAGGCACGAGAAACCTGACTGGCATACTCCTGCTAAGGGGCCGGCGAGGGGAGCAGAGCCGTGGCCGGGCGTGGTCCGGTGGGAGAGGGACCGAGCAGTCCCTGTTCCGAGTGCTGTGCTTGGGGGCCAGTCCAGGCCACCAGGCTAGAGCTGGAAACGACTCGGATGCAGATGCGCCTGGTTCACAGAGCCTCGTCTGGAGGCCATCGTAGAGGAAGGGACGTCTTTCCTTCCTGACTCTTCATTCCTACCCGGTGACAAGGCCCACTGCCACCCTTGACAGCTGGACAGCTATTCTCACTCTCTGGTGAACTCCTCTCTGACCCCCCAGAAGGGGCTTGTAGGAACAAAATTGCTGTCTCCTCAATCACATTAACCCCCTCGTTAAACAGACAGGGAAACTGAGACCTACAGAGGTGGGGTCATCATCTCATGATCCACGGCTCCCAGAGGCCCGGGCTGGATTTCACACGCAGGTGTGTCTGGCCTCTGGTCATCCGCCTCCCTGCCTCTCAGCTGCGTCCTGAGGTCAGAGGCCCTACCGCAGGGGGCTCGGCACCTCGTCGTCTTCACTATCTATGTGTGCCTGCTGGCTTCTGTGTTCCAGAGGCGATGTTCGGGTTTTTGTAATTCTTACTCTTTCTCCTTCTTCTGTCTCCTCTACATCCCCATCTTTCTGGCCCCCAGGGCCCTGGACACATAGAGGTGGATGGTCAGGGACCACCTGTCACGGCCCATCACTGCCTTTTGAAGAGATCGCTTGCTGGGGCTGGCAGTCCCACCCCACCCAACTCTGCAGCTTCCTCTCCCAGGCTCCCCACACGCCCCAAGGTTTAGGGGGACTAGCCCACTCCTCTCCCTGAGGGGTCCACAGGCAGCCCAACCCCCCGGAATGCCCTGGCCTGCCTTCCCTCTGGTTCTCGATCTTCAAGCTCTCTGACCCCTCAGGTTCACAGTGCCTCCTCCTCACCGACTCCGGCAACTTTTACTGTCTGTTCTGCTCATTCGAGCGTTAGAAACTTAGTGACCTGGATTTCCATGAACACACAGGCCGGGCCAGCCGACCTACACAGGCAGAACCATGGCTTCTATTGCCTTCTTTATCCTAGTGGTATATAGCAGGTGCTCAATAAATGCCTGTGATGAAAAACCTCTTCCTCGTGAAGCCCTCCTGGGTTGCCCTCAGTCCAGACAATCTTCCTTGTATGTGGCACCATAAGGCCCTGAGTGCCACCTTCAGGGGTCTTTCAAAATTACACAGTGGCACCTGCTACAGCATAATATGATGCACACTGAGGAAGCCAGTCACAAAGGACCACATATTGTGTGATTTGATTCAACATGACTTGTCTCGAATGGGCAGATCCATAGACAAAAGTAGATTAGTGAGTACTTACGGCTGGGAGGGGGAGCGGGATGGGATGCTTGTGGGGTGATGGCTGAGAGGTGTGGGGCTTCTTTGGGGGTAACAAAAATATCCTGAAGTCGCTTGTGGTGATGGTTGCACAATTCTGCGAATATACTAAAAGCCACTGGACTGTACACTTTAAATGGGTGAATTGTATGGTGTATGAATTA
>NW_011888939.1:672785-680399 GCF_000151845.1 Pteropus vampyrus
GGAGTACTTGGCCCCCTGGAAGATGTTCAGTCATGTCTGGAGTCATTTGGGGTTGTACTCCCCTCCATCTGTTGAAAAGCTTAGGATGCTGCTAAACACCCACAATGCACAAGACAGCCCCACGCCCAACAACAAAGAGTGACCTGGCCCCAAATGCCAGTACTGCCGAGGCCGAGACGCTGCCCCACACGAGGGGAATGAGCACACCTGTACGCAAGCGCACAGGTGGTTCACGCACAGCGTGGGGCTAAAGTAGCCGGACATGTGAGGCAGCCGCTGCCCCACGCAGACGAAGTCCAATCGCAAGCACAACTGATCTGGTTTTAGGCGTCGGGAGCGTGGGTCCCCTTGGGGTGGGGATAGTGGCTGAAAGCAGCACAAGGAGGCTTCAGGGGCACCGTCCTGCTGCTTTCTGACCCGAGGCCCTCTCTGGGACTGCGTATCTGAGGCTGGGGGCGAGAGGGGTCACATCCAGAAATCCCTAAGGATGCGACGCTGGCTTTCCCCTCTCGTCTTTCATTTCGAGTATGGCCAGGTGGAGTCAGAAGTCCCCCAAAATTTGGTAAGAAGCAGACTCAGCTCCTTCCGCCCTGGCAACTGGACTTCCTTCCCTCCCCCACAGGAAGTACCAGAGAGGGCCACTTGCAAGAAACCCAGAGGCCCCTGGCCCTGCCTCGGTGTGGCGTGAGAACATCTGCAGAGCCTTGCGTGGTGGCGGGGGGATCTGCCCAAGCCCGAGCTGTGGGGTTTGCCCTGACCTTTCCCTCCATTCCCCTCGTCCCCAAATGCCTCCCGTGCTTGAATTTACACCCTCGGCAATTCCATCCTTGAGGTTCAGGGACATGTATCTCCGAGTCCCTGCGTTCACAGGTGACCGTCCCAGAGGAGCGGCGTCCTCGCCCATTAGCGGTTCGTCTGCCCAGTGAGACGAGCTGACTGGACATGACAACGTGGCCCCTCCCCGGTGCCATCACCACCGGCCACAGCAGCACCTGTAACCGTGGAGGACCAGCGCCAGGGCCCACGGGTGTGCAATCCCGCAAAGTGGCTGCGACCGTGCCGGTTTCAGGTGGGGAAACGGAAGCCCAGACAATGTTAGCGCCGTCTTTGCTCACAGCCGCACAGCCAACGAGTGGCCGAGGCTGGATTTGAGCCCACGTCTGAATCCACATGGTCTTGCTGCCTCTTAACGACTCGCTTGGCATTTCGCATACGCTACCTAGACTGTTCACTCTCTCTCGGGTGCCTAGATCTTAGTGCTGCAGGCAAGGGTGTGCTCATACCCCCCCCAACACCCCTAAACACACAGAGCACGCTGCCTTATGCCCAGGAGAGCTCTAGGCAAAGTCTGCTCTTCGATGTCTAGACTGGGGGTTAAGGAAATTGCTGTCACTTCAGGAAACACTGCGGGCCTGGAGCGGCCTGGACACAGGACAGCTGAGTCACGCTTGGGTCTGCGAGAAGGTGGGCAGGAACGGGAACGATGGCACGGATCTCGGACTGGCATTTGGAGGAGAGCTGACCGGGAGAAGATTCCCGTGGAGCAGGCGGGGGGCGGGGGCAGGAGAGCCGAGGGTCCCCCGAGGGCTCCCCAGAAGCAGGAAAGAGCGTCCAGCCAGAGGTGGGAGGACCTGGCACTGACCCTGGGCCTCCTTCGCGCCGTCCAGAAGCCTACAGAGAGAAGCTGGCTGACAGACGGGTCTGCCGGCCTCTGGGGACCTCGGGGGAGCTGTGCGGAGCCAGCTACGGACTGACAAACAGGTGCTCAGAGGAGCTGCTGACCCTGAACTTCCAGATACAGGCAAGCTGCTTGTGACAGACGTCTGAGATCAGTTGCCACTGAAACGCAAGGGAACTTGAGGCCTAACGGTATTGGTCACCTGCTTCTCCATGGCAACCCCGCTGTGATAGCCATGAAACTGACTACATGTGGTCACACATCTCAGCTTTGATCGGCCACCCGTGTCCCTAAGCAGCCTGCCCCACTGGCCCAGAAGAAGAAGAGAGACAACGCAGAGCCAGAAGGGGCCTCCTAGCCGGCTCTCAGGCTGGGATGTGCAAAGGTCCTGGGGCAGATGGCCCGGGCAGGCTGGTGGGCCACATGAGGGCTGGGAGCACCCTCTCCACGCAGGGATCCCTGGGGACCACTGCACTCTCTTCACTGCAGGAGAGAGAAATGGGAAGAGAGTTAACATTTACTGAGCACTCACTACGTCCTGAGAGATTTCATGCTCCTCCCTGACCTCTGCCAATCCCACGAATGGATAAGCCGAAACTTAGAGAGGTTCGCTCTTGACCCAAGCCACCCAGGTCATAAATAAAAGAGCTAGGCTTAAACTGAGCTCTCTCGAATACCGTAGCTCTGTGCTTAGCCCACCGCGGCCCCCTCACAAACACTCTATGAGGCAGGCCACATTATCGTCACGGGACAGATGGGGAAATCGAGGCTCAGAAAGGGAACGGACCGATGAAAACCTTTTAGCCCTCAAATGCAAGCTCTCCTTGCGTTTCTCATTCCTTATGGCTGAATTTTGAGACATCTCATGCAAAATCCCCAAGGTCTTTTAAGAGGCACACCTTCGCTTTGTACGACAGGGAACTGTGAAATACTGAGCCTCTTCAAATATGGCCCGGCCCACTGGCCGAGTCCCCTGCCGTCGAGGTGTTAGAATCAAGAGCTGACTGTGGAGAGAGGCCGCAGCGTTGGGTCTGACCACCCCACCCTCCCCAGCAGCTTTCAAACTGTGCCTTTTTCTGAGCTTGCTCCGTCACAAAGTGGCTTGGCTGGGATACAGCTCTGGGTGACAGCTGTCCCCATCAGCAGACAGCTTCATTAAACCTCATTAAGATGTCATCCCTCTCTGCCTTAATTCTCATCTCTCAGCTCTAATTAAAACCACCTCTCTCCCCGTCCCAGGGGTCCTGGGATCCTTCTGTATGGCAGCTCCCTCCACTCCCCCACGTGAGGGACCGGGTCCTAGAAACCCGCACTGGGACCCAGGCCCCCAGCCCGGAAGCCCCCTTGGAGCAGCCAGCCGCCAGCGTGAGGACGGCTGGGGCTTTCTGGGGGCGAGTGCAGGTGGTGTTTCCCACAGGCTGCTGCCTGAGTCACCTCGGGCTCGGGAAGGAAGGCCCCCGGGCCCGGGCAAGCCGAAGCCCATTTTCTGGGGACAACTTCAAAGCAAGTGACCCAGCCTTGCAACTCAAGTCAAATCATTTTCCACTCAATATACTTTTTAAAATCTTTAACCGTCCCCTGTTTCCCACTGAAGAGGCGGGAATGGGTGAAACCAGCTGGCTTTGTTTCTCCAGTAGCTGAAACTGATGTCACTCGGGATTTCTCTCTGGGCCGGGGGGTCATCCCCAGACGGCCGGATTTCTGTCTGGCAGCTCGATGCCTGGGTTCTAGATGTCATTTAGATATAAGGACCAGCCCCATAAAGGGATCGGCCCCTGCTTCCTGGCGGCCACACAGGGTACAGCTCATTAACACCCCACCCAGCATCCCAACTAAATGAATGTTTGTTCCACAGTTGAGACACCACCTCTCACTTTCCTGCATCCTATTAGAGCGTAGTTACACGAAATTCCACAGTTATGGCTCGGTAGTTATTAAATAAATATCTGCTCGTGGGCACCCCGAGCCTGCATATGCACACACATACCAATGCGCTCACGCTCACGCTCACGGAGGGGCCGTTCATTATGGTAAAGCGACTTAAGATCCTCGAATGAAAAGCACAATATAAATGCAAATTGTGATCATGATTAGCATAGAGGATATTTATTTATTTCCATAATGAGAAGCTCAGATAAACAACCATGTGAAATAAGGTGCATTATGCATCAAAGGGCTCCGGGGTTGTCTGAGAAGCCAGCTCTCTGAACCACGTGCATTGTGTGAGTGGCAGCCGAACGGTGCATAATGATACTAAAGCCACACGTGAGAAGACCACATCCACGTGTGATCAAAGGCATCTAAAATAATGTCAAGTGAGAAAAAAAAAAAAAGGCACGCAGGATCCAAACTTTTACATACGCTATCATTACAGACACGTAAAAAAAAAAAAATTCGTTGAAAAAAACACTGGAAGGAAGCACACGATCTAAGTGATTGTGAGGGTGTGTAGTTAGAGATAGGGGCCTTTTGGGGAAGGGAGCGGACGTTACTTTTATAATGTAAAAAAGTCAAAAGGCAGAGTTACAGCATGAGTTTCTATGTTATCTCTACCTGCCGAGGGCCAAGGCTAAGCTTCTTCCTCTGTGATCGCAAGTCTACTGTGAGCTCGTGACGGGGGCCAAGGTGGCTGCTGCTGGGTACAGAGCGGGAGGCCGCAGCCCAAGCAGGAGGAGAGCGAAGCCAGCATGTTCGTGTCACGTGGAACCGGGTCCCGGCTCCGCCACTTCCCGTGTGACCTGGGCAAGCCACCTCATTTTGTCTCGTTTCCCGTTTCCGGACCTGTAAGACTTGCACAGGCCACACGGAGCGTTTGGTGTGCCTGGCGCAGGATGCGCCCTCGGCAAACGGTGGTTTCCGTCGCCGCTGTCGCTGTTGGTGTTGCTAGAGCAGCTCTCCACTCAGGCCAAGAGGCGCCCCTGGCGGTGGGGACCCCTCTTCCGCTTCATCGTCCCTGCCCGGCCGCCCCTACTGGGCCCACTCTTGGTGCTCGTGGCCCCGGGCTGCCTGTGCTCTGACACCTGCCCGGGTCCTCCGTCCTCCTGGGATAGCCCGGCCCCTCTCACGCCGCCAGTGTCGTTATCGTAGCTGATGTATGGCCCTTGCCGTGTGAGGCGGTCACGGTGACAGGGCCCGGCATGTCCTCCCCTCCCCCTCGACAGCTTGAAACCAGGTCCTTCATTTGCATTTACATGATCTCGCTGTGCAGCTTACGAGATGGAGAGATTTATTTGCTACTTAGCTTGATGTTTGATTACACTCGGAGGAGGCGGCGAGCAGCAAAGTGCACGGACGCATCGCTCGGAGCCCGCGGCCCCGAGGGGCCAGTAACTCAACAGCGGGTTTAGGTGGATGAGGGGAAACGCACAGCATTTTGAAAAAGGCAGATGTGAGATGTTGGAAAGAACGAACGTCATGATTTTAGATTAAAAAAAAAAAGAATGAAAGTCATAAAAACTGGCTAGGTGTCATCTGTGATTATGAACTGACCCATGCCTCTCTCAGGAGGAACAGACCCCCAGAAACACTTCCTCTGGTTAAATCAGAGGCTCCTAAAAGAGGCGCCTCCTGCACAGGTAGGCGGTGAGGCCCGCCGGCCGCTTACGGGCAGGTACGGCTCTCGAATCTGAACGTCTTGATCAACACCGCTCTCCAGGTACACCTGTGTGGCCCTGACCTAGTTACTCAACCTATCTACGCCCCAAGTTCAGATTAGTAAAATGCAGAGAACAACACTCCTTTTGGGTTGTCCCAGCTCCGCGGGGGACACAGAGTGGGTGCCCAGTAAATAGAGCTGTGGTGTGGACAGCGGGATATTTTCTGAAGATACAAGGGATAAACTGAATGCCCCACAGACAGAAATCACTCGTTGAGGTACTTTGTGGTCCAGCGTCACTTCTCTGTTTTGTGGGTTATTTGCTGCGTGGGGTTTAATCCCAGCTCCGGGCTCACAGCTGGGGTGCGCTCGAGGAAGGTACCCTCATTCTTATAACGGTCTGAGACGCAGAATTAGGAGCAGGGAGCTGCCAGCCTACGCCCCGTCACGTTCCAGATGCAAACAAAAATCTCCAGGCGCGTCACTGGGATTTATGGTTCAGTGCTTAAGATCGCGAGCTTGGGGCCACACTGCCCAAGTTCAGAGTCTGGCTTCTCGACTCTGTGTGGCCTTGAGCATCAACTTGCTTAACCTCTGAGCCTCAGTTTCCTTGTCTATAAAATAGGCACAATGAGAATACTCGGCTCATAAGCTTGTTGGAGCATCTCATTATGCAGTGAAATTCCTTCCTTCCTTCCTTCCTTCCTTCCTTCCTTCCTTCCTTCCTTCCTTCCTTCCTTCCGATGGCTTAGGTGCATTTTATTGGTTTTCTTTCAGAATGGAAGGTTCTTAATAAAAAGCAGTCCTACCAGCCAGTGGACCTCATTAGCTCCTTCATTGTTTTGAATCACCAGCGACTTTGTCTCCATTCGTGTGAACAGAGCACTAGCTATAAAATTAATTTGTCCAAAATTGATATGGCCGCTATGGAAAACAGTTTGGAGGTACCTCAAATAATTAAAGATAGAATTACCTCGTGACCCAGCAATTCCACTTCTGGATATGTATCTGAAAAAAACAAAACGTTATTTTGAAAAGATATATGCACCCCGATGTTCACTGAAGCATTATTTACAGTAGCCAAGATATGGAAGCAACCTAAGCGCCCATCAATAGATGATTGGATAAAGAAGTCGTGGTACATATATACAAGGGAATATTACTCTGCCATGATAACAAATGAAATGTAACCATTTTCAATGACATGGAGGATAGCATGCTAAGCGAAATAAGTCAGACAGAGAAAGACAAATACCATGTGATTTCACTTATATGTGAAATCTAAAGAACAAAATAAACTAACAAAGAAAATAGAAACAGACTCATAGATACAGAAAACGAACTGGCGATTGTCATATGGGAGGGGGTTGGGAAGCTAAGTGGAAAAGAGGAAAAACTTAAGAAGTACAAATTGGTAGCCACGAAATAGTCCCGGGGATGTGAAGCACGGGAAATACAGTCGATGACGTCATGATAACTACGGACGGTGCCAGGTGGGTACTGATCCCAGGGGATCCCTTCGTAAATTATATACATGTCTAACCGCTATGCCAGACACCTAAAACTAATATAAAATTACATGGAATGTCGCCTCTACTTGAAAAATAAAAATTACAAAAGTTAATATGTCCGTTTGATGGTTCTTCAAAAAGTTAAACGTGGAATTACCAGACGACCCAGAAACCCCCCTTCTAGGTACTGACCCAAAGGAATTGAAAACGGATGTTCGAACTGACACGTGTGCACACACGTTCACAGCCGTATTCACAAGCGCCGACGGAGGGAAGCCACTCAAATGTCCCTCGACTGACGATGGATAAGGATGTGGTCCGCCCACACTCAGCTGACTTCATCAGCCGTGCAAAGGATGCGGCGCTGACACACGCCACCGCGTGCACGAACCTCAGAAACATCACGCTAAGGGAAAGAAGCCAGACGGAGGCCGCGTGCTGTAGGATTCCATTGTATGAACCGTGGTGAATGGGCGGGCCCACGGAGACAGGAAGCAGATGGGTGAGCGCGGGGATCGGGGGGCGGGCGTGGGGTGACCGCTGAATGGGTAGGGATTTCCTTTTGGGGTGATGAACTTGTCCTGGATAGAGGTGACGATTGCACAACGTTGCGAAGGTGCGAAATGCCACCAAATCGCACGCTTAGACGTGGCTAATGGTCACGTTCGTGTGAATTTTGCCTCATCAAAAAGAAAAATGAGTACATCGACGGGAAGGATGTGCCGTGCTTCCCATCAGAGCAGTTTGGGAAACTCTTCTCCCTTCGGCATGGGAAAGAGATGCAAATAGAGCGACCGCCATCTCAGCAGGATGACGTGCAGTGGGAAAAC
>NW_011888939.1:680449-682111 GCF_000151845.1 Pteropus vampyrus
CTTAGGTGTCCAGGTGGTGTCGCTCAGAGCAGGGCAGGGAGTGTCCGGTTCGAGAGCTCCAAAGGGCAGCGGTGACCGTGAGGCTCCATCTTACCAATGGCCAGCAGATGCTGGTGTAGTTTTGAGGGGTTTGCAAAGCTGGCAGGCCCTAAATGGCTAAAAATCTGTTTCTTTGGACTATTTTTAAAACAATTGGATGTGTATAAATTTGAGTTTGGTGCAGGTGTGTCCCATGCACCTCAGTGTCCCAGCGCCCGGCACACAGTAGGTCTTCAGCACACATTTCCAGAATGCCCACGTGACGGAGTGCCAGTGAGTGGTGCAGGCGGCTGATGTTCTGGAAGCTCACGGAAGCAGCGCTCCCGGCAGGCCTAGGTCATCTGGGGCAGGCCTTCTAGAAGCCTGTGGGATCTAGTCCCGGGTTCTTCGGGGAGTCGCACTGTGAGGGCACGACGTGGGTAAAGCCTCCCTGCCCCACTATGGGGACCTGGGAGCAGCAGAACCGGGCTGTGACTATGACAGGCGGGCAAGAGCCAGGAGGGGCGGGAGGCTGGAGGCTCACGGGGAGGGCCGATCCAGGAGGGGAGCCTTGCGGTGGCTCCCTCTCCCCCTCTCTGGCCTCAGTGTTGCCATCTGTAAAATGAGGGGGCGGAGCTACCTCACCTCAAGGGTCCTCTCTGGCCCTGCCATTCTCTTTCCGGAGCATGCGTAGACCCACGTCACCGAGACTCATGGCATCTGACTCTTTTCTTCAGGAAGAAGAGCACGCAGTGGGAAAGCTTTAGGGCCAGCCCGACCTGGGACCCTAGGTCAGCTCTCCTGCACGTCAGCTCCTCTCTCCAAGCCACCAGATTCAGAGGCCTGGCGTGGGGTGACAATGTTCCATGTCCTTCACACAGTAGGCCTCGCTACATAGCCGTGGCGGGACGAGAGGCAGTTATTATTGGAGAGAGCTGATGCCACCTGTCTCGCCTCCATCAGCAGCACCTGTGCCTGGTGACCAGCCCACACCTGCCTGCCCACGCGCACTCAGCTGGAATGACCAAAGCAAAGCCAACTGGGCTCACCTGGGATCAAACTTTACTCCTGGCCTCTCCTGCCACTCGGAGGGCCATCCCCGGGCTGGTGAGAAGTCTTTTATGTGGGAGCCGCACCGAGTACGATGAATGGAAAGTATTAGAAGAATGTGATCATGAAGACCTCGGGGCAGCCAAACCAAGCCCACCCTCCACGGCCCTCCCCACGCACCCACCCACCCCACGCCACGTGTGTATCTATAACTGAATGCTGGCAATGCCCAGCTCCATGGCTGGGAGGAGGGGTGACCTGCGAAGGAGCAGGTCTGAGCAAAAGACAACTGAGCGACGTTAGCTGAAGATGAGGGCTGTACTATAAACGATTTAATGGGCGGCTTTTTCGATGGACTGGGGCTGCCTAACGCAGGTAAAGATTTCAAATATGTGGCGTAATTGCTACATGTGAAATCGGTTTGTATTTAGCTTTTAGTCTTGGAAATTACCGAGTTCTGTGCTGCTTCTACAATTAATCATTAAAGAATTAAGAACGAGAATACCCATTATTGTAAAAGACTCCGGTGATGGTCTTGATCCAACTTATAAAGTAGACAGATTTGGTGCAACTGAATAATTTTCCTCTTCTCTG
>NW_011888939.1:682161-685318 GCF_000151845.1 Pteropus vampyrus
AGCGCCGACGGAGGGAAGCCACTCAAATGTCCCTCGACTGACGATGGATAAGGATGTGGTCCGCCCACACTCAGCTGACTTCATCAGCCGTGCAAAGGATGCGGCGCTGACACACGCCACCGCGTGCACGAACCTCAGAAACATCACGCTAAGGGAAAGAAGCCAGACGGAGGCCGCGTGCTGTAGGACTCCATTGTATGAACCGTGGTGAATGGGCGGGCCCACGGAGACAGGAAGCAGATGGGTGAGCGCGGGGATCGGGGGGCGGGCGTGGGGTGACCGCTGAATGGGTAGGGATTTCCTTTTGGGGTGATGAACTTGTCCTGGATAGAGGTGACGATTGCACAACGTTGCGAAGGTGCGAAATGCCACCAAATCGCACGCTTAGACGTGGCTAATGGTCACGTTCGTGTGAATTTTGCCTCATCAAAAAGAAAAATGAGTACATCGACGGGAAGGATGTGCCGTGCTTCCCATCAGAGCAGTTTGGGAAACTCTTCTCCCTTCGGCATGGGAAAGAGATGCAAATAGAGCGACCGCCGTCTCAGCAGGATGACGTGCAGTGGGAAAACGTAGCTCAGCTCTAAGGAGGTGAGACCGTGGCCATGGGTGGAGGGGGCCTCTAGGCCGGAACGGGGACATTGAAGGCCGCGTCCCTTACAGTTCTCGTTGATCTGATGGTCCGTGTGGCGGAGGCTGGCGCAGGCATGTCTGCTAAAGGCTTCTTAGGTCATCATGAAATGTTTGTTTAAAGGATGCCCGAGGACCAGTGAAATGTGATCGATACCGCTGTGCACGATGGCCCTCTTCTGCTTCGTGGGGCCTCGCTTTTGGAAGGCTGCTGTGGGGAGCAGCACCCGGCTGGAAAGCCAGAGATCTGGGGGCTGGTTCCCATCAGCCTCATCTGGACCAGGGGACACCGAGGATCAGTGACTTTCCCACCGAGCACCATAATCTATCCGGGCTCAGAGAGGAGCTGAGGGTCCTGGGAGCATCCTGGAATTTCTGGGTCCCCGGATCATCCTGACCCGGCCAGGCAGTGCTATGACACATATGTCATTTATAGGGATCTCCACAGATTCCTTTTGAACAGCGGGTTCTATGGCTTTAAGAAAAAAAAAAAAAGGGAATCACTCAACTAGGCCCTCTAGCTTCCACATGGTGTAGACAGGTGGGGTTGGAATCCAGACTCTGACCTTCTTTCACTGTGTGACCTCTTTGAGTCTCAGTTTCTCACCATTTGAGAAACAGGGATGACAGTCCCCACCTGGGGACAAGATTTGGACAAGATGATGAGGCGCCCGGCGCGCAGTAGGTGTTTACAGGAAGGGCTCTTTCTCTCTCCTCTCCAGGGGCCCAGCGGTTTTGGAAGAGGAAGGAACGCCTTTGAGTCTACTTTGATGTAGCGTCTGACAAGGAAAGGAGTAAGTTTCTAGACCGCCGAATAAACAGAGTAAGAGGTCCTTCTACTAAGGTGGGGCTGACAGCATAAGAAATAGGTGGCATATTCGTTTGGTCATTTGGTCAGTTCAGCTGCCAAGGGTCAAAGCCAGCGGACCACAGAGGGAGACGTTTTAAGAGAGGGGCTCCTCACCGAAAAATAAAAAAAGAAAAAGAAAAGAAAAAAGAAAGAAAGAAAAAGAAAAAGCACGGGATGATCTATGTACTTTTCAAAACTTAAAGCAGAAATCAAAGGAAAACTGAACTGTTTTAAGTTTTGACAGCTGCAGGGATCATTCTGTTTGGTTACTCTATTTATGTTTCCATTTTCTTTATAGATTCATTGAAAATCGGATCATGTAATAGGGAAGAAAAATGTTCAGTGTTTCCCCCCCCCCCCCCCCCGATAAACCCTTGCTCCTTCCGGAGAACAGATGAAAACGCCAGCTCCAGTGACTTTCGTTTTGATGTATATTTCATAATATCTCATTGATTGTAAGTTTTATTTCCATGTCAATAAAAAACCGGTATTGTAATAAATGAGAAGGAATTTAACACAAAATGGCAGCTGACCTGTTAGCATATCAGATAGAGGAAGTGGCTCCACAGCCTAAGCCTGTTAATAAGGACGGCTATTGATTTGAGCGGGAAGCTGGGCGGCTGGAGGACGGGGTCCTCCTGCCCCCCGTCTCTGCAGCCTGGGGGGTTGTTTTCCGATTGGTCTGGGTTGCCGATTTATAGGGAAGGGGAGGTGGGGAACAAAGCAATGCTTCTCGAGTTTAGCAGAGGTGGCGGGGCTCGGGGGGCTCGGTGCCTAGTGCCTTGTAGCATGAGATGGACAGTGATCTAGCCATGGAGGGAGGAGCGTAGGGACTGAGTTCGAGGATTTGGGCTGATCGGGGAAGAAGGTACGACCACAGGGGACATTCACACACAAGTGTTACTGTGGCTCGAGGACAGGAAAGTCCCTCCAGGTATGAGACTGCCCAGGGGCTTATGGGTGAGGGGCCAGCATCCGGGAGAGGAGGAGGGCAGGGGAACTCCAGGGAAGAGGGGATCAGAGAGGGGCTTAGGTGTCCAGGTGGTGTCGCTCAGAGCAGGGCAGGGAGTGTCCGGTTCGAGAGCTCCAAAGGGCAGCGGTGACCGTGAGGCTCCATCTTACCAATGGCCAGCAGATGCTGGTGTAGTTTTGAGGGGTTTGCAAAGCTGGCAGGCCCTAAATGGCTAAAAATCTGTTTCTTTGGACTATTTTTAAAACAATTGGATGTGTATAAATTTGAGTTTGGTGCAGGTGTGTCCCATGCACCTCGGTGTCCCAGCGCCCGGCACACAGTAGGTCTTCAGCACACATTTCCAGAATGCCCACGTGACGGAGTGCCAGTGAGTGGTGCAGGCGGCTGATGTTCTGGAAGCTCACGGAAGCAGCGCTCCCGGCAGGCCTAGGTCATCTGGGGCAGGCCTTCTAGAAGCCTGTGGGATCTAGTCCCGGGTTCTTCGGGGAGTCGCACTGTGAGGGCACGACGTGGGTAAAGCCTCCCTGCCCCACTATGGGGACCTGGGAGCAGCAGAACCGGGCTGTGACTATGACAGGCGGGCAAGAGCCAGGAGGGGCGGGAGGCTGGAGGCTCACGGGGAGGGCCGATCCAGGAGGGGAGCCTTGAGGTGGCTCCCTCTCCCCCTCTCTGGCCTCAGTGTTGCCATCTGTGAAATGAGGGGG
>NW_011888939.1:687033-689266 GCF_000151845.1 Pteropus vampyrus
CATTTCCTCACGCCCCCTGCACAACCTCCCACCTTCGCGCTCCTCTTTGTTTTCAGAGGAATCGCCACCGTTTGGGCTTTTTCATCTTTCAAACAAGCACAAGCTGAACGGGAGAGGGAGCAGGCGGCTGTGGCAGGCGCCCCCCCGCTCCGCCCTCTCAGAGGTGCCCCGACGCCCGCCGGAGCCTGCGGCCCCCTCGCTCCTCACGGGAGTTCGGCCGTTTTCTGCTCGCCCTTCCTTGGCATTCGGGATGTCTGAGAGAGGGAGCGAGGACGGGGGACCTTCGAGAAATGACGAGGTCACAGGAGTAGAGCCCTCGTGAATGGGGTCAGTGCCCTATAAGAAGAGGCCGGACAATGAGCTCGTTCTTTTTCTGTCATGTGAGGGCACAGGAGGAGGCGGCCGTCTGGAAGCCAGGAAGAGGACCCTCACCAAGAACTGCGAGGACCCTCCTGGCTCAGTGCCCACACCAGACATTTGAGCGGTCGGGTCTTGAGTGTCTCCGATGGGTGATTCAGTGTGGAGAAAGCTGCCAGCCCAATTTCACGTGGCGTCTCAATTCTTCCTGCTCCTAAACAACCCCCTGCCCCCTGCCAGCTCCCCTGGAGTCTCCCTGACCGGGACACAGGGGACCGGCAAAGATGACGGAAGTTCAGAGCAGCCCATCTGCTCAGCCCCAAAGTGGGCATTCTCCCTGCCTCGGTGTCCCCTAGGCGGGAGACTGGAACCAGCCTGGGATCCCACGATCTTCCCCACTGCAGACCAGCCTTGAATGGGGGCCCCGTGGTGAATGGAGCTATAAACTCAGAAAGGAAATATATGCTCTGGCCTAGATCTGCCTGTCGCCCCCCACGGCGTGTGACGTCCAGGTTCCTGGGGAATCTGACTGTTCCCTTCAGAATATCAGAAAAGTCTGATTTTCAAAAGTAGGGGACAAACGGCAAAGGAGAGTCCCAACGTTGGCTCGAAAGCCGAAAACGCGATCGCTTCCTCCTCAAAGACCTCAGGCTCTGTCAGCCGCCGGCAGGCAGCGAAAGTCTTGTTGCATCAAATCTTCCCTATCCCAACAATAAAAGAGTTAAAAGTTTTTGTATAAAATGATGTACGTCCTTAAGGTGAAACCACCTCAGAAGGACGACGCGTCTTGACTATTCTACACCCCAGAATTCCCCCAAGAAATCAAATATAATCCTCTTTAAGAAGCTTTAAATAATTTTGAGCTTTCTTATTGACTTATTAAAATGCAGCTTAAAACGCGCCTTCGATGCAATCCTTTGACAAGGGTCAGGGATATAAAATTTGAAGAAATACGATTAGCAGATCAGTTGGAAAGACATAAATAGTCAGATCCGATTTTGACTATTTCAGAGGAAACTTGCCGCGGCGTTTCTAATAGCCCCGGCCGCCCTGCCCTGGGACGGTGGTACCGTGTGCCTGCTTTTGTCCTTTATCCCTGCGTGCCCACTCGTCGCTAACTTGTCACCGCTACTGGTTCTCGGTGCAGAAAAATCGGCCACCGCAACCCCACCTGTGCTTCCTCTGCAGCCCACCCCCAGCCGCTTCATTTGCGAGCCTCCCTCTGGCTTAATGACCTAACGTTCTTAGAAACCTCTGCGCTAAGAGTTTCAATGGGCTTAGAACACTGCGAGGGTGGCCTTTGGATCCCTGACGTCCTTGGGTGACATGAAGCAGCAGTGTCCCGATGCGCCAGGGACCCCACGTTTGTCCCGATGTCAGTGGAGTTACTCTGCTTCCTGGGATGCATGGGGTCCAAGTCCCAGTTCGATCAATTTCATGTTTGAATGAACGAATGAGCGGGCGAATGAATGAATGAATGAATGAATGCCCAAGGCCTTCTTAAGTGCATGGCTGTCCAACGGGAAGCCACACAGGACAGCGACAAGAGGAAGGCATCCACGGGGCCACACGTGTCCCCTAATTAAACAAGGTATATAGATCTTAAAAAGCGCATTGAACTGTTTTTCACCAGGTAAGATTTTCATAAATGCAAATCCTTGCGAGAGACAAGTCCCAATGCTATAAAAGAGTTTTGACACACGCAGGGCACCCCGACTACGTCTCCAGAGCTGGAGGTAGATTGTCGGGTTTCTCAGAAGACGGGCCAACGTGAGCAATGGACGGTCCGGCTCCAGAGCTCCGAGGGGCTCAGTGCCAGCTCCCATCGCGACTGGGAGCCATGCCTGGCGCCAGGGGGCGCTCCTGGGACACGTCC
>NW_011888939.1:690056-700008 GCF_000151845.1 Pteropus vampyrus
TGGCCTTTGGATCCCTGACGTCCTTGGGTGACATGAAGCAGCAGTGTCCCGATGCGCCAGGGACCCCACGTTTGTCCCGATGTCAGTGGAGTTACGCTGCTTCCTGGGATGCATGGGGTCCGAGTCTCAGTTCGATCAATTTCATGTTTGAATGAACGAATGAGCGGGTGAATGAATGAATGAATGAATGCCCAAGGCCTTCCTAAGTGCATGGCTGTCCAACGGGAAGCCACGCAGGACAGCGACAAGAGGAAGGCATCCACAGGGCCACACGTGTCCCCTAATTAAACAAGGTATATCGATCTTAAAAGGCGCATTGAACTGTTTTTCACCAGGTAAGATTTTCATAAATGTGAATCCTTGCGAGAGACAAGTCCCAATGCTATAAAAGAGTTTTGACACGCGCAGGGCACCCCGACTACGTCTCCAGAGCTGGAGGTAGATCGTCAGGTTTCTCAGAAGACGGGCCAACGTGAGCAATGGGCGGTCCGGCTCCAGACCTCCGAGGGGCTCAGTGCCAGCTCCCATTGCGACTGGGAGCCACGCCTGGTGCCAGGGGGGGCTCCTGGGACACGTCCGTGGGGGGTCCGGTGCTCACACATCTAGTTTGCCCTGGAATGGCCCTCTCCAGACAGAGGAAGTCATCACGATGCGCGTGCAGCTCGGAGGTGCGTTGGCAGGGCTGGGAGCCATGACCGCCTGCCTGGCTGAAATCTAAGCCATTGCTCACCAGCTAGACAACCGTGAGCAAGCAACTTCACCCCTCTTTGCCTGGGTCTCCCCGGCTGGAAAATGGTGTTGCTCAATAGTAACTGCCTCCGAGGGCTCTTACGAGAGAATCGGAGAAGAGCATCAGACTGAACCACAGAAGACGGTGGTTTTGTGGGTTCGGACCATAAAGACACCGGCACCTCCATAGGGGTCAGTTCAACTGTTACCCAGAGCCTGCATGCACCGAACGGGCAGTAAAAGGGACCCACTGTTGTTACGTGACGCTCACATCCGCCCGCGCCTCGAGCGCATTGACGACGGCGCTGGGCCTGAGAGCTCCATGTAAGGAGACTTGCAAATAATCCTAGATAACGGGCCCGTGTCCTCACAGGACACCAAGTGCCATCACTCAGTGTATGCAGACAGACAACAACAGGTGTGTGCCTGACACTGGGCTCAGCCCTGGGGATATTCAAATGAGGGACACAATTCTTGGTCCCCCCAAACTTGTTACAGGTACTCGCGGAACAGGTCATAGGCGCCATGACAGAGGTCTGCTCCACCTCCAGATTTAGCAAATGAACAAATGCGGGCCATCCAATTAAATTCAAATTTCACATAAAGAACAGATAATTTTTTTTAGTATAAACGTGTCCCAAATATGGCACGGGGCACACTTAGTATTCATTGTTTACCCTAAATTCAAATTTAACCGGACATCCTGTATTTTACTGGGCGGCCGTAGCTGGGTAGGAACGACACAAAAGAAATCCCAGCCCATCCTCAGAAGGGCCAAGGGCTGTAGTCCCCTTCATCGGAAGTCACTTAAAATCGAGCCACGACCCCTGACGTATGACCGAGTGGTTGGGGTCCACGTGCATCTTAATCCATTCGGGCTGCGGTAACTGAGCCGCATAGACTGGGTGGCTTGTGACACACACACACTTATTTCCCACAGCACTGCAGGCTGCGAAGTCCGCGATCGAGGCGCCCGTAGCTCTGGTGTCTGGTGAGAACCCGCTTCTGGTTGCAGACGGTATCCTCGCATGGTGGCAGAAGGGCGAGAGACCCCATTCGTGAGGGCTCCGCCCTTGTGACCTAAGCCCCTTCCAGAAGCCCCACCTCCCAGTACCATCGCCTTGGGTGAGAATTACTATCCCCTTAAAACAGGATGCCCGGGAGGCGACGCACACACTCCTGAAGGAAGAACACAGAGATGGCAGCAAACTGGACCCCGCCCCTCCCACCTCCATGGCCACTGAGAAAGGCTCAGTGCTCAGGCTGTACAAAAAAAAAAAGCCCATTATACCTGTATTAGCCGGTATCACCTGGAGCTGGCTGGGTCCCTCATCACCAACCTTCCTGATTAGCATGTTTATAGCACAATGTCAAAATAACTCAAAGTAGAAATGACGCGGGAGTCTGAGAGTCGGCTTTAGAAGTCGCCGCCGTTGTTGTGTTGGGCGGCGGGGTCCGGAAAGTGAGAGGGAGCACCGCGGGCAGATGGGCTGCTGCGGGATGACGCGGATGGTGTCCAGTCTGGGGCCCTGTTACCTGCTGCAGTTCTGGGGAGCTGGGTTTGCAGCCACCCCCTCCAGGCCATTGTATGGGATCTTCCCAACTTCTGCCTCATTCAGCATCAGTTCCTGGTGGGCTTTGGGTCACAGATGCCAGGACGAGATCCTCCTGGGCCCGGGGCCTTCCTAACCAACCATAATGATCTCACTGTTTCCTGGAACCTCTGCATCTTGCATGCAAAGCTGACTGACTCATCCACCAGGCGCTGGGGCATAGCGACCTACTGGACTTTGAGGGGCCTGAAAAAACGTTTTCATTTCTTTCTCAAGAAGATGAAAAGAAATAAACGTATCCATTTGTAATATATAATTTTTTAACGGGCTCATGAAGACAGAAGTGCCCAGAGCTTGCGACTCTAACCCGACACATAGCCCTGTTTGTATGTCCAACACATTCATCGCATGCTCAAAACGTTTGACTCGCTTGGGAAACAGCCCAGGTTTCTTTCTCAAGAGAGAATAAGCATCCAGATTTCACGGCACTGCTGCCTAAGAGGCGACACACAGATCATGGAGATGGAAGGAAACTGGATCCCCCCGCCCCCCGCCACCTCCCCAGCCACCAAGAAAGTCTCCGCGTACAGGCAGTGCGAGCTCAGAGCTGGACTTGGCACTTCCTCCGTGGCCGCCAGAGGTTAGCTGCTATTATTGTGATTACTGCACATTGACATGTCTTTGAAACGCCCACTTAAAAAAAAAAAACCGATGGGCGACTCGCGGAATCCCAGTAAGGTCTGAAGACGGAAATGGCGTCGATGTTCTGGTTTCGATACCTCCTTAGTTATCTAAGTCTCCCTGCTGGGGGCTGAAGGGTACCAGGGACCTCTCTGTACTATCTTTGCACTTCTTATGAGCTTCTAATTGCTTCAAAATTAAAAGTAAAAAAAAAAAGATGGAGCGGACGAAACACACTTCACAAAAGAGAATGCTGACCCAAAAAAGGGTGTGAATGGGCTTTGCAAACGAGTCTCGCTTTCTGGGAAACGCGGAGCAGCCTCTGCATCCCCTCTACGTCCCCTCACGTCCCCTCGTGGCCTCCCCCCGGCCCCGTTTGGCCGCCGTGGCATCCCCCTTCATTATGCCAGCGCCTCAGAAGTGAACCTCTGCAATTTCCTACACCACAGCCATTTATTTAAATGCTAACTCGCATTATGAAGTGATAATCCACACGCACAGGAGATAATTTATGAAGCATTTAAATTAAGAGGAGCAGCTAATTGGGAGCATGTGTCTTATAAGCCTTGCTAACACCAGAAAACTACAAATTAGGGGGAAAATGAAAGATATTTTTATTGTGCTTTTATCTTCTTTTGCAAAGCACTTGGGGGAGAAATAGCTCCGTGATGGCACACGCTGGCCCCCAGCCCCTCTCGTGGCCTCTGTCTCGGCCCTGCTCACAGAGACCTCCTTCCAGCCAGGCAAGGCATGGATTTCCCCCGCCACCCACTTTTCTAATAAGGGAGCGTCTTTCTTTTCCTTGGAAAGCTTCTCGGCTCTGTTACAAAGACGCAAGAGGCAAAGATGGGTACCGGTTAGGTACTTACGCATGATTGGAGAAAGAGAGGACATTCGGAGAAGGGAAAATCAAAATGAACGTGTCGCATTTAATAATTATTTCGGATTTTCCCTTTTGAAAGGCTGCCTGGGTTTATGCACATAGGCGGAGATGGGCACTCTGTGTGTGTGCGCGCACACACTTGTTGACAAGCATATGTGTTCACTCACTTGTTCTTTCAAAGAATTTCAGTGAGCACCTACTATATACGAAAGGCATCGGCGATGGAGCAGTGAGCACGAGATGCCATAGAGCCCGGTCACGTGACGCTTGCATTCTAGCCAGAAAGGCAGATGCTGCAGGATGAAGCAATTAACTATTCCCGTGATGTGTTAAGGGCGCAGGCTTCTATTGGGGTGCAGAGAGGGGGGCGGTAGCCTGCTCTGCAGTGGTCGGGGTCTTCTTCACTATCTGAGTTGAGAGCTGAAGGGTGAGGAACAGCTGAGTGAGAATGAGCTGGGCGAGGGGCAGGGGCTGGCGGGCGGTTGGCGGGGGGCCCCAGGGCTCCCCGTCCGGGGATCGTGCCCCAGGGTGATGCGGCAGCCAGAGGCGCAACCTCAGGCAGGGAACACGCAGGGCCGTGGCCTGGGTTCAGGGCTTCTCTCTGTGGTTCTGAGGCAGTAAGGAGCCTGGAAGGCTTTTAAGTGGGAAGGGAAGGGTGAACCCATCACATCTGCATTTGCTGTGTGACTCTCATCCCAGAATACTTAACTCACAGAGCTTTTAAAAGAGTGTCCACCCTGATCACATCCGTGAGGGCGGCTACTACCCAAAAAGGCAAGGGAAAGAGAAGGGAGGGGAGGGGAGGGGAGGGGAGAGGAAGGACCCTTGGCGGGAAGGTGGAGAAGCCGAAACCCTTGTGCCCCGAGGGTGGGAATGTGAAATGCTGCCGCTGTGGGAAATGGTACAGAAGCGTCTCAAAAAATTAAACACGGAACTGCCACGGGACCCCTGCGCTGAGGGATTTTGCAAGCTCAGTGGTACCGAAGTCAGATGCCCGCAGACGGAGGCAGATGGGGATGTCCTGAGATGCTGGCGAGGGCCTTCCCTCCGGGCTGGTCCATTCCTCGCTTCGTTTTGAACTGCCTTTTTCTTTGGCGTCTGTTGAGTTTTTATGTCTCCTCGTGCCCTCAGCCCAGTTCGCCCTGCTTGTTTCTAAAAGCTAACAGCTCCCGTCAACGGCTGGGAACAGTGGTAGAGAAGTTGCCTGTTCCGTACTAGGACCCGGGGGCAGGGTTTGACACAATTGGGGGACTTTTTAGAAAACTTTATGGGTAGTCTTTTTAAAGCAACTCTTGCCCGCCGTTACAAGTCAAACAAGCAGATGCGCATATAGACAGAATAGACAGCCCCCTCCCACGCAGGGACATCTCCAGCGTTAACATCCAGTGTGTCCTTCAATGCCTTTCTCACTTAAACATTTGAACGCATATCAAGACTTACACGAATATGGGATTTTTTTCCTGCCCAAGTGAGACCTGCAACCTGCCTCTCTCCCTTAAGCATAGATCAAGGGCCTACATGCAGGTCTAACTTCTGCTTTTTCATGGTTGTATAATACTCCATGGGGTCGATATGCTGCTCTCTCCCCCGACCCCATGACGAGTCAGGATGTTTCTGTTCTTTAAGTTTTGGGAGTCTTTTCCTACGGCAAATAAGGCTGCAGCAAATAGCTTTGTATATATCCATGCCCAATAGATTTCTGTAGAAGATTTTTCCAAAAGCTTGAGAATTAGGCAAAAGAGTATGTGAATTTGACTCTGCGTGTGCATGTGCGTGTGTGTGTGTAGACAACTTTCCACAAAAGCGCAGCTCCCACCCTGTCAAGACAGTGAAATAGTCACCACCCTTTCTCCTAAGCCATGCTGTTCAACGCCACAGCCACGGGCCCACGTGAGTACTTGGAATGTGGCAGGTCCAATGTGAGGTGGGGGTGCTATAAGCGGGGGTACTATAAAACACACAGCGGAGGACAAAGGACGCGCAGGAGCCACACACGCACAGAAAAGGTAGCTGACTCTTCAGGGGGTGAGGTGAAGGGCGGCACGCGCAGAGGCTGTGCATGGGAGCACACGCGGCTGACCTTTCGGCACCTATGACATTAAAAAATGTGCGTGCCCTTTGGCCCAGCAACGCCCTGGCCGGCTTACCCCGCAGAACTCCTTGCTCATGAATACAAACACAGTCTGCAGGCGGGGGTGTTGCAGTGCTGAGAGCCTGGAGCGGATGGCGGGGTGGGGGGGACCGCATGTCTCGTGGGCCCTCCTTGTGACGGAATGACATGCTTCAGAACCAGGTCTCGATCCAGACACAGCCCAAGTTAAATAAGCCAGGAAGAAATCACTCGTGGGAAAATAGGAAGAAGAGGGGCACGTGGTCGCGCTTAAATACTTTCTGGGGTGACTCACAAGAAACGCCCCGCAGAGATCGCCCCCAGGAGACCGGGCCGGGTCCCTCCTACCCTTCCGGGGGAACCCAGTCCCTTTCTGCGGCTCCAACACCGAGGTTTGTAAACCAGGCCAGAGCGGAAGCAGTCAGCTCCCACCGGGACTTGGGGAACCAGCTGTGTGACAGTGACGAATCGCTACCTCTCTGGGCCTCTTTCTTCTCTCCCAGAAAATGGAGGAGCGGAGATGTTCGACGAATGGACAGCAGGTGCCTGCCGTGTGCCAGGGGCCAGAGTCCTCTCTGGGCTTCCGTGCTTTCTTCTCCTTCCTGACATTTGCAGAGAAAACCGGAAAGAACCCTTAGGGCTTCCAAGAAATGCTCACTGCTTTCCCGAGGACGCAGGGGCTGGAGCAGAGACGGGGAGAAATCGAGGCCCTGTGCGGTGCGGGCGAGGCTGCCCGCCTCTTTAACGAAGCGTCGCCTGCACACACCAGTAATTGCCTTGTTACGGCCATCGGTGTCATCGTTCATCGGCCGGTCCCCGGCAGGGCCCAGGGGAGCAGTTCTGCCTCTGCTAAACCAATATCCCCACAACAACCTCCTGCAGGTCTTCCCTTCCCGGTCCCAGCAGAATAAATCCTTCTCTGCTCTTTGCTGAGTGATCATGAAGACGTGATTAAAGCACTAGATTTATAGCTTCCTCAGGCTGGAGAAATCAGGCCGCTGCCTCTGCGAGAGGCTGCCCCCGTGCCTGCTGGGGACAAGGGAGCAGGGAAGTGGGAGCTGTCCACGAGCCCGAGGAAAGGCTGTTGAAGCAAACGCCATTAACGAACGTGTTAGCCAAATTGCAGCCGGTACCCCTGGGGTGGACCCCGGGGTTTCCACCTCGTCCTGCCATTAGAGAAAGAGACAGGCAAGAGCCCCCTGCGACCTGGGCACGTCCTCGGCCACACAGCTCATCCGACGTGTGGGTTTTGTCTAACCCGGAAGCAGCTGGCCCTTGGCCCGTGTCCCCACTCGCGTGTGCCATCCGTAAGCACCCTTCTTGCATAGTTACTTTCTAAGCATGCATCCCACGAGCTTCCTACGGTAGGAATCTCGCTCAGGACTCACGGCATGCCAGGCGCTGTGCTGAGAGCTTACGGCAGTGAACGGTCACGCTTTTTCTAAATTAACTTTTTATCGAGGTGAAAATTACATGAAATGGACCATTTTCAAGTGTAAAGTTCAGTGGCATTTAGCGCATTCACAAAAAGCTTTTCATCACCCCAAAAGGAAATCGATGTCATTAAGCAGCCACTCCCCATCACCTGTCTCCCAGGCCTAGGCAACCGCCAACCTGCTTCCAGTCTCCATGGGTTTACCTATTCTAGACGTTTCACATAAATGGAATCGTGCAATATGTGGTCTTTTGTGTCTGGCTTCTTCCACTTAGCGTAACGTTTCTGAGGTTCGTCCACATCGTAGCATGAACTGGTGCTTCGTTATTTTTAGGGCTGTATCATATTCCATTGTCCGGACATACCACATTTTGTGTATTCATCCATCTGTTGATGGATGTTCACACATTTCTGAGGCGGGTGTTATTATCATTTCTATTCTACAGAGGAGGCGACCAGGGCTTTACCCAAGGCTCCGTGACTTAGAAGGTAAAGGAGCGAGGGTGTGGCCAGGCAGTCTGACCACTGAGCTACCTAGGAACTTGAGGAAGGACCAGGGCACGAGCAACAGTGGAAGGAGTCACTAAGGAAATGGGGCGTGGTGACTTATCTGTCACATCCCATCTGGCACAGCCAGGAAAACTCTTCAGTTAACTCTAAAGAGGTTGGTCGATAAACTCTAATGCACACCGACAGTGTATGGTGTACTGCAATCAACGATGTTTCTAGACCTGGATAATCAGGAGAAGTTTCCTGAATATCTCCAACAAGCATAGAAACACCATCCACTCATCCACCACCCATCTATCCATCCATCCATCCACCCATCCATCCATCTATCCATCCATCTATCCACCCATCCATCCACCCATCAAACCACTCATCCACCACCCATCTATCGACCCATCCATCCACCCATCCATCACCCATACATCTATCTATGCGTCCATCCATCCATCCACTCATCCATCCACCCATCCATCCATCTATCCATCCACCATCCACCATCCATCCACCCATCCATCCATCTATCCATCCATCTATCCATCCATTCGTCCATCTATTCATCCATCCATCCACCCATCTACCACTCATCCATCCATCTATTCATCTATCCATTCATCGAGCCAACCATCCATCCATCCATCCACCCATCTACCACCCATCCATCCATCTATTCATCTATCCATTCACCGAGCCAACCATCCATCCATTTATTCATCCATCTCAGCTGGATTAGATGCACGGTGATAAATTAGACAGTTCCGGGGTTGTAAACTGAGCTGCTACAAGGACAACAAATCACAGATTATCTGCGTTATCTTTTAATTTTTACCCCAAGGAAAGCGAAAACTTGATAACCCACAATCTGGTCTGGTTGTCAAGTCCGTGAGTGTCTTCACCTCTGCTTGGGCTCAGGGGAAGAGCGTGTCCTTAAAAGGGTTCGATCGCTTCAGGACTTTTCCCCTCACACTTTTCCCCCCTTGAACACACCTCCTTTTTTTTCAATGCTAACCTACTTGGGGGAGCAGCTGCTCGGTATAAAAAACAACGCGGCCAAAAGAAGGTTTTTCTCTCTGAGTTTTCTAGCGAGTCTATCTGCAGCTGTGCTGCCTAAGACAGTGGCCCCAAGCCACGAGTGCTATTTATATTTAAATTAATTAAAAACAACTTAAAATTTACTCTTCAGTCACGCCAGCATGATTTCAAGTGCTCAGAGTCCCCAGTGGGAGGTGGCGACCCTACCGGACAGGGCAGAGACAGAACGCTTCCATTTCCACGGAAAGTTCCACGGAACTCCGGGCGGTGCTCGTCTACACAGAGCCCATTCCCAGGGTAATGGTCTCCATTTCACTCCAGCCTGTGTAGACATGACCTATGAACGGAATAAATGTTTTCTTCTGCTGAGTAAAGATCACCGCTAGAATTAATCCTTTGCCTTCGTGGGCAAGAAGAAGCGGACGGGTAAAGCCATGCCAGGAAGAGTCAGCAGAGATGCCCGCTGTGGGGGAGGGGAAGCGGGCAAGGTGGGATCAGCTGAGCCTTCCACGCCCCCTGCCAGGTCGACGGAGGTGGAGGGGGCTGGTGGTAGGAAGAGATCAAAGTCCCTGAGGATGTCGCTGCAGCTGTGAGCAGCACCGGCCCACATGACACAGACCCACGGAGGGGGCAGGGGTCACCACCGCAAACGCGCCTGGCTCCAGGACAAGATGATTTACGACCGGGCAGAATTTTCATTGCTTCCTCTACACCTCACACGCAGGGTGAGGCTGCTCCGAGCCGGAAGGAAGCGCGCCCTCCACCCCTGCACCCCCAAGCCGAACGCTTCTCCGCCGCTCTGGGCTACCGAGAAAACGGGACCATAAAAAGCGGCGAGGGAGGCCCAGGCCTTCGGAAAGCAGGGGTCCGGCTGTCACACTCCTTACTGTGCCGGCCCGGAGACTCGGAACGCGAGATTCATTCCGTGGGGTGCACAGAGACCGGTTTAAGAGAAAGACAGACAGAGGGGTTTCAGGAGCCGGCTCTGTCCGAGGTGGAATCCGCAGACAAACAGGCTGGCT
>NW_011888939.1:700058-701568 GCF_000151845.1 Pteropus vampyrus
TGCCAGGAAGAGTCAGCAGAGATGCCCGCTGTGGGGGAGGGGAAGCGGGCAAGGTGGGATCAGCTGAGCCTTCCACGCCCCCTGCCAGGTCGACGGAGGTGGAGGGGGCTGGTGGTAGGAAGAGATCAAAGTCCCTGAGGATGTCGCTGCAGCTGTGAGCAGCACGGCCCACATGACACAGACCCACGGAGGGGGCAGGGGTCACCACCGCAAACGCGCCTGGCTCCAGGACAAGATGATTTACGACCGGGCAGAATTTTCAATGCTTCCTCTACACCTCACACGCAGGGTGAGGCTGCTCCGAGCCGGAAGGACGCGCGCCCTCCACCCCTGCACCCCCAAGCCGAACGCTTCTCCGCTGCTCTGGGCTACCGAGAAAACAGGGACCATAAAAAGCGGCGAGGGAGGCCCAGGCCTTCGGAAAGCAGGGGTCCGGCTGTCACACTCCTTACTGTGCTGGGCCGGCCCGGAGACTCGGAACGCGAGATTCATTCCGTGGGGTGCACAGAGACCGGTTTAAGAGAAAGACAGACAGAGGGGTTTCAGGAGCCGGCTCTGTCCGAGGTGGAATCCGCAGACAAACAGGCTGGCTTCCCCCTGCCCCTTCCCTGCACGCTCGCCTTGCCTCTCTCCCTCTCTCTCTCTCTGCTTCCCTGGAAGCGGGCGGGAGCAGTTTGTTCTCGCCTGGCGGAGGAGGCTTGAAATATGACCAAGGTGGCGTGCGGACGGCTCCCTGCGGCCCTGCCCCGGTGGCACGTGCGCAGACATAAAAAGCAAATACCATCAGTAACCCGTCGCCAGAACCCAGCTACAAGCCGAGCGCGCTTCTCCCTGCCGGGGCTGTTAGCGGCGATGTATTTCTCCCTGCACTAAGCACCATCTTTCCCAAGGCTGCATTACGATGATTTATAAACCCCATTTCTGGGGAAAACGAATAGATCAAAGTGAGGAGAAAGGAAAGGGGACGCGAGCAGCTGGAGGAAGATATCGAAGCACGAAACAAAAACACGAATGAAAAACCAGGCGGTGGCACAATCGAGCTGGTCCTCGCGGCCTTTTATCACAGGAAAATAACAGCAGAATCTCAATTTTAATCCTTTTCTTTTTTTTTTTTTTTTTTATCCTTTATAAGATGCGGCCTCCTGTCAGTTACCGGGGCTGAGCCGGCGTGGGCACGCGTGAGAACGAGGTGGCCCCGGGGGGCGCGGGGCGGAGGGCTCTGCCGGGGGGAGCTCGGACCTCAGAGGCTCCTCGCCTTCCTCCTCTTCTGAGGGAGCCCTGGTCTAGGGGCTCGGTGGGCGCCTGAGTAAATAAGGAGGGTTGCCCTTAGTAGCCCTCGCGATGGGGGATGTCCTGGGTGCGACGAGCTCGAGGCACGGCCTTTTAAAAGTCTCCAGCCGGGTCAGAGGCCCCTTCCTGTCACCTCCAGCTGGGTGTTGCCCAAAGCGAAGGGTTTCTTTGACCTGTTTTCCGTGAAGACCAGAGGAAGAAGAAACAGACTCGAGGCCGT
>NW_011888939.1:702958-704912 GCF_000151845.1 Pteropus vampyrus
TATATATGCCCACTTGCTTAAAAGCCGGTATGCCAGTTGCATAGTTCAGAGTACTAATTTGCTTTCCTGAAGAGTCTTCACTTCTAGAAAAGGATTCGCCCCGTGGTTCCGTCCAATAGAGTTGACTATCACTCAACTGGTAAAACGTGAGGACTCTCCCGAACACGCCGACCGCTGAGTGTGTGTAGAGACACCGATGCCAGCATCTGTTCCCTTCCGTCGCGGCCAGAAACCCCAGTAACATCTCAACGCTCGTGATGGAGAAGGAGGCTTAATTCCACTTCATTCGTGTGGTGGAGAAAAACCAAAGTTTCACTCTAAAAGTTGAAAAAAACCGAACCGACTTACACCAATGGTTCAACGTTTTAGAGAGCACACGAGGACAAGCTATTCGCCGTGTTTCCCGCCTGCTCGGATTTTTAATAGCCGAGTTAGAAACCTCCTGAAAATTGGAGTTTATAATTGAAATATTGATAAACTCTTTCCCATAAAGAAGCCAGTAGATACCGCAGTAATAAGTAGGAAACAGGCAAAAAATAATAAGAATGCTTTTTTCTGCTTAGCCAAGAAATACAATGGTGGCATTTATTGCTTACAAAACACTGCTGCCTTTGCCCAAATTGGATAGGAAAAAAAAATGAACCCCAGTAAATTACGATGCCCCTAAATTCCAAAGAGTGTGCATCAATTATTGGGGGTGCCACCATCATCCTTCTGGGCAGCCTACTTATTAGGACTATAATTTATTATTATTATGCTTTGGTGCAAATACGCAGGCTGATAAAATTCAAATCTATTAAAACAAACGTCCTCCTTTCTCTGACTCAGTAAGAGACAACATCCCAAAAGGAAGTATTGTAAATTAGAGAAGCAAATGGTTCTTATAAGCTCAGAAATGAGAGACCAAAAGATAATTGAAGGGGAAACATCCATGGCGACCCAGGCTTTCTGAATCTTACCCCAGCATCCAGGGATTGCCACAGCCGTCGCTCCCGGCCCCAACCTCCAGACCAAAGCCCCTTTTAGGAAGATGCTCCTGTTACTTCTAAAAAACGCATCTTCCGGCCTTCAATTTTAAGCAACATCGAGATATATTTCCTTCTTTAGGAGATACGAATTATACTGGCATTTTTTTTAAAAAAGGTGAATGTTTGATTTGGGAAGGATTTGGGAAATCACTGAGCTACTCCTCTCTTCCTCCTGCAGAGGGGGAGACCAAGAGCCTCCGGGGCACACGGGAGAGAGTCCGAGCTGAGTCTCACACCAGTGGCCCGGATTTGTCCAGCCTTGCTGCCCCGATACTTGGCAGACGGAAAGCCACGTGGTTTGTGTCGGCTGAGATGCACGTGAATCCGACACAGTGCCGCTAAGTGCTTTTCAGACATTTTCTGGTTAGAAATGGAACTTCCTCTTAAAGTCAAAAACAAACAAACAAACAAACAAACCTGAGTCAGAAAGGGCCCTAAGGGCATCTGGTCTGCCCTGGCACTCGGGCTCAGTAAGTGTTCCTTGTGAAGCTGATGGTTCTCCAGGCTGGCCTTTCGTGCCCGCGAGGGGACACTCCTGCTGCGTAAGGCAGCCCATCCCACGGAGAGATACGTCACAATCCTGGCCATGTCTTCTTTATGTCCAACTGAGCGGCCTCTCTGGAGCTTCCACCAGGGCCCTTGTCCCCAGTCTCAGTTGCCTGGCACGGACCTGACACTTGATGGGGATCCAATATGAGTGACAGTTAAATAGTTCTTCCTTCTGGGGCAAAACAGAAAAGCCATCTCCGTGTCCACGGAAGGAACACTTCTTCAGAGACTTGAAAATCATTGTCAGATTCGGCCCTTTCTTCTCTCGCGACTGGTCCTCCCGTGGTGTCTGGGCTGTCAGCAGCCTCCCCTCTTCCCCATGCCCACCGTTCCCCCAGGCGACCAGAACTGAGCCCAGGTGCTCTCTGCAGAGGGGG
>NW_011888939.1:706482-708326 GCF_000151845.1 Pteropus vampyrus
GCAAGCGTTGGCGGGAAGGTGGAGCGACCGGAACCCTCCTGCGCTGCCGGTGAGAACGTGGACTGGCGTGCCCCCCGCCCCCCGAAGCCAGCGTGCTGGAACCTTCCGCCGTCAAACGCACACTTATTCCGAAACCCAGAAATCCCGCTCTGAGATCCCGTCTCTGAGACATATGGGTGGACATTCACAGCGCCGCTATTCGCAGTGGCCTCCGCCGGGCAGCGGCCCAAACGTCCATCAGCAAGCGGGGGAGGCGGGATAAACTGTCGGTGGCCCATGATGTCGTGCAGGACCACTCGGCAATAAAAAAGAATGAAGCACTGATACGTGCTACGACGTGGATGAATCTCAAACGCATCGTGCTAACGAAAGAAGTCAAACACCGGAGACTGTAAACCGTGTGGTCCCATGGACAAGAGATTCGAGGCAAGACGAAGCCGCGGTCACAGAGAGGAGTCAGCGGTCTCCTGGGGCCGGGAGAGCGAGTGCAAAGGGGCGCGAGGGAGCTTGTCAGGGCGGGGAAGCTGTTGCCCCTCAGGACTGCGATGGAGGGTACGAGATTGCGCACAATTACCGGAATTCACCAAACGGCATGCGTAAAATGGGTGAATCGTATTGCATGAAAATGAGACCTTAATAAACAATGAAAAGAGAAAAAAATTAAAGCCAACCTTCAGCCTGGCCCCCTCTGTAAAGCCTTCTCTGACGCCCCTCCCGCCCCTCTCCAGCCACCCTGCCCTTGTCATGTCCCAGTTCTTGGACTTTGCCCATGACCTTGGCATCAGGGTCGGGCGGGCCTGCCTCCCGATTAGGCAGGAGGCGGGGCCTGGGCTCCGTCACTCATTGCTGCCCCTCTGCACCTTGTAAGCAGGAGCTGTCGCTCGCTCGTGGGGCTCTCCCCATGGTCCAAGAACTCTGCCGAGGGCTCACTTACGCGTCCTCATGTGATGCTCACAACCAGCCCGGCTTTACAAAATATGGAGGCTCAGAGAGGTTGAAAAAATGCTTGGCAACATCAGACAACTGGTGGGGTGCGGGGAGGGGGCTGCAAACCAGGTCTGCCCGTCTGTCTGTCTGTCTGTCCGTCTGAGTCAAGGCTATGGTTGTCGTAAACCGGACGTTACAGCACGCGCGCGAGAGAAAGCCACAGGAAGGGCGTGTTTTACTGAGTCTGAACGAGGGAGCCATTCCGTTCTCTCTGCTCTGTCTTCCCAGGGCCTGAAGTCTTGTGATGTTTGTATGACACCCGTATGCGTGTGTGTGTGTGTGTGTGCGCGCGCGCACGCGCACGCGTGCATGTGTGTGTGAGCGTCTTGTGTTCTTGATCCACTAAAATCTGAGCTTTTCCCCCGCCTCTTCATTTCTGAATTAAACCAAAAAGCTAAATTAGCCTCCACCCAGGAGACCAGTATTACCTTGCAAACAGCTAGCACCTCCAAGTTGTCATCTAATTAAGCCACACTCCCAAACAAAGCACATAACAGTGTCACCACATTAACAATGCCTGCCTCCCCGGGCAGCCCCTAACCGCATGGCTGTAAAACAAATAATCCTCCCCTGGAAACCGCACCCCCAAACAGGTCTTCTCATTCGCTGGTAGCCTTTCAATGTTGGGCGGTTTTATTAAGAAATATTCTAGGGCTGGGTACAGAAAGGAAGTAGCAGGTCGATTCTTTAATCGGCCCAATTTTCCAGTGTGTTCTACCTTTTAGCATTCTCAAAATCCACAGTTCCGACACGGACGTCGTGCTGGATGTTCGCGGAACCGAGGGAGGGAGGGTGGGCTGATCTGCGTGGACCAGAACCACGTCTGCTCCCCGCTTTGTTGAGGGACGGTGTGGGGA
>NW_011888939.1:709321-712423 GCF_000151845.1 Pteropus vampyrus
TCCCAAACAAAGCACATAACAGTGTCACCACATTAACAATGCCTGCCTCCCCGGGCAGCCCCTAACCGCATGGCTGTAAAACAAATAATCCTCCCTTGGAAACCGCACCCCCAAACAGGTCTTCTCATTCACTGGTAGCCTTTCAATGTTGGGCGGTTTTATTAAGAAATATTCTAGGGCTGGGTACAGAAAGGAAGTAGCAGGTCCATTCTTTAATCGGCCCAATTTTCCAGTGTGTTCTACCTTGTAGCATTCTCGAAATCCACAGTTCCGACACAGACGTTGTGCTGGATGTTCGCGGAACCGAGGGAGGGAGGGTGGGCTGATCTGCGTGGACCAGAACCACGTCTGCTCCCCGCTTTGTTGAGGGACGGTGTGGGGAGCCCACGCTCCAGGTGGGACCACTGCCTTGTCGAGAGTGGAGACAAAGGCCCCAGGCAGCTTCGTGCTTGGGGGAGCTGTTTTCACGCTTCTCGGGAGGCCTGCTTTCAATTATTTGCCAGGCTTGAAATGGAACCAGAATTAGAAGAATATGGCTTTTTTTTTTTAACCTCGGGAGGGGTCCCCTGAAATAGAAAATCATCAATTCATTTGACCTAGTTCGCTCTCCGCATCCCCCCAAAGAAGCAGGTGCTAATTGGCAGATGGAGGTGTGCCACCTCCAGTTGCCTTCTGCATCAGGTTTCACTCATTAGTTGATTTGCAGGGGAAAAACACAAAATGCAGAAGCAGCGGCAGAGCGTGGATGCTGCGGAGTCGGACTCGGTTTGAATCCCGGCTCCCGCTTCACTGATTCCGGGACGTCGGGGGCAAGTCATCTAAGCTCCTTGGCCTCCGTTTTCTCCTCTGTAAAATGGGAGAACTCAGTCCTCTCTCCTAAGGCTGCTGGGAGGACTACCTGGAAGAGCCGCCGTCGGTGCTTCCCGACCCAGAGCGGAGTCTGAAAACCGCAGCGTAATCCGCAGGGTGACATTCCAGCTCTGATCGCAAGAGATGAGAACGCGCCAGCCAAGCTCCCGCGACCGCCACAAACGTCCATGGAGAGTGTCCCAGTCCGGTTTACGAGGCTGAGCCAACGGGGACGATTTGGATATTGAGAGGCCCAGCTCTTTCCGTTTTTTTCTGACCAAGGCTCCGTCTTAGAATTCAACCCTTCGAGGCAAAGGATACTAAAGAAATGAATGAACTTGGGGAATGAACATAAGAGGGGGAAACAGCTTATTAATTTGGACATCAAGGGAGAACTCCCCCAACCCCGGCTCTTCTGAAACTTTCCAGTAAGGAGCGATGGCTAATGACATACCTTCTCATCCTCACCCCAACTCTGGCATGTCACCCCGCAGTGGCCAGGACGCCAGGAGAAGGAGCTCCAGCATTAAGTTCTACCTCCTTCAGTCATCAGCTTGACTGTACCACTTGGAGCCAGTCGGTGTGGCCCAGGGACAATCTGCATGGGAATTGCCAAAATGCAGGTTCCTAGGCCTCCTTCTCAGTCGGACTCTCCAGATGTGGGGCCCGGGGAGCCAAATATGTGAGAGGCTCCCCCGGGTAGTTAAGTGACGAGTGAGCAATACTATAAGACGTCTGTCCTGGCTTCCTTGGAGCCGCTGTTTCTATGGTGACGATGGAAAGCAGGACCACCTATGCCTGGCAGACTCGGAAACCAAGGCAGAGGGCAGCGCCTCATGCTCAAGGTCAAGGTCCAGTTCTCTGTCAGGGCTCCTCGCTGGGGCTGCTCGAGCTGACTCCTTAACTTCCTAGGTTTTAAGGAAGCTCTTCTCAACCTGTTTTCCATAGTGAAATACCTGACAGGTCAAGTTCATGTCTCGCAGTACCTGGGGGCGAACCCAGACCCTGTGGAAAGCCCCCCAACGCGATCATTTATAGGACGATTAAATCGGAATGGTTCCTCGTCATCGGCACGACAGAGTAAGGGCCGGTGGTGTCTGCCTCTCACCGTCGGCTGTGATCAGCCGGTGGAGAGTGGGGCCCAAGCCCCCCAGCCCAGTCTGAAGCCTCCGCCCCAAGAGAGCGCTCAGAGAACACAGGGGTGAGAGGGAGGAGACTAAACAAGTGCTCTTGTTTGTTTTGCTGTTCTCAAGTCAACAACCTGTTTATTCGTGTTCCTAGCAGCGTTGTTCACAACAGCCAAAAGGTCGAATCGACCCAAGCGTCCATCAGCTGATGAGGGATAAACGGTGCGATTGAGCCACACGATGGAATACTATTCAGTCAGCAAAAGGAATGAAGTTCTAACACTTACAACAACCTTGAGGACGTGAAATAAGCCAGACACAAAAGGACGATACTGTATGGCTCCACTTAGATGAGGCGCTTGGAATAATCAAATCCATAGAAACAGAAAGAATGGTGGGTGCCAGAGGCCCGGGGAGAGGGTGGTGGGCTGCTATCGCTTATGGGGACCGAGTTGTAGTTTGACATGACGAAAGCATCTGGAGGTGGATGGATGATGGTGACAGTGACATGACAGTGTGACCGTGCTTAATGGCCCTGAGCTGGACATTTCAAAATGGTTAAGATGGCAAAGTTCACGGTATGTGTATTTCGCCTCAATTTAAAAATTTTTTTAAGGAACAGAAAAGCAACAACCTGCAAAAGTTGGTATTTTACCAGTAGCGCCACATGATCTACAGCCCACCTGACAATGTCCAAACGCTTCAGAGATCACGGCCAAGACTGCAGGCCAGTCCACGGGACTCGGACGGCCTCTTGCCTCTCTCGAATCTGACGGCGAGGACCTCCCCGACCTGCAGCAGCCAGGAGGCGGACCTCGATCGTGCCGCTTCATCTCTCTGTTCCTCTTTCCTGGCACACAGCCAACCCATAATTAGGCAGATTCTCAAAGGAGAGAGAAAACTTCCTGCTCAAATGACAAGCTGTGGATTATGCAGCTCTCTTTCCAGATGTGGCATTTGTCTCTGGCAGTGCTGCAGGTGGCTCTGGGTCTACTTGGCCGGAAAGCTCCATCTGAGCGCCTTATCCTCACAAATACCTTCTTCCGCTGCTTCTGCTTATGGCCCGGGCTTTCGTTTTCAAGCTGATTTCCCTCTGTGCTGCAAGGCCCCTGCCTGCTCCGTAGGA
>NW_011888939.1:712473-715614 GCF_000151845.1 Pteropus vampyrus
TTATGGGGACCGAGTTGTAGTTTGACATGACGAAAGCATCTGGAGGTGGATGGATGATGGTGACAGTGACATGACAGTGTGACCGTGCTTAATGGCCCTGAGCTGGACATTTCAAAATGGTTAAGATGGCAAAGTTCACGGTATGTGTATTTCGCCTCAATTTAAAAATTTTTTTAAGGAACAGAAAAGCAACAACCTGCAAAAGTTGGTATTTTACCAGTAGCGCCACATGATCTACAGCCCACCTGACAATGTCCAAACGCTTCAGAGATCACGGCCAAGACTGCAGGCCAGTCCACGGGACTCGGACGGCCTCTTGCCTCTCTCGAATCTGACGGCGAGGACCTCCCCGACCTGCAGCAGCCAGGAGGCGGACCTCGATCGTGCCGCTTCATCTCTCTGTTCCTCTTTCCTGGCACACAGCCAACCCATAATTAGGCAGATTCTCAAAGGAGAGAGAAAACTTCCTGCTCAAATGACAAGCTGTGGATTATGCAGCTCTCTTTCCAGATGTGGCATTTGTCTCTGGCAGTGCTGCAGGTGGCTCTGGGTCTACTTGGCCGGAAAGCTCCATCTGAGCGCCTTATCCTCACAAATACCTTCTTCCGCTGCTTCTGCTTATGGCCCGGGCTTTCGTTTTCAAGCTGATTTCCCTCTGTGCTGCAAGGCCCCTGCCTGCTCCGTAGGACATGGGCAGGGGGAGGGGAAGGATGTCTGCAGAGACCACGGAGGGCCCAGGTGGAGCCCTTCACCCTGGTGGCTGCTCAGCTCTCATCAGGGACAGGCCAAGCCTGTGACCGGTAGGCCACTGTCCTCTACTCAGATAAATGGTTGTTGAATGAACTCCACGGCTGATGAAATAAAATGGGGAAATGGCCCAGAACTGCCAATGATTTCCTGCAGTGCTGTGGGCGCAAAATTCACGCTTTACAGATCTTAATAGGGGATTTTTGAGTGCCAGTATGTACCATTCAGGTGTGTCCAGGAGCAACTTGCACATAACCTGAGGACTTGTTTTCAGGGTAACGCTCTGATTTGAGCCTCACAGACCAATATAAGCAACAATAGACATTTCAATAGCATAAAAGTCCAAAACGAGCATTGCTGCCTCATGAAGCTTACTTACCAAGATGATCTGGGTCACGTAAGATGGACTCAGACCCATTTTAAATTGAGAGATTTCTTTTAAACGAGAATGAGTGTCCATCAACAAATAAATAGATACATTGTGGTACATGTATACAATGGAATACTATCAGCCATGAAGAAGAATGAAGTACTGATATATGATACAAATGGATGAACTTCAAAAATGTTATGCTAACCGGAAGAAGCCAGGTACAAAAGATCACATACTCTATTAATCGTTTTATCTGACATATCCTGAATAGGCAAACCCACAAAGACAGAAAGCAGATGAGTGGGGCAAGAGACAGCGGGGAGAGATTGGAAGGTGATCACTTAGTGGGGACAGGGTGTTCCCTTGCAATGACAAAAAGTTTTCAGAACTAGAGCGAGGTGGTGGCCGCATAGCATTGGGAATCCACTTAATGCCACCAAACTGCACACTTTAAATGGTTAATCGTGTTACGTGGATTTCGCCTCGACAAAAAAAAAAAAATTAAAAAAAAAAAATCAGAGTACAAAATGACCTATCGGTTTATGAGCTTGTGCAAAAAGATGCAGCGCAAAGGATAACAAGTATCTTTTTTTTTTCTCATCTGGATAAGTTTTGCCGGCTACAGTCCCACTGAGATGTGGATGCCATCCTGTCCAGGTGAGGGTGGTTTTGCGACCCATCCCACTTGCGATTCCTTGTTTCACGTCTGGCTCCCCTGTCGTCTTGCGAGGCCCCGAAGGGAGGACAGGAGCCTTTTCTGTCTCATTCCTTGTATTCCTAGTTAAAGTGTAGATTCTGATTTGGTAGGTCAGGGGTGGGTGGGTACCAAGATTCTGTATTTCCGACAAGCCCCTCAGGGATGTGGGTGCTTTGGTCCACCAGCCACACTTGGGGGAGCACTGTCCAGGCCCGCCCACCCCAAGCTGTGCCACCCAAGCAAAAGAGCAGGATTCCATGTCAGACACCCAGGTTGTGTGTCTCCCCAGATCTCACTGCTCACTCAGCCTCCCTGCACCCAGGAGCCTAAGCACTTCCTGGTTATCCTGGAGAGGATGATTAAGGCAATTGGCAACTTTTTCCCAAGATTCCAAGGATGCCTGTCATTTCAAGGAAAATGCGTCCACTCCAATTCAGAATATTTAGTTTTCGATGTTTTCTTGTGTGTGACAGGGAAGGGGGCAGGGAAAGTCCGTGGCCCCCAAAAGAAACAGGCTGTTCCTCTGTCTTTGTGTTCTCAAGCATGTAAACTCAGTTTGAATCACAGCTAATAAACAGGTCATCTTGTACTTCCAAAATACAAACATTCCGCCTTTCAGTGGAATCGCAACTGTACATTAAAAAGCTGTCAGCTTCGCTACATTCTCCCTGAACCGTGCACTGCAGAAAGATACCTTGTCACTCAGAGTTGAGTGCAGTTTTACTGAAATATCTCCTTGTCTGCGTAAATAATGAGTAGAATTGCATGAGAATCTCTGGCCCCAGACTCCTCTCCCCCTACTCTGGAAGAAACATATGCAAATGGCAGATTTATGGGGTGAGCTTCTCAACAGCTCATTTTGAAAACAAAGGTGGGGGGGTCCCCGCAGACCCTGGCATTGTGTATTAAAGATGCAGAGGGACCAGTGGGGGACAAAGGGGATGGAGAGAAGGGTGATGGTGTGAAAACAGTGATCTCTGCAAGCTTCAAATCAAGAAGACCGGACTGTCACTCAACAGCTATTTTGGGAACACACGCAGATTGCATCAGAAAGTCGCGTATATGGAAGACGTTTGCTAAAGAGGAATGGTCCAGACCCCAGAAGGTTTTGATGAAAAACAGAGCAGCCCACACAGCCTGCAGGGATCGAGATCAAAGTTCAAGAACCACTCCACCGCCTACTATTTGTGGGATCTCAGTCCCTTCACCTCCTTGAGCCTCCAGTTCCTTGATTCTCAAATGACAGTAATGATGACATCATCACAGGGTGGTAGGCAATGAGATGATGGATGCAAATGTACTTTGCAGACCCTCAAGCATAAAA
>NW_011888939.1:715664-723150 GCF_000151845.1 Pteropus vampyrus
ACTGATATATGATACAAATGGATGAACTTCAAAAATGTTATGCTAACCGGAAGAAGCCAGGTACAAAAGATCACATACTCTATTAATCGTTTTATCTGACATATCCTGAATAGGCAAACCCACAAAGACAGAAAGCAGATGAGTGGGGCAAGAGACAGCGGGGAGAGATTGGAAGGTGATCACTTAGTGGGGACAGGGTGTTCCCTTGCAATGACAAAAAGTTCTCAGAACTAGAGAGAGGTGGTGGCTGCATAGCATTGGGAATCCACTTAATGCCACCAAACTGCACACTTTAAATGGTTAATCGTGTTACGTGGATTTCGCCTCGACAAAAAAAAAAAAATTAAAAAAAAAAAATCAGAGTACAAAATGACCTATCGGTTTATGAGCTTGTGCAAAAAGATGCAGCGCAAAGGATAACAAGTATCTTTTTTTTTTCTCATCTGGATAAGTTTTGCCGGCTACAGTCCCACTGAGATGTGGATGCCATCCTGTCCAGGTGAGGGTGGTTTTGCGACCCATCCCACTTGCGATTCCTTGTTTCACGTCTGGCTCCCCTGTCGTCTTGCGAGGCCCCGAAGGGAGGACAGGAGCCTTTTCTGTCTCATTCCTTGTATTCCTAGTTAAAGTGTAGATTCTGATTTGGTAGGTCAGGGGTGGGTGGGTACCAAGATTCTGTATTTCCGACAAGCCCCTCAGGGATGTGGGTGCTTTGGTCCACCAGCCACACTTGGGGGAGCACTGTCCAGGCCCGCCCACCCCAAGCTGTGCCACCCAAGCAAAAGAGCAGGATTCCATGTCAGACACCCAGGTTGTGTGTCTCCCCAGATCTCACTGCTCACTCAGCCTCCCTGCACCCAGGAGCCTAAGCACTTCCTGGTTATCCTGGAGAGGATGATTAAGGCAATTGGCAACTTTTTCCCAAGATTCCAAGGATGCCTGTCATTTCAAGGAAAATGCGTCCACTCCAATTCAGAATATTTAGTTTTCGATGTTTTCTTGTGTGTGACAGGGAAGGGGGCAGGGAAAGTCCGTGGCCCCCAAAAGAAACAGGCTGTTCCTCTGTCTTTGTGTTCTCAAGCATGTAAACTCAGTTTGAATCACAGCTAATAAACAGGTCATCTTGTACTTCCAAAATACAAACATTCCGCCTTTCAGTGGAATCGCAACTGTACATTAAAAAGCTGTCAGCTTCGCTACATTCTCCCTGAACCGTGCACTGCAGAAAGATACCTTGTCACTCAGAGTTGAGTGCAGTTTTACTGAAATATCTCCTTGTCTGCGTAAATAATGAGTAGAATTGCATGAGAATCTCTGGCCCCAGACTCCTCTCCCCCTACTCTGGAAGAAACATATGCAAATGGCAGATTTATGGGGTGAGCTTCTCAACAGCTCATTTTGAAAACAAAGGTGGGGGGGTCCCCGCAGACCCTGGCATTGTGTATTAAAGATGCAGAGGGACCAGTGGGGGACAAAGGGGATGGAGAGAAGGGTGATGGTGTGAAAACAGTGATCTCTGCAAGCTTCAAATCAAGAAGACCGGACTGTCACTCAACAGCTATTTTGGGAACACACGCAGATTGCATCAGAAAGTCGCGTATATGGAAGACGTTTGCTAAAGAGGAATGGTCCAGACCCCAGAAGGTTTTGATGAAAAACAGAGCAGCCCACACAGCCTGCAGGGATCGAGATCAAAGTTCAAGAACCACTCCACCGCCTACTATTTGTGGGATCTCAGTCCCTTCACCTCCTTGAGCTTCCAGTTCCTTGATTCTCAAATGACAGTAATGATGACATCATCACAGGGTGGTAGGCAATGAGATGATGGATGCAAATGTACTTTGCAGACCCTCAAGCATAAAAAGATGCTAATCATCATTGTCACCGGCTCGGCAATGGAAATCCAGGCAGGGGCTTTGGTACCGGCCCCACTGAGGTTTGGATCTTGGCTCCACACTTGCTAGCAGTGTGACTTCAGGCACGTTTATACACTTCTCTGAGTCTCAGTTTCCTCATCTGTAAAATGAGATAACAATCCCCCTTGTGGGATTGCTGTGAGAATTTGATTTGAGAATGCACGTTTAACCTAGTGCCAAGCCCTAGAAAGGACTCAGTAAATGAGAGCTGTTATTGCTGTCATTGCTGCTGCTGCTGATAGTGATATCCCTCACTGGATGATGATGTTAATGACAGTGATGGTGGTGATGATGGTGATGATGGTGATGACGGTGATGACGATGATGATGACGGTGATGACGGTGATGATGATGGTGATGACGGTGATGATGGTGATGACGATGATGATGACGGTGATGATGGTGATGATGGTGATGATGATGATGATGATGGTGATGATGATGGTGATGATGATGGTGATGATGGTGGTGATGATGGTGATGATGGTGATGATGGTGATGATGATGATGATGACGGTGATGATGGTGATGATGATGATGATGATGATGGTGATGACGGTGATGATGGTGGTGATGACGGTGATGATGGTGGTGATAATGGTGATGATGGTGATGATGATGATGATGGTGATGATGACGGTGATGACGGTGATGATGGTGGTGATGACGGTGATGATGGTGATGATGATGGTGATGATGATGGTGATGATGGTGATGATGGTGATGATGGTGATGATGATGGTGATGATGGTGATGATGGTGGTGATGATGGTGATGATGGTGATGATGGTGATGGTGATGGTGATGATGATGGTGATGATGATGGTGATGATGATGATATTGGTGATAATGATGGTGGAGATGGTGATGGTGATGATGATGTTAATCATCCTTATAAAATAAATTTTAAAATAGAGGTGGGGAAACTCGCCTAGAAGACCCATCCCCTGTACATAATTGTTATCACTTTTCACTTTTCAGAGTTCCCTTTCAGGCCCCATTCATGAACAGAAATAATTTTTGCAAAACTCTCACCAAACCAGAGGTAAAATTTTGTGTTCTGTTTCCCCCTACACTGATCATTATATTATCAGCATTTTCTCCATTGCTCGAACTCTTCATAATTATCACTTTTAATTGCTGTAGCATTAAAGTCTCCAACTTTAAATATAGAATGGCGGAATGGTCGTGACCAATGTCTTTAAAAAGCTGTATTCTTCCCTGAATGTTCCTCTTTCTAAAAGTCACCCTGCATGTATCTTCATGCCATGGAAAAAGAACCAGGGGCATAAATTCCTCTTGAAGCAAGAATAGGAAATGCTTGTTCAATTGACTTGGATCAACTGACCAACTCAACTTTATCTGGCCCAACTTCACTGTCATGGGTTTAATGCTGGTCCTCACAAAAGATTTGTCCCCAGAACCTGGGAATGTGATCTCGCTTGGAAAATGGTCTCTACAGATATAATTACGTTAGGGTTCTTGAGATTAGATCAACCTGGATAACCCATTGGAAAGTGTCCTCATAAGAAAGAATAGGAGACACAGACACAGAGAATAAGACTCGTAACACAGAGGCAGAGAGTGGAATGATTCTGTCACAAGCCCAGAAACACCCGGAGCCATCAGAAGCTGGACGATGCAAGGAAGTATTCTCAAGGATTCCCAAGGCAACAACTTGATTCCAGACTTCTGGTCTCCAGAGCTAATATATTTCTGTCGTTTCAACCCATCCAGTTTGTGATGGTTTGTCATGGCGGCCACAGGAAACAACTACACCTACTGAATCCGTAACCAGGCTACTCCCTCTCTGTTGTCTGGATTCTCTCTGGGAATGAGCACCTGCTGAGAGATGGTGAGCCTGAGTGTCACCGTCCTATTGTGCCAATACCCTCTCGTAACAAAAAAAAAAAAGACTCAGCCTCGCCAGCATAAAAATCCCACTTGGCAGAATCTAGACCATGTTGAACACCGCCTGCCTGCCTTCCTTCCCTCCTTCCTTCCTTCCTTCCCTCCTTCCTTCCTTCCTTCCTTCCTTCCTTCCTTCCTTTCTTTCTTTCACTGGGCTAGTGGACCTTGGTGCCGATGAAATCATTAGCTGAAATCACCAGGCATTTAAAGAGTTGAAATGAAGGCAGAGGGCCCTGGGGTGCCCTCACAATATAGAAGGGGCAGGTCACGCTGGGCTCCATTAAATACCATATTAATTGAATTCTTTGCCATCTTGGTGGAACCAAATGCTGATGGGATCAACATTAAGGCTGTTTGAGTGCAGTGACCTTGTCTCACCAAATACTACTTGGTGACTGGTCACCAGTCCCAGGGGGCCGAGTCTTTCATAAGCAAACTGGCCTCTTGAATTTAGGGGGAAATACTCTGAAAAAGGGTTCAGATTCCTTTCATTTTCTATTTGGTGCAAAGTGAACACAAGCTAGCTCTTCTTCCTAGAATATTGTTATTATCACCAATGAGAGATAAATTTTCAGATTATTAAATATGCCCGGTGATAGCTCACGCCGTAGGTACGGTGATGAATTAAGAAAGGGTCTTCTGGCAAGTTTTTGAGAAATCTCTCTCTCTCTCTCTTACTCTCTCTCTCTCTCTCTCAATCCCAAAATAGAAGTTGCAGCATTAAGTAAATAAATAAAACAAGTGGGCAATCTCGAGGTGACATTTTCATTAGCCCGCTCTCTCTCTGTCTCATTAGCCTTCTTGGGGACAGGAAGGATGGTTTTAATTAGCAGGGTTTGAAGTCGGCTTGGGCTGCCTCCCCTCCTGCTGTTCCCAGGATTACCCTGTCAGCTTATAAATACAATACAAAGCATCATGGCCCACATCGGGCACCTCAGAAGGCGACAGAAGAAAGGGGATCCACCACGGCCCTTGTTAAGTGTCTTTGAACAATGGTCTTTCTCTAAGGATTTAAGTATAATTCGAGCGCATTATTGGGCTTTATCAAACAGCTCGATATCCTCTCGCGGAAAAGCTCTTTCTAGTTGGGGACGGGCCATGTGTTCTCTTTTTCCCTTTGGTGCTCTGGGCTGCCCAGGCAGCCCGGGCGCCTGTCGCGATGGCCACGCTCCATGGCGTCCGCTTCCAAAGTCCCTGTTTGAATTTATCTGTTAAACGGCGTGAATCAAAACGCTGGCCAGAAACGCCCCCAAACCCCCTGTCAGCTTCTCGGGCGCTTGGGGGCTGCAAAACACACGTGCCGTTGACACGAAGTGTCTCTCAATGACACAAAGTTCTACACACAGATAGTTTGCTTCTCTGTGGGGCCGAGCAGCAGATCCGTAGCTTTCGCTCACCTGTGCACACAGCTATGTCTGGCCGCACGGAGCACACCCTGTCTTTAAATCTTAAAATGCGAGTGTCTTGAGTTTGAACTAAAAAATAGATCTAGGTGTTCGTGGAAATGCCAAGGTCACTATTTACCAGGAAAACAGTCTCCCAGGTGCTCATTAAACCGTTTATTTATTCACTCATTCGGCAAACATTTATTGAGCACCTACTTCATGCCAAGACCTGCAGGCACTGGGGATATAAAAAGATGAATGAGATGGGGTGTCCGCCCACACGGACCCCACAAGGACAGACATTTTAATCTGTATGCTGAGAGCGATGACAGAAATACACACAGGATTTTATGGAGGCAAGGACGGGGACAGGACCAGGAAAGGTTTCCAGTGGGAGCCTGAAGAGAATGAAAACATGCGTTTTAATTAACACGTGAGTGAGGAATGGACACCTGAGAACGGGAGGAGGGGGTGGTGCACAGAAGCAGCGTCTCGGGCGGGGGAACGGCCTGCCCACAGGCAGGCGACGAGTCACGCCGACTCGTTCCTGCCGTTTTGGAATATAAGGCATTGCGGTACGTGAAGGGGATCGCTCCCGTGAAAATGCATACGAAGGACATGAGGGGCACAGTGACCTGGCGCGGGGCGTCGGGGCAGGTGGCAGAGGAGAGGCGGCGTTTGAACTGGGAGTCTGGTGGAGGGGGGAAGGCATTTTCCGGCCCAACGGAAGAGCGAGGAAGATGCTCCGGTGGAGAGGGCAGCATGTGCAAAGGCCCGGAGGCAGAGCGGACGTGATATAGGCGGGAAACAGCATACGGTTAAATATTATCAGAGCAAAGGTGGAGAATAATTCCTCAGTTAGGCAAGGGCCAGATAATGAAACTTTTGCTAAACGAAAGAGTCTAGATTCTGTCCCGTAGGTGAGAGAAGGTCACTAAAGGTGACAGGCACACGCAGTAGCATCTCAAGAGTAAAACGGGGCCACCAATACATATCACTCATGTGTCCTGCGGTACCTGTCAGTCCCGCAGCCTGTCGGAGAAGGAAACCTTAAACCGCCAATATATTCATTCATTCATATATACACTCATTCATTTCTTCAAGAAACATCGCAGAGTGCCCATTATGTGCCAAACACTGCCTAAGAACTTGAAATAAAGAAATGAAGAAGACATGGTCCTCTCTCTGGGGACGCGCGCACAGTTCACCGCAGGCAGAGAGGCCTAAAACGGGACAATTTCGGTGATGTGGTAGAGGCACACGCGAAGGGCTGGGAGCTAAAGAAGCGCTTTCAAGAGGAGAAACGTCTTAAAGGGTCCGCAGAACCCAGTCGGGTGTACAGTGGACAGGCAGAGGGCGGGGCGGGTGGAGTGTGAGAATGCATGCAGGCGGGGACAAGTCGGGAGCTGTAAATAGGCATGCGACCAAGAGAGAGTGACGACAGGTACGTAGAAACGTACCGAATCTGTACACTTTACCGAAAGCCAGACATCTACCCACGAGAAACATCCAAAAGCAAACCCATGGCCTTCCCCCAAACTCTTCCCACCTCCTCCTCCCTCAGCCCCATCTGCACATACATCCCAGCACCACCGAGGCCTGCCACACCTGCCTCCTACACATCCCTCCAACCTGCCCGTTTGTCTCCATCTCCTCCATGCTCATTCAAGGATCGTCTCACCCCGCATTACTTACTGCACAAGCCTCCAATCCATACTCCACTCCGTAGCCAGCAGGCCCTCTGCAATGCCAACCTGGCCGTGTCCCTCTGCCTCCAGTTCCAACCCCTCTTTAAAGGCCTTCCCTGGCTCCCCCTGACTCTCGGGCAAAAGGTCACACTCCTTAGCTGGCTTCCGACAAGGCCCTGCACGATCCCATCCCAGCGAGGGCCCGTTCTCTGCCCCACAGCGTCCTCTCCCACGCCCTGGTCCAGCCACTTCAGGCCTTCGTCCAGCGCCCCAAATCCCTATGCGCTCTCCCTCCCCAGGCTCTTTGCGCATGCTCTTCTAAGTATCCAGACCGTTTCTGTCCTCCCCCTTCACTCCCGCCCCCCACATTCCTCTCCTGGTTAATTCAAATCTCAGCTCAATTTTCACTTCCTCTAAGAAGTAGTCCCTGACCCCTAGCCACGCAAAGTCTTCCAATTAGATGCACCATGAATTTCTCCTACTTCACCCTTATTACATTGGTAATCTTACATTTATTTGTGATTCTTGATTAATGGCCATCTGCCCGATTAGACTGTAAGGCTCCACAAAGGTGATGACCATGTCA
>NW_011888939.1:724325-729046 GCF_000151845.1 Pteropus vampyrus
CTGCAGGCTTTTTGTATTGATAAATTCAGTATATTATTAGGCAGCGTCATCTTTACATTTAGATGAATAACCACGCAATGATCACCTTGGCTGACTCAGATGGTGTCATTTTAAGAAATTAGAGTTTAAATCCATCTCCTCCTTCCCCTTTCCCTCTGCCCTCCCTGAATAATTCCCGAGGAAGAAACCAATTAATAGTATCTTGAGTGTTGTAACACAGCCTGCTGTACAATGTAGCAATGCCTAATGGAGTTTTAATTTCCCCGTGGTGAGTCAACATTTGCTTTAAGAAAGAAAAATGTCACCATAAACCACTGCCCCAAATGAATTTGGTAGCACAGAGGGCGAGAGAGTCTTCTTTTTTAGGTAAACAGTGATAGAAAGACGAAATGGGAGATGGGGGGGGTGGGATTTTGCTCTGCACAAATGGGGCTGCTTATGGTTTTTCCTGCTCCTTCAGACGATGATGATTATTAAATATTTTGCTTTGCAGATGCAGAGAACTGTCAGAGACTCACCCACAGTTTAAAGGGTCTGAAACGAAGTCATTATAATATAGAAAAGAAACAATTTATTCCAGCCTATTAATAACTCGGGGGGAGCAGGGAGGGAGGGGAATATAATTTTAGGCATCCTTACTTGAAGACATCATGGGTGTTTCTTACTTTCCCCAGCTAGGGTTGGGTGTGGGAGCCAAACCCGGCTTTTTAAAAAACATATTAGACTTTGCAGGATCGTACAAGGAAATAAAGTCCTGCAACCCTCTCTCTCATAATAAGTCTGTCCCAAAATGATGTTGCTCATTCTGTTGAAAGATAGTTTCATTTCCTACTCAAAATTGGTATGAAAAATACGGCTTGCCAAATGAACATTGTATACTGAACTTGTCAAATCCTTTCTCCTGACACAAATAAAAGATAACATTGGGTGGCAGCATGTAAAACAGCTCTGACAAGATAGCAAAGGGAGACAAAGAAATGTACATATTTTGATTTTCTCTGCTTTAGAAGCTGGGGCGGGGGCGGGGGGAACCAGCGACGGGAATGGCCAGCTCGTAGATGCTACAGGTAACGTCAAACAAGTCACTTTCATGTCGATTTTCAATGGTATGATAACCCTGTTCCCAATTAGCCGGAACATGACAAAATCTCAACTTTCACAGCGGCGAAAGCTGCCAAGGGGGAGACCTCCTGAGTGACAAGTCTCTCTGTTCAAAAGTTTACGGGTGTGCCGTGTGGCTGTAATTACTAGTTCTGACACATTGGAAAATTACTCCTAGTGTGTTTAAAAATAAATAAGATAAATGATCGCCCTTTCATTAGATCTGTACTCGTATCATAGAAGTAACTTTTTTTTTTTTTCCCTATTAAAATTGTTGATTGAAGGCCGTTCGCTGTTGATCAGTTCAAAATTACATTTCTGCTCTCTCAGGGGCTGCCGCTGCTAAAAAATCACACCTGGCGCCTAGTTAGTAACAAGAAAAGACTCTTAAAAACTGCAATTTCAGGGGGAGAAAAACACGAGCAAGAGACCCAGATCGTACCTTCCTGTCCCCCAAAGGCATCGCGCTCCTTTGTTCTGCTAAGAAAAATTAACCTCAATCTCGGCTCCGGGTCCCTAGATTGATTATCATAGTCATTTAAATACTGTAATCTCATTTTCGGCATTGGGATAAGGGGCGGGCGGCGGCTAGCATCGATGCGGGGGAGGGGGGGGAGCGGCAAGAGGAGAGAGAGAGCAAGGAAGGACAGGAGAAAACAGAATAAATTATCTGACAAAGAGAAGCCTTTCTGCTCACAGAGCCTATTTCAGGTCCTTCCACTTGATTGGAAAAGTTGATGAAGTTTAAATGAAGCAGAATTAGAACCTCAGGCCCCTGAGTATTGATGGGGTGGGGAGGGGGGCTATGCGAGAATGTGCAATTCAATAGCCTTGGTTTCGCTGGAAAACAGGGAAAGGCCTAAATGGTATAATCTTCAATCGAATCTCACATCCACACTGACAAGGCAGGGTAATGAGTTAGGCCAGATCAGGCCTGTTGGTTAAAGAAATTAATCCCTCCAGCCGCCCAGAGATGGGCTTTGATGCCTGTTGTGTGGGCCCCTGTCCCACTCTATCTAAATGCTAACTAACTGCGAGGGCGAGGGGACTGTGCTTTTCATTGCTGGCGATTATCTGACAACAATTTGCTCTCACTGATTAGGGAGGCGGGGAGGGGCTGGGGACGAGTGTGAGAGGAGGGGACAGCTTCCTTTGAAAGGGTGAGAGGCCGTTCTGATCAGCCTCCATGGCGGGTTTTGTCCCCAGTCGCCCTGGCTCCCCAGCCAGCAGATGCGCATGTTTCGAATACCCTGAACTCCAGGATCCGTGGGAAACCAAACACCCACGCTCCTTCTCCCCTTATGTCTTGTTCCTTCTTGAGACTTTACATGGTGACACCTCAAGTGCAGACTCCTTCGGCCGCTCCGACCTGATGCCGGCATCACGTCCACTCCACCTTCCTCATAGCAGCCTCCCTCCAGACTGACCTCCAAACATGCTCGGGCTCAGGGCACCCACTTTCTCACCTTTTCTGGCCGTTTCTACATCTAAGGTGACCTTCGCTCTGGCCTCCGCCTATCTGAGTCCTGCTTGGCCCTCCAGCAACCCCGCTGGGGCTTTTCTGGACCATTCCAAGCCACAGGTCCTCTCCCTCTTTCTAACCCTTGTGACATTCTTGCATGTTTGGCCCGCAGCCCTGGCCCTACTGTTTCAGCCTTGCAAGGTCAACCTCCAGGTGTGCGTGCACATGCCCACCTGGACTGTAAGCTCCGTGGGAACAGCAAGGACCCTTTAGAGGGATGGAGATGGAGGTGATGGAGACGCCTGGATTCTTGTCTCCCTGCAGGACAAAGGGTCTCCAGGGTGACAGGCAGTGTGGCACTACGTGTAAGGACCATGACAAGCTGTGGATGCAAAAAGGCCACTGTGTAAGACCCTACCCTGCCATTCACCCTCTGCGTGAGATTTGGGGCAAGTTACTGAGCCTTTCGGAGCCCAAAACACCGACTTTACAGAGTCGAGATCCTGTGTGTGAAAGTCGGGCACTTGGTAGGTACTCAACGAATGGAGGCCATGATTGTCACCAAGTTCTTTTGATCTGCACAATGGTTATGATCTCAAGCTGTGGTGACCTGGCTGGAAGCCCGGCTCCTCCCGCATTAGCTGGGTGACTGAGGGCAACTGTGTAACCACTATAAACCTCCGCTCCCCCATCTGTAAGATGGAAATGACAGTAATCTCATCTCCTAGGACGGTTACAAAGCTTTAAGGGGGATGACGCGTAAGAGGGGCCAACGCAGTGCCTGGCGCGCAGTGGGTTCGACGAAGGGCAGCTGCTGTCCACTGGCACAATGGGGACATCAGCTGGCCAAATGGGTCTACAGCCAGGAGCTTCCTGGGAACCCAGAGCCCAGGCCTCGGCCTCCTCCTCTCGCTCAGTTCAGCTTTGGGAGAAGTCAGATCCCCGAGCATCCTGGGATCCTAGAGATGCTGGGAGGACCCACCTCAAGAAAGCCAGAAAATATAGCGTTTTCAGAAACGCCAGACAGACGCTCTCCTTTCAGAAGGGGAGTGTTTGAAAGATGTGCTTAAACCTCTGAATTTATGCCCACTGGGTGCCTCCAGCAAGAGCGAAGTCTTCGGTGACAGTTTATAAAGGTTTTGGAGGGGACCACGAAGCCCAGCTCTTGGCTCTGAGGGGACTCTTGGAATCGCTCCAACGTGTTCCCTCAAACGACTTGCTGAAAATTCGGAGCCTGACAGACTGGGGCTTGTTTCACTTGCAAAAGGTAAACAAATCGCAGTCGCTAACCCTAACCCATCCCCTGGACGAGAATTGGCGCTCTGTCGCACTGCCTGGTGGGGAGCCAGGATGCAGCTACCCTGTCCGTTCCCACAGAGAGGGCGCTTGGCCAGCTCCTCCAGTCAGACCCAGCATCCTGGAGTCAGACACGTGTATGTCCCTCCGTCGGCCCGTTGTCCCCATCAGTGCAGGGAGGGAGGCGCTGGCATTTATTTCTGCTGTCTCTCAGCCCTCCGATCTCTGCCTTGTTCCTCCCACGGCTGACTGGGCCCCCCCCGCCCCCCCCCCCCGCCAGATCCGACCCCACTCCCCGCCCAGCCTCCTCCCCGTACTCGCCTTCCCTGATGCGTCACTGCAGCCTCCAAAGTTCCAGGTTCCTCCTCGCTTTGGAGAAACAGAACCTCTTATTTTATGTGGAACCGTCTGTGCCCGCCGCCCGTCCAAACACGGACCCATACACGCTCTACCCCCAGCCCTCTCGACTAACCAGCTTTACCCACTGCAGGAGGTCGGGCTACAGCCTCATGTCCCCAGGGTGACAGGCACCTCCCTGGCCTCCTGGCTGACACCTCCGGCCTCCCCCGCGGTGCTTCTTTCTCAGTAAGATAGTGTCGCCTCAGCTTCTGTCTTCGCCAGGGCCTTGCGAGCTACCTGCAGGCTGAGCTAAGGCTCTGTCGTCCACCGGGAGACCCCCGAGGCCCAGCACACTGCCTGGCACCTAACGACCCCCCGATAAACATTGTGCGAATGGTCGAATGAGCAAATGAAAGGTAGCTCAGGTAGGTTCTCAGGGGACAAGCCATGCAGGTGTGCAGGAAACAAGGCTTAGCGACATCTGGGGACTCGGCCAAGGTTTCAGAGTCAGCTGGTGTGCAGA
>NW_011888939.1:729096-731366 GCF_000151845.1 Pteropus vampyrus
TAAGTAGCCAACTCTCTGTTCTCAGTGATCTTCAGGGAGACAGAGGGAAGTATGGATGCGATTCTACATAGTGGGGACGTGAAGATGGCATTTCGACGTGGCGACATAGCCCACGACACTCTCGTTCAGTAAAAGTGACTGCCGGCAAATTTTCTGCCTCCTTCAACTGCAACGCCACGGGCATGAGATCACCTCTCAGTGCGTTTCGGGGCGCCTCCCCCCATCTGCGTGGGAGGCTGCGGCATCTGAGCCGCGGTAACTGGGGCTTTTTCTCTGACGCATCGATGCAGCTCGGATGCTCTGCTATTGGTTACAAATGGCCGGCCACCTGGCAGAGAGCCGCACGGCCTGTCACGGGGGCCGAATCTTGAAATCAAAGAGCTTCTGGGTCTCCACCTTTGTTCTTCTGGACAAACACAAAAGATTTTAATCTACACAAAGAAATTTGTCTTGTTCGCTTCTGGGTTCATTGGTCTCCCAAATATGTATTGTTTGGTTCGTATAAAAGATCAAAAATCCCTCTTCGGGGCTCATTATGTGTTTTCTACAATGCTTTTGGTGGGCCTTTCTCCCCGCTGCGTGCTACTCATGTTGACCTTTCTGCTCATTGACCTGTGTCGGTCAATTTCTTGACCGAAGTGCCTTGAAATTATTGTGCCTTTAAATTATTGGGTGGAAAAATACAGCTGTTTTCTTTATAAAGTGCATTTCTTTGCTTCCCAGAAACGCTGTACTTAGCGCCACAATGAGCACACAAGGGCTATGGCGGGGAGCTGGCCCACGTGAGTCTGATTTCAGGTATGCCAAACTGATTCCGTTTTAAATCTTAGATGAGTTATGCTGAGGAAAAGCAAACCGAACCCAACCGAACCAAATCCCTGGAAGGCGGTTAGCCAGGGAAATAGCGCAGATAGGGGTTGGGATCCCCAGCAAACCAGCCCTATGCTAATTAGTTCATCCAGGAATTACTGAGCCCCGAATTGCTGGAAATGCTTTTTATTCTTTTAAACTACAACATTGGTGATTGAAGATAGACAAGCCCCAAACAAAAGCCAGCAGACTTGTGGAAGCCATAACTAAGGGGGAGGAAATGGATTTAAAATAGGCATAAGATGTTTGGACGGGGAGGGAGGACAGAAACGAACAATGGAGAGAGAAGCAGTTAAAACGAAACCGCCTCACTTCCGAAATCTTTGTATTAGGTTTTCAAGAGCCCCCAGACTAGGAGTGAACTCTACTGAATTCTCCACACATGTGTTTCTGTTTCAGGGTTTCTCAGCCTCAGCACTAGTGATATTTGGGGCCAGACGATTCCCTATTGGGGGTTTGGGGTGCTGTCGCATGCATTGTGAGACATTGAGCAGCATCTAACACGCCCTCCCCAGTTGAGATAAATATCTTCAGATGTTCCCTCGAAACTGCCCCCCTCAATTGAAAACCATTGGCCTCATCCTGGAACAGCATAGTCTCCTCCATAAACTGATGTCTCGTGTAAATCAATCTCCACCACGTCCTTGAGAAGGAGGCGGGGAAGGTGTTCACACACTTTACAAATGAGGAAACTGAGGCTCAGAAATTAAGCCACTTGCCCAAGAACCCCCAGAAGAGCTGGAAACTGGATCGTTTTCATCCTCAGCCAGGATGCAGCCCGGTGTGGGAAATATGAGCTGGAGCGGATGGCAGTATTTTCCAACAAGAGCACGAAGGGGTAAAAAAACGTAAGCACCTGGGTGGATTTGCCTCGTTATCGATTTATTTTATAAGTTCAGATTTATAACATTTATTCAAAGTCGATGGATGAAAATAAGAAGGTCGTTCTGAGGAACATAAACGAAAATGGAATTAGGATATTGAACATGGAGAACAACAAAAGCGCCCACTTATTAAGTGCCCTCCGGGGCCCCCCTGAGCCTGGCATACCTGTGTCATCTCATTAAATCCTCAAACTCTCCCGTGGCCAGGTGCCAACTACGATCACCTGATTTTACAGAGAGGAAACTGAGGCTCAAGGTAAGTAACCTCGCAGGTGGCACGCGAGAGAGTGGCTGAGACAGCACGTGCTGTTGCCTCCGTGTGCTCCAAAGCCTGCCGTCTACACTGCTGTGCGTTTCTCTCCGGCGAGGCGCCCGCGGTTTTAGATCTGCCCAGGCAAGCTACTTGTTGCTATCTTTTTCGTGGTCGTATGAAAACAACAGCTTTGGCCTGCGACCGTTTTAACAGTCCACATTCACAACGATTTGGGAGCTTCAAAGATGAATCAGGGAGGCGTG
>NW_011888939.1:732701-747847 GCF_000151845.1 Pteropus vampyrus
TGGTCGTATGAAAACAACAGCTTTGGCCTGCGACCGTTTTAACAGTCCACATTCACAACGATTTGGGAGCTTCAAAGATGAATCAGGGAGGCGTGTCGCTAAAGTTAGGTCGTCACCCACGTCCAGCAAACGCTAGTACTGTTTGTTCTAGACACGAAAATCAGGTGGGAAGCAGCCAGCATTTATAACATACACTAAAACCACCCACGACGCGGTATGACTGTGACGCCTTCGCTCGTTTTCGCCTGAAAATCTAGAAAGGTCTGCGCCTGGTGACAATCCTTCCTGTCTGTGACACCTTCACTGCGGTTTGTGGACAAACGCAAAATTAGTCGACTCAAAGAACAGCTAACGAGATGGTGGTCTCCAGTGTTAGCGTTTCGCAGAGAATACATTTATTGAGTTCTCTTTTTATTGTACTTTTTAAGCAGTTCAAGATAACGTTTCTTAAAATGCCGTTTGAATCAGGCATTTTATGAAGGACTCCCAGGCTTCCGGAGACCATTGAGCAGCTTGAAAAACACTGTGAGAGAAAACGGGCTGGAAATTTTGTCCGCGGGGCCAGTTGCAAATCAAGAAAACTCTGTCTCTCAAATACAGGAAAAGTGGCCTGAATCGTACAATGACCAACGACTTGAACCTGCAAGATTCTGGAAGGTGCTGGAAGTCACTGCAGACATGTTCACCCCGGCCTCAGAATTCTTCCCGGAGGACCGGGTACGAGAGCCCCAGAATCATTGTGGCAGAAAGGCTATGGGGGTGCAGCTCGGCTTTCCGAAATGGCCATGGGGCTGCCCATCCCCTGATCGCTCACCAAAGGACAAGGAGGGGACTGGACACCTGAAAGGTAGAGGTGTCGATTTGAAAAGAAAGCAGAGGAGGAGAGAGAAAGTTGCAAGGATAGATAAACGCATGGCTTTCCCTAGAGAAACGAGACCCACCCACTTGGCCGGCCCACCGAGATGGGGCCATTAGGGCGGGCAGCTCACTTTTAATCTCCCTTCTTAATGTTTGATTTTCTCCTATTACGTCGTAATTGAATATAAAGGGATTTGAGCAATCAGTGGTATCTTCAGTGGAGAAAGCCGAACATAACGTGTTCACATTTTACCCAAACGTATTAAAAACGCTGGCCTACGCCGGGCTGTCAGTATGACTGTGTGTGTGTCCGCCCGCCTTCCCTGTGTTTTTGTCTCTGGGAGTTTATGTTCACCAGCACTGGCATTTATTACGAGACGCTCAGCTGTTAGAGGGCGTGGTACGGTACCTAATTTGGTAGAGCATCCAATTTGAACAGACTGGCTCTAAATAAACACTTTCTCGTGGTGATAGTGATCTCAGCAGTGGCTCCGAGTCTCACAAACCAAACCAGAATTGGGGCGGGAACTTAGGAACACTTAGGATCTAAAGAAGGTGCCATATCATTCGGCCCCAGAGGCCTGAGTTTTTTCTAGTGCGCCCTCCGATCAGAATCTCCGCCTTTATCCAGGTCGGGTCTGTTCTTTCATAAAGGCTACTGAATCCTGCTCAGAGCATCTTCCCCCAGAATCTCAACCCTTGGGAATATTGCAGTTCATTTGAAACTTACAGGGGGTGACCCATGACATGGCTTATCTTATTCTTCGTGTGTATGTGCGTGCAAAAATAAGAGCTAAGATTTCCTGAGAGCTTTCTTTGAGGCAGGTGCTGTGTCACGTGACATATACATACAATACACATGTGCACGCAATATATGTATGGCGTATATATAGTCCATCTCCCCAGCTGAACAGTAAGCTTCTTGCGGGCAAGGGCTGAGTTCCAAAGTTGGTTCTGTGCCTCCGAGAAAGCTTAGGCTGGTGCTGGGCACTCAGGAAACACTCAGTAAACATTCCTTGGCTATCAACGAATCCCAAGAAATTAATGCAGCTCACTTCGGAAGGAATGTTGAGTGAAATAATCTGAGAATCAGATTCATAAGTGAACACTCTTGACTGCCTGCTCTACAAATGCAATCAGTGTGGGTTGTCCTTCATCGATTAGTGTATTGTGGTCGAAAAAGCACGGGGCTAGAAGTCAGGTGACATGCATCTCATCCCACTTCCATGACCAGGTCACAGTGGCACCTCGGACAAGTCTCTTCCACTCTCTGGGCCTTAATATCCTCAGAGAAGGATTCGGACCAGATGTCTGTAAGCCTCCTCCCAGCCCCAAAGGTTGCGATTTCATGACTCTATTTTACAAATGCACGTACTTCCTGTTTGTGACATAAACCCCCACAGAAAAACAAAATCGGTGATAAATTATGAAAAAACCAGATGCCATGATGGTTTGCACTTTCTAAGGTGCTCGATTCTAGAAATTCCATCTCTACCTCGCCTGCCTCTCCAGGGCGACAGCAGATCCGAGGCTGTCAGTGGAGCAAGCCAAGCAGTCTCTCCCTATAATTGTATTGACAGGATATCAGCTGAGTTCCGATGGCAGGAAAGGTGCACCCTGACAGGTTCTGTGAAGGAGCCTTGAAGGCTATTGTCGCAGGATTCTACGTTGAGTCACAGAATTCTGGGGAAATGGGAATCAAGCGAGAAGAAGCTTGGTTTTTTCTCTATTTAATTTTATTCTTCCCAGAGAGTCAGATTTGAGGGGAAACTGGCTAACGGCACATCACTTTCTACAACAGAGTAGGTGCTCTTTCGAACAGAAGCTATTTACATCTTTTGGTGGGCACATAAAACCCAGAGTTGATTCCATCGACCCCGCTAATAACAGGTTGGCTTGGTTTTAAATGAGGCAAATAGTGGTCGAGCATTTGTAGATAAAGCACCGGCTCGGATGTCTGAGTTTTTCACTTTGCACTTGGTAACCGTGGCATCTTGCAGACCTGTTCTTGAATAACTATGTGTTTTCATCCTGGTAAATTCCGTGGCTGTGAAATAGCGGTATTGGGTTTGTTCGGGCGGTGTGTCTGCATCTTAAATGAAAAAAGTCCCGATCCTGTTCCGTGGAGAGCACAATCTGAGCGACAAACCCCCCAATATGGTAGAATAAATGACTAGTCCTTAGGTGCTGTATTCTCCCAATATATATGCAACCTTCAGGTTCAGACTTAGCCAGAACCAAAATACACTTCAGTTCCATTCATCCTCCTAAAGACACCCAAGGCAGGGGGCTCCCCCACCTCCGCTGTACACAATAAGAAGGTGCACACAACACAGGGATCTGAAAACCAGGGCTTGTGAAACTGACATGCCACAGGGAAGAAATCCACAAGCCAAGACTCCACGAGAACTCCAGCAACCTATTACTTAGAAAAGATTTTCTTAAAGGCTCCAAAATCTTGAATATTTTTAATCTTCTCCTGCTCTTGAAAGACGAAAACTCCCGAATTTTTAAATTAGAAACAACATTTTTGTTAGTATAGGAAGGCACTTAGAGGGGTAAAAAGAACGCTGGGCCAGGAGCCAGTGAGCGCAGCTTCTAACCCAGACTACTCTGCCAGAACCCCGAGCAAAGAGCCCACCACAGATGGCCCCGGGTCCCCACTTGTCAAGGGGGGTCTGGAAAAGGTAACAGTTAAGGTTCCTTCTCCCTATCAATGTCTCTGCAATTTTTATTTAGGTCAGGTTTTGGTAGGAAATCTTGTAGAAGTGGTTAACCCTGAAACGTGGACATAATCTTAACTGCCGGAAGGTGGACATTAGGAGAGGCCCTCAGGCCCCAGCTACCCCTGACAAGGGAAGAGCCAGGTGCAATCAGCGGAGAGCGCCTGGACAGAGCCCCCTGCCACTCGGACTCTGTCGCCACTGGCCAGAGCAGTCCTGTCCGCCGTCTCATGCCCTGAAGACCGAACCCCTCGTCATCAGCCGGTCATCTGCCCATTTTCTAAACCTAAATTCAGGCTCACAGAGCAGAGAATTGACTCTGTCCCGGAGGCTGTTCAGCTAGTGCCACCCAGAGGCCAAATGTTGTCCTTGGAATGCAGTGGGGGAAGCAAAAGGGAAAAGGAAGAGTTTACTTATGTGTGTGCAGTATACATAGATTATATTTACATAGTGCACATAAACACATATGTGTACATATGTACACACACGTTAAACGTGTGTGTATACATGTATATACCTATATGTATATATAGCTTGGGGTGGGCATCACACACCACTAATTCATCATGGACAGCAGTGACTCCATAATGACACTTATTTCTTATTTAGGTGGGAAGGAGTTGGCCACCAGTGACTGCCTGAGTGAAAGCCATGACCGAACATTAAAGCAGTTGATCAGAGGTGGGGTACATGGTTCTCCCCTTGGTCCCAAAATGGTGAAGCCCATCTGTCTGTCCCATCTGTCCCATCTGAGAGTGGCTCTTCTCACTTAGAAATAAGTGAAGGACCTTGTTCTACTTCAGGAGGCCTAAGAAAGTGGGCGTATAAGATGGAAGGGTGCCGAGTGTGACAAGCCAGTTTCCCCAGGCGCAGGCACAGGCACAGGCACAGGAAGGTACTTTGGGAAAGGCAAGGAGAGTCCGTATTTTCACAGGAACCAAATTACTCGGCCAATTCTAGCACGGGGTTAAGAAAAGCCCAGGTTCCCTGAGCCAAAAAACGGAAACCACCAACAAAAACCCCGGGGCTCTAACCAGCGCCTGGCGTTCAGGTAAATAAATGATTGTTACGGAGTCCTTAGTTACCACCTGCGCCTTCCACCCCCGACATCTGGGGACGGCGCTCATTTTTAAAAGCACACTGCCCTCCAGCGGCGCAAGGTAACTTTGCTCCGTGACTCGTTTCGCAACAGCCAGATCTCAACTTGACTTTTCCTGGGGCCCTGGGAAAAGCGTTGGGTGTTGGGCGACCACCACTACTGGAACGAGACTGAAGTGCGGGAACGTGCAATAAAAGAGGAGGCGATCTCGTTAGAAACCGCGGTCCCCTCCAAAGGCAGAGATTCGCGCTTTTTCCTTAGTGCTGTAACCCTGACTCAGAGTTTGATCCGGCGGAGATTGAGGTACGAAGTGATGCTTCCAGGAGAGATACCCCGCGCTCACCGCGCACCAGCAGCCCGGCGTGCAGGGGAAGGGGCGGGGGCGGCCGGCGCCCTGGGAGCGAGAGGGCTGGAGGTGGTGAGTAAGGACATAAAGTCTGGTTGCGTGCGACCTGTCTGTCGCCCCGCGGGCTCACCAGCAGGCGCCCGGGTAAACAGCAGCAGCCAACATTGCAGGCTCGTCGCGTGTCAGCCGCTGTGCCAAGGGTCCCGCAGAAAGCACCCTACTCATTCTTCCTAACCACTCACTTTAACGGGTGCCACTACCCTCCCACTTTGAGGATGAGGAAACTGAGGCTCGGAGAGGCGATGCCACCTGCCCGTGTCCGCATGGGGGTCCAAGTCTGCCTGGACCAGAGCTGGCTTCAACGCTGCTCTCGGACCCGGCCGTGGGGCAAGGGCTGGACGCGGCGGCGCTCAGTGCGGGGACGAGCGCGAAGGGTGGCGGGCGTGAGGGCGGCTCACCTTGACGATGAGCGGGTTCTGAAACATGGAATCCCGCACGACCCCCAGCCTCTCGTTCTCCATTCCCGGCCGGATGTCGGCCACGGTCAGGGGCCGCCGCGGAGGCGGGCAGATGTGGCTGACCGTGCGGCGCACCGGCTGCTTCTTCTTCCATCGCATGAGGTCCTGACTGGAGCTCTTGGCCTCTGGCATCCTGGAGGTCACGGCGAGTCGACCCGGGAGCTGGATCCCGCGCGCTTCCCAGCTTGGGGGCGAGCGCGGAGCTCGGAGGGGCCCACAGCCAGTCCCGGACCGCACCACTCGGACACCGGGGTGGGCACCGGACGCCGGGCTCCCTCCGAAGCGGGGCGCGGCAACCTCGGCCACCCTCTCATTGCAAAAAGGCCTAAAGGTCAATATAAGCCCCTCTGGTTCCTCGGAGCGTCTTCCGGGGGCCGCGCTGCGGTTTGGGAAAGGAGAAAAAAATCAAGATCACCCCTTAAAGAAGAATGGTACGGTCCGTCTCCATGGCGACGGGACGCCAACAGTTCTGGCGCGGTTCTAGTGTGGATCCCTTTTCTTTCAGGAACTATTGGCGGCCACTAAAGTGAACCTGTTCAGAGTTTTCTTAAATTGCGTGAGAAAACCCCAAGAATCACCACTTTGTTAAAAGCGACGGGGCGCTAGACGGTCATTTGCACTTGACTTCCAGGCCAAAGGTAGCCTCCCTCCACTCATCCCCACGCCGCTCACCGCCTCTTCTCATTTCTCCTCCCGGCGCCACACACACATACACACACACACACACACACACACACACACACGCACACACACATGCACACACACACACGCACGCACGCACGCACGAGACAGAGCGGTAAATGTTCACGATGAATTAGAAATCCTCATTTCAGGCCTGACGTTCCTGCTCATCCATTGAGTGATCTCGAATTAGTCACCCTCTTGGGTCCTCGGTTTTTGCCTCTGTGAAATGCGTAGAAAGGAAAGTCTTGAGTTAAAGAGATCGGCGGTACCCAACTTTGTGCAACAGAATGAAGGGAAGGTGAAAAGCCTCAGATTCACTGAATCAGAATATCTGGAAATGGGATCTGGGGATCCGCGTTTGAAAAAACCTCCTCCCTCCCTTCGGGCGTTTTTATTTTGAAAAAGTTCAAAGCTGCAGGAAAGTTGAAAGGACAGTACAGTGAAAACCCACGTGAACTTCACCTAGATTCTCCAGTCCTTAGTATTTGCCACATTCACTTTCTCACTGTGTGTCACACACACACGTTTTGAAAACATCTGCAGACAGTATCATATTTGACCCAAAGCACTTCAGCATGTGTCCGCTCCAAACGAGGCCCTTCTCATATATAACTGCAATGTCATTATCATGTCTATGGATTTTAATGTGACACAATAGTAATGCCTGATACACAGTCCATATGCAAAGTTGGAAATCTGCACTTTTTCAAAGCTTCCCACATGACTGGTGCCATGTTTTCGGAGCCACGAGCCTGGATGATCTCTCGTCTGCCTTCCAGAGCACACCTTTTGTGGGTTCATCCACCCACCATTATTATCTTCATCAAAGGTGCAAATATCCACTCGGCTCAGAGGTCACCTGAGAGGGGTTCACCACAGAGCGAGCTGCACCGAGGAACCTGCACTTCAAGGCCTTACATACCAACAGTGGATAACACCGTCACCGCCATTTGCAAAGCGGGCTAGACAGACTTCCAACTGCTCAACCGAGGCCTGAAGCAGCCCTTGGGTGGTGACACGTGGGTGTGTATAATGTGTGCTTATGGGTTTCCAGCCCGCTTCACTTCCGGACCGTCACAGAAATGCAGGTTGTGCACTTTTCAATCAAAGCCACTGGGCAGCTGGCACAGAGGAAGTCGGGTGTTGCAGTGAGGGGCAGGACAGTGGAGTGGTGGAGAAAGCACACCGAATCCTAGTTGGGCCACGTAAGTCCCCTTGGACAAGTTATGTTAAGTCCTAGTTTTCTGCCCCACAGGTGAGGCTGATAACACCTAACAGATACCTACAACACAGGGTTGTTACAGGATGAAATGAGAAAACAAAGTGCCGATATGGTTATGCAACAGGGCTATATCTACTGGCCCCAACTTGATGGCCTGGCAAAAGCTTTACTTGTAATCACAGACTAAGTTTCTTCAGGACTCAGTTGAAATGGGAAGATTCCAAGGCTGCTCCTGTCCCATCTAAGCTTCCTATGCATCCCACCTGTACCAGCTAGCCCCTGCCCACCTGACTTCATCGCCTACCAGTCTCCCCCTCATTCACTGCGCTCTGGCTCCCTTGGCCTTCTTCCAATTCCTCCAGCAACCAAATTCGGGGCTTTCGTATTTGCTTCCAGCCTGGAACAGTCTTCCACCTAGAATTTTGTTCGCCCTTTTCACTTAGAACTCAGTTCAAATGTTCCTCCTAAAAGGGCCTTCCCTTCCTGCAGCATTCCCTGTCCTCGGTCACTCTCCATCACATTACCTTGTTTTATTTTCCTTATAAGGTAATTTGAAATTATCTCGGTTGATTTGTGTGTCATGTCTTCCTGGGGTGAGGGACTTCATCGTCTTGATCTCATCAGGACTACAGATAGGGAGCAGCAAAAAAATGTGTTGCACAAACGGAATGCATGCACTAATTAGCAAGTCTACGGAAGAATTCTGTCTCCCTGTCGTAGTTTTAGGCTCACGCTCTGTCCCACCCCAGGAACAAAACGGGCAGGCCACCGCGCACGTGTCACAGTCTGAGCTGTGAGCACGTCTCTATGGCAGCGGGATGCCGGCGTGGACCGGAAGTTACGTACGACTACTTCCGCTCCACAGCGGCCGCACTTCCGGACGGGGAGGACGGCGCTGACGCCGTTCCGGCGGTAGGTTGGAAGCGCTTTTTTGTTGAAGCGGTTTTCGGGCGCGCGCGTGTAACTAGAGCGGGGTCGGGGGGGGCGGCCCTCGTCCCCGAGAGCCCCGCCTCCGGCCAGGGGTCACCAGGGACGGGGGCGCGCGCTTTCTCCGCGGCCGCCGCGGGCCGGTCCGCGCGCTCGGGTCCCCGGGCGCAGACGGTGGAGACCAGACCTGCGGCCACGCCGCCCCTCTGCGCCCCGCAGCGCCCGCCCAGGCCGGAGCGCGGTCTCTGTGGCGCCCCAGAGGCCGTGAGCGAATGCGGGGCCGGGCTCGGGCACATCCCCGCCGGGCGGGAAGCGGCGCGTTCCGAATAAGTGGAGATAAATGCGCATCCGCTCGTGCCATAGGCACCGAGCCCTGGAAGCTGTACGGGATCCCAGCTCTTTGGAGACCGGTCTTGTAGCATCTGAGCCAAGTGCAATAGGGAAGCGGCTGGGTTGTCGGGGAACACTGCACGCCAGGGAGACAGGACCCAGTTAAGCCATCAGAGAGGCCTTCTTAAGCGACCAGTGATAGCGCAGAAAGGTAACGCGGAGGAAAAGCATTCTGCGCAGAAAGAGCTGCTTTTGCAAATTCTCTGCCAGTGAAAAGGCACATGGTGTATTCTAGGAACCGAAAGAGGGCAGGGTCTCTGAAGCCCAGACAAATGAGAGCTGGACAGGTAGGCGTGGACCAGGCCCCATCACGAAGGGCATGGTCGGTCTACAGGGTGTTGGGATTTAAGAATAACGGGAAACCATTAAAAGTTTATAGCAAGAGACGACTATATTTAAAAGATGCTGAGTTCAAGAAACCAGGCGAAGCTTAAGAGGTATTTACAAAATAGAAACTGACGTAAGGTAGAAGAACATTTAAAGGAATCATCGCCTCCGTTTGTCGTTACTAAGAGGTCCTGAAAGATGGGCCAGGATGGTGTTTTTTGAATGCGGTGGCCTGAGGGTCACAGGCACTTACTGGAGCAGTCTCAGGGGAATTGTCGGGGTGGGAGCTACAAAGAAGTGGGTTAAGAAGTGGATGGAAGGTGAGGACATAGAGCAATTTCTCTATTAAGAAATTTCACTGTGAATGGGGAGGAAAGAGAATAGGCAGGTGGGGCCTTAGGGTTATAGGATGGTCACCACCTTTGTTTTGTTTCGTTTAAGTTGGAAGAGTCTAGAGATTGTCAGGGTGTTGCTGGGAGGGAGCCAGGGCAGTGGAAGAGGCTGACGATGCGGGAGAGAGAGGGGTTACCTGATGCATCGTGGTTCCTCTGAGAACGTCGGGCAGGAGGACGTCGGGATCCAGCAGCACACGCGTGCCACATGGCCTCTGACGGGAGAAGGGACACTGGTGCGATAAAAGAGCAAGAGAGAAGGGGACAGATGCAGGCAGGCTTGCTCGGTTTCGAGGGTAACGTATTTCTTGTCTAGTGTGCGTGAGGTTATAGCAAGTTAGTCCGCTGCACTAAGAAGGAAGAATGAAATTAGAAGTTTGTCGAGAGGTGAGGAGAGTGGAAATAATTGTTTCAAAACGAGCGGGCGAGTGAGCTGTCTGGAGCAGTAATGTCCCAAAAAAGTAGAATGCAAGCCACATATGTAATTTGATATTTTTTAGTAGCCACAATAAAAAGCATAAAGAGGGGAAGGTGGAATTAGGGATTATATTTTACTTAACAATATCCAAGCTATTATTTTCATATGAAAGCAATATATAAAAATTAGGAGACATTTTACTGTCTTTGTTCTAAGTCTTTGAAATCCAGCGTGTGTTTTACACTTGACCGTAATTTGGCCTGGCCACATTTCAGGTGGGCTAGTGGCCCCTGTATTGGACAGCACAGATCTAGAGGGACACAGTTCGATTCCTGAGCAGTGTTCAGGTCCGATGTATAGTCGGCAACCAGGTGTTTAGAGTGCTGCCCATCTGGCCAGATGTGAGTTTTTTCTCCAGCCATCCTTAGGAGCTCAAGGGCAGCCAAAGAGAAAGCTTAATTCATTACAAAAAAAATATTTAATGAGTCTCCCCCCCCCCACCATGAGCCAGGCGCTGCACTAGATGCTGGGGCTGCAGTAGTGTATGAGACAGGCAAAGTCTGCTAGACTCTGAGTAGGGAGTCAGCTTGCAGAACTCACCCTACCTATAGCCGAGACCTCAAAGAGGTAATAAGTAGGTTTCCTTGCACCTCTGGGTGACATCAGGGAGGAAGGCGGCCTTAACCAAAGCTCTAGGTGGTCTACGGAAGGCGAGACCCTGAGGCTGGGGGATTTGGCTCAGAGTACAAGTCCACACATTCATTCATAGTCCCCTCCCTCCAGCCACACAGTTCTTACAGCTTCTTTACTACGCAGGAGAAATTAGGGCCTTCTCTAAAAAACTGCCATCCAGACACGAAAGACCACCAATACAGAGCGATCTCCAGGACCCGTTGTTAAGGGAAAAATAACAAAACGCGGTTTAGAATACATAGATGTACCTCTGTGTAAGAAAGCAGGAGAATAAGAACAGATTATTTTGATGTTGGAACCATATAAACGTGTCACCTAGTCAAAGAGAAATAAAATCTTATGAACGGAAACCCAGAAGCAATAGAGCGCAGGGCGAGTTCTAAGACACGTTTGTAGAATCTTTTATCAGGCTCGTTTCTCTTACTGTACCGCTCCACAAGCACGTGCTCGATGTGAGTGTCGACACTGGGGCCTCGTTAAACTTCATTCCAACCCATTGTAGGATTGAGACACATCCAGCCTTCCTCAAAGAGGCGACCTTCTGTTTGAGGTCACTGGACAGTTGACGTCCCCACCGTTCAGACCCTGCTGGCCCTGCATTGTAATGTCGAGTTCAAGGACATGGTCTCCCGAAGGTAGAACTACAAACAGACTGCCTTCCTTCTAGGAGGTTCCTTTTTTAGCAGGGGAGACAGATATTAAATGACTAAGTAAATAACTATATATTTTTAAAGTACAGTTGACTAAATGCTACAAAAAGAGAAATACAGGTTGCTATGAAAGAACATCTTTTGGGGAATGAGCCAAGCCCAAGGCATCAGGAAAATCTTTTTTTTTTTTTTTTTTTTTTGTAACTACTTAATACATTTATATCCTTCAATTGCTTGTTTTTAAACATAAATAGACACCCTGTCCTCACTAGCCCAATTAAGAAATAAAACATTACAAACATAAGAGAAACTGGCTCTATATACTTGGCCCTCCTAATCCTTGAATTTGCCAGTTATAATCCCCATATCTATATTCATAGTTTTGTTAGAAGTGTATCCATTCAGAAAAGAGACATAAAATTATTTGTGCGTTTTCATATACATGGTATAATGTATACATCCTTTTAACTAGAGGAAGCTTTCTGAAAGAAGTGATATTCAAGCCAAGCTCTGAGGGATGAAAGGAGGCAGGGAAAGGGGGGAGGCAGCGGAGATTGTTCCAGAAAGAGGGACTCCAATGCCAGGGAAATGATTACAGCATGTTTGGGGAACCAAAATAAGTCACGTGCACTGGAGCGCAGAGTTGGAAAGGAGGGTTAAAGGATGGAGCTTCGAGGGGGACAAGGGCCCGAGCGTGCAGGGCACTGTTCTCTGTCAATGACTGTTAACTGTTTTTTTCTATGTCATAAAGGCAGTGGGGCCAGATAGAATCAATTACCGTGCACCCCCTGTGCATTCAGAATAGCGTAAAATTTATCATCGTGATCCAGACTTGTCAACTGTCATATAGTTTCATTTGTGATTTTTTTTTTCTCCTGAAGCTAATGTTTAAAATGCTTTGCAAAAATAAACCATTGTTGTCAAATTTCCCTGTAGGAATAAAATGGAAGGAGGCTCGAGCAGATCAGAAATCCACACTCCCGTTTTTGACAAGAAAAAGAAAAAGCATTCTGCGTGTAAGGAAAGGCATCGGAGGCATTCCCATGAAAATTCCAGAGACTCCCCGCTGGCACGCGAACTCTCTCACAAACCGAAGAAGAAAAAAAAGAGAAAGGGTTTTCAGCAAATGGTTTCTTCTCCTTTGAAAACATCAGAAATCTGTGATGAGACTGAAAAGGCCACTTGCACAGTCAGAAAGAGGAAAAAGAGAAGAAATAGTGTCTTAGGGGGACCAGACGAGACAGGCGGCGTGTACGTCATGACGGACAAAGAAAACATCGATCGAGGCGGCGTGTACGTCATGACGGACAAAGAAAACATCGAGAGCAGGCCGAAGACTTTTAGAAGGGATGTCGACGTCGTTTATGTCGACATGAGCAAGGGACACAAGTCAACCCGAGAGCCCGAAGCAGAGGAAGCGCATTCCGTCACTAAGCGACATAAAAAGGAATCAGAGGAGCGGCATAATAAAATTAGGGAGAAAAAGAAAAAGAAGCGTCGGCTGGAAGCTGCGTCCCGCGATGCAGATGCTGGGTGGGAAGGCCCGCCCCAGCCCGAGTCACATGAGCCGGAGTCCCTGCTTCCTGTGGGCCTGGAAGGCCAAGTCACACCACCGCCAGGGTCTGCCCATAAAAAGAAGTCTAAGAAAAGAAAGAGAAAATTTTCAGACGCCCAGGAAAGTGAGACACTGACCGTGCCCGAGAGTCTCAAGAACGTGAACGCTGAAGGGTCACACGTGGTCCGTGAGGTGGGGACCGCAGAAGGCGGGATGGGACACAGCAGGAACAGGAAAAAGGCTAAGAAAAGAAGGCGGAGGTCTTCCGGCGGAAGTGCCCTGCCGTGTGCTGGCGACCCCCCAGGGCGCAGCGCCCGCTCCGAGGACCCGCTCTTTGAGTCCCTGGAAGGTAATGGTTGCTTGATTGAAGAAAGGGCGAGACCCAGGCCACACGAGGAGGAAACCCAGGCGCGGTCGCAAGAGGTGCAGAGGTAACGCGGGAATGTCGCGCCTTCTGAGGGTGTCCGCCTTTTGTAGGAATTCTGCCTGGGACCGGCCCCCATTCAGCTCGGCTGTAGTAAGGGGCAGAAATCGTGATGAGATAGGCCACGAAAGGTGCGGGGCGGGGTGCACGCGTGTGTTTCTTCACACGTAAAACAGACAGTCGAGATGAGATTTTCAATAAGAAGTATTCCAGTCCTGAAATTCTATGATGAGGCTCAAAAGGCATTTTAAGACCCCCAAATTACCCTTGTTTGTCTATGTGCATATAGACGGAAGGCAGAGCTACTTAGAATGTTACAGGGCCAGAGGAAAACTTCAGTTACGGTTCTCGCTAAGAAAAGAGATTTAGATATATCATCATTTATACAATTATTTAAGGACGCCGTCTGATGAATAAATGCAGGATTTTTTTAAACCACTTTATCTCAGTTTCTGGGACTTGGGACAGATATTTTCTCTCCATTTAGATTTGTTAGGTTGTCCTGGCTTAATTAAAATAATTCCAGTTAGAAATGAGAGAGGACGGGGGTCCCCGTGTCACAGGCTGTTGATGACAGTTGCAGCCCCACTCACGACATCCTCTATGTTGTCTTATCTGGGACATTTCCAGAATGCTGACCGTGAGGCAGGAAAGTCCTAGGACTGTGGTTCTTGGCTCATGCTGGGCTGTGGGCCATCTGAAAGCCATTGGCCCTTTGCTTAGACAAACGCACACAAAGTTTTCTTCAGCTTCCTATCCAGTTAGCTGATACAGGCGAACACATGAAAAGTAGATTTGGACATCTGGCAGAGAGTTTGGGGGTGAATTGGTGATGGATCCATAGAACATTAAGCAAAGGGGAAAATGTGGCCATTATCGATGACAGTGAAAACCACTGTGACTGTCGAAACCCTGCACGCTAATTTAACTAGTAACCATTACTGTAAAACTTAACTCATTGGAAGGGTTGGGGAGAGTTGTCTTGAGTGTCCATGGGGGTAGAAGGGGACGCAGTTTATTAGGAAGTCAATACCTCCAACAAAAAAAAGTTGAGACATAATCATAAAGATGCCTGGCGGAAGCGGGCCGAGGGCCGCACGTCTGCCGGCAAGCACGTCCCAGTGTCGGAGTTCCATGAAAAGTTTACGCGTCCCCGCTGAACCACCGCTGGTCTCCGTGAGAGTCATCTCAAGAAAGGGATTTGAAAGCTCTCGGGGCAAGTGACACCGTTAATCAATCCAGCTTCCCCCCCGCAGGTTTGAACCTGCAGACGAAGAAGAAAGCAACGTGGAGTCGGCCAGAGATTCTGAAGCAAAGCTTTCCTCGGAGGAGCCGAGAGATTCGGACGGTTCGGACGTGGACCTGGATTCCGCCGTGCGGCAGCTGCAGGAGTTCATCCCCAGCATCAGGGAGCGGGCCGCCACGACGATCAAGCGCATGTACCGGGATGACCTGGGACGGTTCAAAGAGTTTAAAGCGCAGGGTGAGCCGGGAGGCCGTGGCGCCCGTCATCTCTCCGCGTGCGTCGCTGCCCCTCCTTTCTCCTCGGAGCGGTTCAGGGCTGTGGATCCCCGAGCATCACGTCCCGTAGCAGCTTTCAGCTCTGTCTCCTTCCAGAATTGTCTGAGTCGAAAGCTTAGCCAAACGGAGCGTGCAGGTTTCCCTCTTCTTTGCCCAGCTTCTAGTAGAAGGGGCGGGGAGGAGTGGGGCTGAAGGGACCCGATACACCGCAGACTGAAGCTGATCCTGGGCGGGGAGGAGCAGGAGGTCGGTTGGTCGTAGCACTGCGGAGGGCACACGAGTGAAATCAAATTGAAGCGCTCATGTCAGCGTCCTCGACAGAGATGAGGTGTAATTCTCTCCGCAGGATGTTGATTTGAGGGGGAGCTGGCTGAGTGGTTGCAAGCAGGGTCCAATGTG
>NW_011888939.1:748487-758198 GCF_000151845.1 Pteropus vampyrus
GAGTTTAAAGCGCAGGGTGAGCCGGGAGGCCGTGGCGCCTGTCACCTCTCCGCGTGCGTCGCTGCCCCTCCTTTCTCCTCGGAGCGGTTCAGGGCTGTGGATCCCCGAGCATCACGTCCCATAGCAGCTTTCAGCTCTGTCTCCTTCCACAATTGTCCGAGTCGAAAGCTTAGCCAAACGGAGCGTGCAGGTTTCCCTCTTCTTTGCCCAGCTTCTGGTAGAGGAGGCGGGGAGGAGTGGGGCCGAAGGGACCCGATACACCGCAGACTGAAGCTGATCCTGGGCGGGGAGGAGCAGGAGGTCGGTTGGTCGCAGCACTGGGGAGGGCACACGAGTGAAATCAAATTGAAGCGCTCACGTCAGCGTCCTCGACAGAGATGAGGTGTAATTCTCTCCGCAGGATGTTGATTTGAGGGGGAGCTGGCTGAGTGGTTGCAAGCAGGGTCCAATGTGGTCTCCCTCTCGATTTCACTGGGTCCCAGAACCTCCCAGAAAGCTTGTCAGATTTCAGGATAAAGTATGAGTGTGAGGCTGTGTACTACAAATGAGCAGCATTTACTGAGTGCCCAACGGCACTGGTCACTGAAAAGTGAGAATAAACAAGTGAGAAAAACACAATTCGTGGAGCAGTATCGAAAAATAATCCCATTTTATTGGTATATTCTGTGTCGAAATTTTTACAAGCGCGTATTTTATCAAAAGTATCTTAAAATAAGCGAGAATAGAAAAATATGCTATATAATGCAGTCGATACGTAAGGAAGCTTGAGCGCTTCGAGCTTCAAAGAGAAATAGAATGTCAGCTGCAGTGACATTGTCACCCCTCCCCCTAATAGAGGTGCACAGAGAATCTACACAGGTGTCCGTGTCCACGCCAGCCAACCCACAGCGCTGCCTTAGGGCGAGTAGTGTGACAGGAGAGTGAAGGGGGACTTAAACTTTTATCTCAGTACTGCTTGGAATTGTATTGAATGTGTGTTTCTAATATAAAAATATCATTTTAAAAAGAGATCGATGAGTCAGGAAAGGTCACTTAGGAATGGGTGACCAGGGAAGGCTGGGAGAAGAGCGTAGCTTGAGCTGACCGCTGAAGGAAAACCGAGTTTCTGGGGAGCTGGGGGCGGGGGAGGCTGGGAGAGCAAGTGTCAAGGGCAGGGGGAGGGGCTGCTCCCTGGCAGGCCGTGTATTGTGATTATGGGTTGGCTTTTATGCATTGACAATACATGCTTTCTCTCGCCCCAAATCCTAGGCGTCGCCATCAAATTTGGCAAGTTTTCCATAAAGGAAAATAAGCAGTTAGAGAAGAACGTGCAGGAATTCCTCTCGCTGACGGGAATTGAGACCGCAGACAAGCTGCTGCACACAGACAGGTACCCAGAGGAGAAGGCGGCGATCACCGACCTGAAGCGGAGATTTGCGTTTCGGCTGCACATCGGTGAGTGGAGGACGCTCCGCCCCGTCGCCGTCCGCCTTGAAACGCGCGAGCCGTGACGGGCATCTGGCGACGGGCGAGCCGCAGCGGGCATCAGGCACAGCGCCGGCCCGTCAGCGCACAGGGCATGTCAGCTGCTGCCGCGCCTGGTGGCCTTCTTACCCACAGCCTGTGTTTTGGGGCTTTAGGGGCGTGCGCATGCCTCCCAAGGATACCACTTTACAGATTTTACGAAGAAGTAAATGACCGATTTTTGGCTTTCACTCAGTGATAATTACAGGTGACTTTCTCTCCCTGTTCTGCATGATGTGTCCTTTGCGATAACTGCACAAAGCACAGCATCACGTGCACCCGGGTCTCTAAGTGTGTTAGATGCAACCGTATCTGTGCTTGCAGCCAAACCTTCCTCCCGGAGGTGATGTTTGGGCATTCGGAAGGCCATGAAGCAATACAGGATTGGACTGGAAAGACTGTTGAATTTAAAGAGCATAATCTCCTGGGCTTTCTCTGGAATGCACCAAGGACCACAGCGTAGTGAGCCCCGTGGGGGCTCGTCCCGTCTGCAGAGGGGAATGCCAGGAAAGCGTGTCTCTTTATCTGTATCTTACGGAGAACTGTTGGTGTGTGTCCCCCACCATAGCCCCCCTTCCTTTCTATTGAGATTATGTTAAAATTACTTTGCCTTATAAGGGTCTTTTCCATGAATTTCATTGACTAGAAGCTGGAGCTTCTACATACTAACATCCAGTTTTCAGAGATCTCCAAGGAAACAGAGGGTTTTGTACATTCGCTCCCCAAGACCGCTTCCCGTAGGACATGAGAAATCCCAGCCTGACTGCGGGTCCAGGGCAGTTAGTGTCTGGGCTCCTTAGTCGTGACTGTACTTCATGCCACCCTCAGTGCCCCTCTGACCCCTCCCTTCTGCCTTCAGGTAAAGGCATCGCCCGGCCCTGGAAACTCGTGTACTATCGGGCGAAGAAGATGTTCGACATCAATAATTACAAAGGCAGGTAAGAACGACGTCTGAGCAGCTGCACACAGGACATTTTTCTAGTCTTTGCTGATACTACAAATCACAATATTGAAAACAACAGATGAGAAGTAAAAAAAGCCCTAAATATTTCTGTGTGTGAAACCAAGCGTGCGTCTGTTGTCACCTGGGTGTCTTGACCCGCTGCAGCCCCCACCTCTTTAATCTTTTGTGACCATCCCCTCTCTAAATCCTCAGCTTTTCCTTCATACTTTCTTTTTAGCTCTCAGCACGCTGTGCTTCTCCTACTGTTCCTTAAGGGGTCTCCTCTGCTCACCTGTAAGGTCCCCGTAAACCCAGACATTCTCTCTCAGACGTTCCCGTCAGCACTGGGCCCAGTTCTTTGGGTTTTCTGTGAATATTTGAAGGGAGAGGTAAGCACTAGTCTGAAGTCATGTAAGTGTGATTCAGTGTAGATGCAATGCCGGGTGCTTACGTATTGACGGTCATTCTCTCCTCCCTTTTTTCCTAGATCAAATACGCAATTATAGTTTGTTTCCAACATTCCAAATAAAACAAATGTCAGATAAGTGTCAGATGTGGCTAACCTAAGCTTTCTGCTCAAAGGCAGGGATGAGCAAGGAGGCGCTGGCCCCCACCTCTGAGGACCCAAACAACAGCCACTGGCTCCATGACTTGGTCTCACTCTGGGAGACGAATTTAGTAAATGCAGCAGGGCCAACTGAGTTCCACTGAGCTATGTGACTTAAAAAAGACATGCGTATTATCCGAATTTCAAACATTGGTTTCTTTTTTTAAAATTTTTACCCAAAGGAGTAAACCTTAAGTAGAGGAAAGGTCCCCCACGCAGACCGACCCCTGCCCCGCCCCCTTTCTCAGGCCCCAGCGTTAGACAGCCGAGGACAGGACTTTAAGGAAATGTACTGAAGAGGACATTCGACATGGAGCCAAATGCTTTTGGGAAGTGAATGATGGAGGCTGAGGTAGCAATTTTCTACCTGTGTGTAGCGTGGGAATGAAATGTGTAGAACGATAAAAGCTCGTCATCCTAAAGCTAAGGCTCATTCCTTTGTACCGTATTATTTGTGTCATGGTGACTGTTTACTCATAGAATATTTTTCCAACTTAAGGAATTCTCAACCGGAAAAAAATGTAAGAAGTCAAAAATCACAGAATTTTAGGGCTCCAGGGGGCTTATAGGTCACTATACCTGTTTCCTCGTTTTTGTACACTCGGTTTCTCTCTGACGTCCTCGTTTCTGTGGCTCCAAGGGTGTCTTTAAGTTCTTTTTAAATCTTGGAAAGACCCAGTTTGCCTTGAGAAGGAAACTACTAGAAAGCACAGTTCCTGATAGCGAAGGATCACGCGTCTCTTTACTGTGCTCTGCCTCCTCAGTGAGTTTCTGAGAACCCTAGGATCTCGTGTCTGGAACTAGTTCTGGACCGCTGTCCTCAGAAATGGTTAGTGCTTTACTAGGGCTTCTTCTGTGTTCCATCAGCCATTACATAAACCCCCCACTTCCCGCCCCCATAGCGACGAATTCTAGAATGTCGTTAAGACTGCTGTTGCTTCTCTTAAACATAAGGTGTTTAACCTCCAGATTCGCTCACGTTATAGTCTTTGATTTAGTTCTTTAACGTATTTGTTTTTACACGGCATTAATATACCTCAAATTCCTTAGATAGTTACATTTTCACGTTAAGCCATTTGTCAGTTTTATTGAATGTCAGGTGTTAAGTCTTTTGGATACCACGTGGAGAAAACCCACAAGGTCCTTGCCCTTGCTGAACTTCCCCTCCAGGGCCGTGCCGTCCACCGCAGTGGCCACCAGCCTCGTGCGGCCGCTGAGCACTTGAAATGTTGTCCTTCCAAATTGAGATGGACTGTAGACTACACACTGAGCTGAGAAGAACATGAAATACCTCATCAGGACTTCTGGACACGGGTTACACGTTGAAGTGATTGCAGTTTTTATATATTGGGTTAAATAGATTATTAAATTAATTCATTAAAACTAAACATTAACTTTCACATGACCATTAGAACATTTTAAATGACACGTGACTCATGTTAGATTTCTGTGGGACAACCGTGGTCTAGAGGAAGAGACAGGTAAACAAGGGAACCCCTAGGTGTAGAATCACAGGTCGTGATAGGTGCAGGGGGAGAAGCAGCCCCTTCTCCAGGAGAGAACAGGGGACCCTAAGCTCAGGGAAGCCCTCGCTGAAGGTGCGCGTGTAAGGCACCTGGGGACTTTGCAGGTGCTGTTGCAGCAAGCAGGCGAGGTAGGCCGTTTCCACCACAGGTACACAGGTACTCTCTGAGGGGAGAACGGGCTCGAGGCCGCGGGGCTGGGCTGTGGGGAGTGCCCGGCTTTCCAGACACGTCCAGAAGTCTGTGTTTCATTGTGCGTGAATTGCGGAGCGTTGGGGATTTGGACGGGGATGTTCCTGACCCGGTTATTTGCTCTGCGCTGTGTGCCGAGCCGGGCCTCTGGCCCAGGACCGTGGTGGTTGAAGCATTGGGTGACCACATTGGGATGCCAGGACAGGCAGTGATGGGAGCTCTGGTCGTGGGTCAGCCTGGCACTGAAACGGCGCTAACGGCCACCCAGTGCAGCTTCCCAGGACTGCAGTGGACCGCAATGAGAACCATTTTTAATCTCATGGTTCATTCAGAGCTGTAATGCTTTTCCTTTCTCTCAGGTATAGCAAGGGAGACACCGAGAAGTTGAAGGTCTACCATGCCCTCCATGGCAACGACTGGAAAAAGATTGGGGAGTTGGTGGCTCGAAGTAGCCTCTCCGTTGCCCTGAAGTTCTCCCAGATTGGCAGTGGTAAGTTGTGGTCTCTGCTGCCCACCTGGTGAGCCCACCCAGTGAGTGAACAAGCCCGACAGGCCGCCGGCCCCCAGCAGCCAGTGCCACAGGCTTGTCTCCTGAGACGGCCGACGTTCCCTAAGCCATTCACTGTGCCGACGCCCTTCACGTCCCCGCGCGTGGTGTGGAGCCATGCACCTGTGTTCATAAGACTGACCGTTCCCACAACTCAGTTCAGTAGCTCCCAGCGCCACTGTGACTGTCAAGGGGACCGACACCCAGGAAGCTGGTGGGGGACATCCCTTCCCCAAGGTGGCATGGGCGACTGTGGCAGGGAGGGGTGCAGTTTAGTCGGCCCGTTAGTGTTGGTGACCGGTGTTGGTGATCTCTGGTCTCCTCGTGTTAAAAATCCCCAGCGGCCTTAAGAAGATGGTCTTTAATCGGCGTTCCCCTTAGCACGGGGCTCACGTGCTCCCGCCACACGGCAGAGCAGTGCAGCAGCCGGGCGTCGTGTGGCCGGCACGTGGGGGGCCCTGGGTGCATTGGAGACCACGCCTTTCCTGCCACCAGCTCCAGCCACCGATGCCATGCAAAGGCTCAGTGTGGCCAGTCCTTCCAGTTTCTAAGAAGTAAAGCAAAAATCCGGATTTTCATGCACGTGCGAAATCTAGCTGTCTTCTTCCCTTGGGATTATTTTGATTTTTAAATATTCATCCAAACTGTGATTAGGGGAAAAGTGACAACAGCGCTCTGTGGGCCAAACCAGAGGTCCTTGCCGGCTGCTGGTTTGTGGGTTCTTCCTTAGCTCGACTGAACATCTGGACAAGAAGGGGGAGCTGTAGAGGCTTCTGTCACCCCACAGACGAGCGACTCCAGAGGGTCTCAGGTGCCTTCACTGTCAAGTGCTGTGGTGGTGTCACTGCTGCGATTATTCTAACGCTGGGAACCCCTGAGGAGAGTGTATACATAACGTAACAGCCATCAGGTTGTCTCTGTCCCATCAAATGTTCATGCAGGAGACGTTATTCTCAGAAACTGGAAGATCAACTTTTTGGAAGTTAAAAAAAGATATTGCCTAAAAAAAGCCGTGGCTTCTTTAGTAGTTTCGTTTTAATTTGCACCTAACTGTGTCCGATAGTTTTATGTTTGTGTAACGGGATGTTGCCTGTTATCCTCTGAAGAACGTGGGGTTTATCTTCTTCGACTTTATTTCTTTAGCGCAGTTTTGGGGTCACAGTAATATTGGGAGGAAGGTAGAGAGATTGCCCACATGCTCCCCACTCTCAGCAGCTCCCATGAGAGGGGTACATTTGTTAAAGTCCACAGACCTACACCGACGCGTCCTAATCCCCCACAGTCCCTCGTCGACTTCGGGGTCATCTGCATGTCGTGCATTCTCTGGGTTCGGACACATGTGATGACATGCGTCCATCATTATGATTTCATTTTTAATACTGTATTTGAAAGCAAATAGATTAGCAACTGTGAGACCGTCTTTCTATGTCTGTAGAAAGAAATCATGGTGCCTGGAGTAAGGTGGAAACCCAGAAGCTCATCAAGGCTGTCGAAGAAGTGATTCTAAAGAAAATGTCCCCCCAGGATTTAAAAGAGGTGGATTCTAGACTCCAAGAAAACCCCGAAGGCTGCCTGTCAATCGTTCGGGAAAAACTATACAAGGGCATATCTTGGGTAGAAGTAGAAGCTAAAGTGGAAACGAGAAATTGGATGCAGTGTAAAAGTAAGTGGTAAGTTTTACAGCTTCTCATGTCAATTTCAACACGACCCCCACCCCCTACCCCCCCCAGTTTCTGTAGCTTGGGTAGATTGGTGAGGTTCCTGAGACTGTCTGCGATACCAGCACGTGGAAAGCCTTCCGTGTCGAGAATGGTTGCTGCTCCAGCCACTTCAAGGTCAATATCTGGTTTAAGTTAGCACTTAGCTCGCCCTGATTCATCGTACAGCTTCCTCATAAAGAACTGGAGCTTTTTTAATACTGAACACTGATTTCTGTTTTCTCACTCTACCCCTTCGTAAGTCTTTTAGTAAAACAAGGTAGTTATCTGTTTGCCGCATCAGAAAAAAAAAATACAAAACACAGGAGGGAAAGCGCAAGCATGGTGGTCAGTAATGGCTTAGCCTTTTAAGGTTTGCTTTCTAATTTTGTGGTTCTTCTGTCTTCATCTAAAGCAAGGGGGTCCTACTTTTCGTCTTAGAACTTCTCAGGTGCATCCACCACACAGAAGTCTTTTCAGTCCTGATCTTGCTGCGTGTTCTTGGCCCGATGCAGCTTTTCCCAGCCGTGGTGGGTGTCTGGGCTGGTCCTCAAAGCCGTGGTCCTTCAGCCACGACGCACACATCATCCCCAAAGGGGATGCAAATAAGAATGAAATAAGAATGAAATCCAGAGTGGGCGTATTTTATGTTAAAAGCAAACTCCGAGGTCATACTGTTTATTGTTGACGTTCCTTACAATTCTGTTGTAGAGTATTTGTTTATTTTAATAGAAGACGGCACTCAGGGGAATCGGTCCCAAAGAGCAGATGATGTTTTGGGGGAAGAGTGTATAAGGTGGAGGAACCAGAGCCCTTTCTACTGCTCCATTTTATTTATTTACTTATTTATTTATTTATTTTTATTTATTATTATTTACGCCTACAGCACCTGGTCTTCCTGGGTGGTCTCCCATCCAAGTACTAACCAGGCCCGACCCTGCTTAGCTTCCAAGGTCAGACAGGATCTAGCTTGTTCAGGGTTGCATGGCCGTAGACCATGGACCGTGGCTCCACTAGGCTGCTTACCTAGGACCTTCCGCGTGTAAAGCAGACGTGCTAACCGCTACACTATGGAACCACATCCTCTATCCCTCCATTTTAGACCAAAAAAGGAGTGGGTTATAAGCCGCAGCCACACTTGGAGGATGAGCCGTCAGTGTTAAGGGAAATGAAGGGAAATCTCCTTCAGAACCAGCTCGGTTAAATAGCAGTCAGGACTTTCTTTTTAAGTGGAAGGAAAGAATAGGATACTGTAGCCTGAACACGTGTTTACTTTATGGAACATCGAGATGACCTCAAGTGGTACGTTTCAAGTCGGTGGAGACGGATGGCAGCAGCGAGAACGTCGGTGTCTTTGCCATGTGTCACGTATCTCCCTTATCGGGAAGGTAAACGGAACAGCTGACGATCTGTCCTTCAGAGTGTGACAAACTTTTCTGTGCAAGATAGGTACTTTTAAAATATTTGAAATTGGGTTGCTCCTCATTAAGAACTTCAGTCAACCCTTTCCTTCAGCCATTAGCTTTGAGCCTTAGAGAAATCATATCATTAATCACTCTACTAAATTTGTCACATTTGGTGTTCCGACAGCTGGCAGCGTTAATAAGAGCACTATCCATCTGTTTTATAAACAGTCGAAAATGAATTGAGTTTATACAGTGTCCTTTAGTGCCCACTGATCGGCTTATTCTTTGTTTCTCCCTTTTCGAAACTTTTAATTATAGAAACTGTACAACAAACGTAGAACTCCTCGTATTCATCATCCGGTTTCAATAACCATCAACTTTCTACCATTTTCTTATCCTTTCACACTTTGTTTTTAAATAGGAATATTCTAGGTGGTGGTAAACGTCAGCAGTGACGAGCCGCAAAACTTAGAAAGCGGTTCTGAAAAAGACAATTTAGATGAGAAAAAATGTAGGAAATTTTAATAGAAACTTCACCCCTGAAAGTAAACTATTTTCCTTTCATTTAACGTAGGACGGAAATTCTAACGAAGAGGATGACAAAGGGTCGGGACATCTACCGAGGCCTCAACGCCCTGCGGGCCAAGATCAACTTGATTGAAAGGTACAGAGATCGAAAGCGCCTCTCTTTTTCTGTTTTTCTCTCGAGCCAGAGAGTAGTCGTAAAGTGGCAGAATCTGCAGTAGGGTCGCCAGGGTTCAAATCCCTGGCCCGGCACTTTCTACATGTGTGACCTCGGGCACGTTTGCCACCTTGCTAGGTCTTAGTTTGTTCATCTTAAATGAGGATGACGGTAACAAGACCTGCCTCTTGGTGTTTTGGGGAGAAGAGATGAAATGACACGTGTAAAGTGCCCCCAACAAACATCGTGATTCTAGACTTTGAAGGTTTCCGTGTGGCCGTTAGTTCTTTCCGTCCGTTGGAGATGGAGGCCAGGTACACAGGCCAAGCCCTGGTGCTCTGCAGTGCTCTTCAGTTCTGTCCTTGAGTCCCTGTTCCACGCAGAGCCTGTTGAAAGAGACCTGCAGGTCTCATAGACCAGGGCTCGTGTCGAGCGAGGAACCGCAGAGAGCGGAAGACACCGGGTTCCGGCCACCCCGCGCGGCCTCACGCCCCCTGCTCAGTGACGGGCCCCGCGTTGGCGTCGTGGGCGCGCATCCTTGTTTCCCGCGCTTCCCTCTCCTTCCAGAGAGACGGCGTAGGCTGGCAGAGCTGAGGGGGGCATCTCACGTC
>NW_011888939.1:759258-765000 GCF_000151845.1 Pteropus vampyrus
CCCTGAAAAAGTAACCCAGTCCAGTTATACTGGGAAAACTAGACGTTGATATGATGCTAGTCGCTGACAGTCCACAGTCAAGCTTCACGACTTGTCCCGATGATGTCATTCACATAGCATTTTCCCCTTGATTGAAGATCCAGTCCAGGATCACTCGTGGCATTTAGCTGTCCTTTCTTCTTAGCATCTTTCCAGTCTGTAAAGTTGTTCTGCCTTTGTCTTCGATGACATTGAAATTGTGGAAGAACACAAGCCGCTTGTCTTGTAGACTCTCACCATGGAGTTCATCTGACGTTTCCTCCAAATGAGATGAGGGTTTTGTATTTCAGGCAGGAACATGACATAGACGAGGCTATGTCTCTATCACCGGTCACACTGTATCATGAGGCATGTGATTCCCATTGTGATCTTTTGGCTCTGGGGGCGTCTGCCACATTCCCTCGCAGTATTACATGGACAGTTGCTTTAAGTAGCGGTGTTTCTGTTGGTGGTAAGAAGGCTGTGGGGAGGTATTTTGAGACTACGCGAAGATCCTGTTCCTCTTCTAGCTCCTCAGTAGTTTCGCTGTGCCGCTCATTTGCATTTCTCATCTGAGCCGTGAGACCAAACTTTCCTATGTTTATAATCTTGTTTGTAATCGCTTACCTCTACTGCGAGCCTTCATCGCTGTAGCCCTTGCATTTTGAATCAGTTCCTGCGCCTAAAGAGAAAGGCCACCACTCCCAGTGTCTGGACCGACTGCTCCGTGAGGGAGGGGAGCTAGCCTGCCATGCAGTCCCTTTGAGCAAAGCGAGTTGTTGAGCATCACGAGGTGCAGGGTTGGGGGCCTTTTGGAAGTGGGGATGTTGAGGGATCATTTGGCCTCCAGTTTTGAGAGGGTGGGCAGTGGAGCGAGGCTGCTGCTGTGATGTCACTGATCCAAGATGGAGGGTCTGCACCAGATCTGGTGGTCAGTCACTTACACCTTGGGATGCAGCCAGAGAACAAGCAGCCTGAACTTGGTCGGCAGGATGTCACACTAGGTGCATGGCATTGTGGGAAGTGGGACAAGTGGGACAGCGTCGTGCCTTAGAATTTGGGCTTTGCAGCCAGACTGGCCTGGCGTTGAGTCCTACGCTCATCACTTGGCCGTCCTCGGGCTGTTTCCTAACTTGTGTCGGTTTGCTCATCCGCACAGCGGCGTAGCAGGGCCACAGCGAGGACAGAAGGGGATAATGCATGACAGATCTTTGCCCGGTGCCTGCGGGGTGTGTCCGCTAGCAGTTGCCATGATGAAGAGGTTGAAAGAACCCCACCTCCTTTTAGCTCTACGTACTTAACAGATAAAATGATCCACTCTAATCGTTTTAACTGCTAGATTAGGTAATTATTAAAACGCGTAAGTCGTGCTTTTCTGGTTCAAGAAAAAGTATAGCACAGGAAGTTAGCGATTTTCTCTTTGAAAGCAAGTTTAGATTTGGTTGTTTCGATCTTACTGTACGTTAAAAATGTATTGGACTCGTGAAAACATCATCAGCATCTGCTATTATTAGCTTTGCAAAATAAAAACTCAGGATGTCCGCCTTGAATTGTGACGAATACGTATTTACCCTAAACATAGTGGTTGCGGGTAGGCTTTGGAGTCAGACCACCCAGCTGTCCCAGCCCGACCACTCAGTAGCCGTAAGGTCTTGGACAATTTCTTTACGCCTCAGTGTCCCCATCTCTGCAGTGAGGCTTAAGGGCGGTCGGTAGCTTCCCTGTGGAGCGGTCATGAGGGTCGTTTCTCGCTCTGTGGAAAGTGCTTAGGGTAGGGTCAAGTGCAAGGTAAGCATCAGCACGTTAGCCAGTGTTATAGTTCGCCTACCGACTCGTAATTTAGTTTGTTCTGTTTTAAACAGGATCCATCTTGCACTATTAATTTTCTTTGTGCGTGTGTGTGTTTTTTTTAACCACGTACACAGTGGCTTTCCGTCAGTGTCCTGTTTCTGTCACACATTCACGGACATGATTTCGTTTTCAGAATCAGGAAAGCTGCTCATTTTAATTGGTGTACTTAGTACATAGTACGGAAATGACCAATTTTTAAACTGATGCTCACTTTTTTTTATCTTTTTCTTTCTAAAGTGATGTTCCTCCATCTTACGCTCAAACAAAATTTTATAAGCTGAAAGCTACCTGTGTTCCGTTTTGGCAGAAGAGGACTTTTCCAGGTCAGTATTTTCAATATTTGAATATTTGAGAACACAGCGTGTTGATGCCACATACTAGTTAGTGACCTAGGACTTGACTTCCGGGAGCCTCAGTTTCTTTAGTTGCAAAGTGGTGTAAACTGGCAAATTATAATCCCTACCTGACAGGACTTTGCACAGTACTAAAGGAGATGACGAACGTGTAACCTGTGGTCCCCAGGGTACAAGCACTCACCAAATAACCACGCGTGCCTCTGGGTCACCGCCACGTGCACATGCGTGCACACAGTGCATGCCGACCTGCACACACTCGTGCTGCACGCATGCACACACGCGTTCCAGAGAAAGCATCAGGTGCCTGGTGTCGTCTTTGCAGCCATTTGTGGGTGGCTCAGATATGTAATTCCCAGACCCAGATCATCGGAGTCATGTGGGGACTCGTTAAAAACGTACGTAGCTGGGCCTCATCCCACCCAGACTGACTGCTGGTCTCCGGGTTGGGTTCGGAGACTAGATTTTCTCTCACAAGCTCACAAGAGACTCCAGTGGTCTGCACAGCACCAGTGTTTGGGGACTACTGGTTTGGGTGCTATTGCCCTGCAATGTCACCTCTTGCATTCAGCAGGTATCACTTCCTGGCTTGGGTCTTGGCTTGGCCCTGATTAATTCTAGGACTCTGGGCCAGTTTCATGATGTTTCGTAGTGCCTTGGTTTCTCCTTGGAAGAGCGGGTTCGTGGCAGTGTCTGCCCCGGAGGGTTTTTTGAGAGGATGGGGTGAGTGAGTCCGAGTAAGGCAGTGAGGACAGGGTCTGCCCGTGGCAGTAACAGTACAGGGCCATCGGCAGGGCCCTCTCTCCCTTGACCTTGGGAGGAGGCTTCGTACGAATAATTTCAACACTCAATCTTTTTCTTCAGAGATTATAGACTACCTTTACGAGACGAGTCTACCTTTGCTCAAGGAAAAGCTGGAGAAGAAGATGGAGAAAACGAACACAGAGCTCCAGACTCCTGCAGCGCCCAAGCGCGTCTTCCTGTTCCGAGACATCTTTTACTGTGACGACGACAGCGAGGGAGAAGACGCAGGCGAGAAAAGCTGACTGGACGGCCCCGTTTCTCCTCCGTTTTCTAGGTTTGGTCGTGTTCGCGTGCACGTGTCAGTAAAGCCCTTGTCGGTGTTGACGTTTGTTAAGAAGATGCAGTGGCTTAAGAAGGGTACGAGAACGGCACCTCGTGTGATGGAGTATTAAAAACGGACTGACGTCCACAGTCAAGTTCGTTCGAACGTGGAGAGGAGCATATGAGTCGATTGAATACTTCTGTACCGTTACACTGAAAACGGAACTAAAGGTTTTTACGGCAGCAGCATCCCAAGCACCCCTAACGCAGCGGAGGCCAGAGTCACGTCCTGCGCATGTTTCGTTATGTGGGTTCAACTACACGTGCGCGCAGCAGCAGAACGTTGACAAGTTCAAACACACAGGCCGCTGTGCTCTCTGCCTTTCCCGCCGTGCGCGTGCGCGTTCGCGCCGTGTGTGTGTGTGTGTGTGTGTGTGTGTGTGTGTGTGTGTTAGGGAAGCGTCGGAAGGAGGTTGCGACCCTGCCCTTCCCCTACACTGGTTTCGGTTCCCCTGTGCGTGTCACATCTCGTCTTCCGAAGCGCCATTCTAGCATTCAAAGACGTGTGTTTTTCGTGCAAGATGCCCTCTCAGAGCCAGTCACTGACTTCATCTGCTGTTCAGCTGAGAAAAAAGGAAAAACAAAACATCCGCACTCTCTCGCATCGCTCTCAGAAGAACTGGCTCTGTCAGACTTAGAGAGACGCGCCGTGGGTCTCAGGCGCAGCTCATGCCTTACGGAATCGCAAGGCTGATTTTCACGGCGGGCTGTGCCATCAGTCAGGAGAGCAGAAGCGCTCCAAACACAGAAGGATTTAGCGTAAGGCTTTAGGGTACAAAATCGTTACACAGGACGAAGGGGCGAACGGGAAGGGTTGAATCACCCAGCCGCGGGGCGCCGAGGGGAAGCGCTGCAGCCCCCTACCCCCCACACACCTCCCCACAGCCCTCCAGCCCCGGCCCACACCAACCCGCCTCCTGTGCTGCCTCCCCAAACTCTGGGCTGTCGGCCACGGCCTCCCTTGCAAGAGCCTGTGCAGCTGTGTCCCTTCTCTGCTCTGCGGCCCCAGCAAGAACCCACGTGTCCTTGAAATACAATGGCTTCTGTCCCCCGTCTCCCTTCTAGTTTCTCACAAGTGCCTCCCCTTAGCAGGACTCAACTGGCAAGGAAATCAAGGTTCCAGGTGTCTAGGTACAGGGGACAGACAGCACAGGAAGGAAAGCGTGGGCAGACAGGAAACCATAGCCAGCGATGTCACCAGCTGTGCCAAGATGCAACTCCGCTGTCCCCTGAGCTTTCTCTCTGATGTCATTTGTGTTGCATCATGATACGTGCAATTGGTTAATCATCTACAGAGCCAGACGCTGTCCCAAACCTGCCACGATTGGAGAAGGAAGACGAGGAGTCCTTGGTCGCCACGTATCCCCAGCACCCAAAACAGTGTCATGCAAATTATAGACACTCAGTAAATGCTCAGTGAGCAAAAGCATGTTCCGTTTTTAGCAAGCATTTTGCCTTCAGTCACCTCCTGTCTGTCAAACATACGAGTCTCTGTGCTGATGGGAACACAGATCGTACGCTGCTCCGGGAGGACAATCTGGTGAAGTATGTCTGAGCCTTAAGAATGTACATACTCCGCGCTCCAGTAATTTCACTTGTAGGATTTAAGGAAATAATAGAACTAGTGTATAAAATGGCACATTCGTAACATGAAAACTAGAAAAAGCTGTAAATGATCCTTAATAGGAAATTCGTTAAATAACGATATATTCCCGAAATGGAATAACACGCAGTAATTAAAAATGATGATAGGTTTGGTTAACTCAAGAAGAGGTGAACAATATTATCAACTGGAACATTTCAGAAGAGTATATCTATTTTCTCAATTTTGTAACAGTCAAAAAAAAAAAAAGGAAATTGTGTACATACAGATGCATTAAAATGTGTGGAAGGAATTAAACCCAAAATGTCGATGGTTTTCTCTGGGTGGTGGGATGGTAAGTTTATAGGTTAGAACTCTGCATTTGCAAGGGCCGAAAAATCAGACTCAGATAGATGTGAGGACTCTGGGAACTCAGGACCAAAAGCTTTCGTGGATGAGCTCTTGTGGCAAGTAAGGGGGGGTCCAGCTACTCAGTCACCAGGATGTGCTTTCCCTCCACAGTCCCCTTCGCACGGCCACACGTTTCAGCAGTCCTGCCCCCCATTCAAAAGGGTCTCTTCCAATTTTTCTTGCTTAAGCCCTGGATTTTGCTTGTAATGCCCACATTAGAGCATGTGCCCAACTCTGAAGCATCACTGTAACCAGGGGCACGGGATTGGCTTCGACCAAGCTGGGCTCACCTCTGGAGCCAGGATTTAGCTCAACATTCTGGAACGGCTGAGAGGTAAATGCCCCAGTGGAAAATCAGGGTCCCATGAGCCGCAGAAGAGGCGAACGGACTGAGGAAGCAAA
>NW_011888939.1:765997-772616 GCF_000151845.1 Pteropus vampyrus
AGCAGCCCCCCAGTCCGTGGGCCCACCCCCAGCCCATCCGAGCTGCGCAGCGCCCATTAGCACAGGCCTCCTCTTCCGGGCATCCTCACCTCTCTTATCCTCCCCCCTCGGTGGTCCTTCTCTGTTCAAGACCCCAAACCTGCGTGAGCCCTTCCATCTGCCTCCCATCTGCACCCCAAGCGCTGAATGCTCCTGGAAGACAGTCACACAGCTGAGCTGGCTGGCTTCACTTTAATGGCTGTAAACCTCGAATGGCCACACGGCGCTACCAGAGGCTGCTGCTCCGATTCTCTACGGGGCTGGCTTTGCGTTTCTCCTGTCGGCTCTTTCATCCGTGCGACTTTCCCACACCCCTCTCCTGCCCGTTTCATAATTTACTGAGAAAACTGAAGCCGTCAGGCATCAACCCCTCCCCGCTCCACCGACCAGACACATCTCCCTCCAGCTACACTCACTCCTTCCGCGAGCAGATTCCCTACACCAGCCCCGCAGCCTGTCGCAGATTGCTATCTTCTGCTGATCTGACTCCTGAGTCGTCCATCTCCCCTGTTCTGGACTGTTATCACTTGGGGATTAAGCATCTTTAAACATATTTGCGGAATCGGCATTTCCTTCTGCACTCTTCCCCTGCGCCCACCTTACAGGCCCCTCGGGGCTGTTTCATTGAAATGACATTGACCTGCCTTTGCTCCCAAGCGTGTACTTACAGGTCAGTTTGTCCCCATAGCTCCAGGCTGAAAAATTCATCTGCCTACTTGCCATCTCTGTGTAGGTGCCTTCCATGTCCAGTTTAACAGGTTACAAACAACTTTGCAGTCGCCCACACACACCTCAAAGTCTGTCACCCGCCCCGAGGCTTTCTCTGCCAGTGGTGTCGCTTCCACTTAGTTGAAGTCGGAGACTGAGCAGTCATCCACCTTTGCCACCGTCCTCCAATACTGCCTCAGCCAGTCATTAGCACATCCCATCGGTTCTGCCTTCAAACGCTCAGTGGAATCTACCTCTGCCATCGTCCACCATGATGGCAGATGTCATCCTGCCTGCTGCAAAATTGGTCCTATTATCATATCACCCTTTTAGAACCCTTGAAATGATTTCTCACTACATTTGATGGCAATATTCAAACTCTATCGTAGCATCTACAAAGGTTCTGCACAATATTCCATTGCTTATCTTTCCAACTCTATCTCAGTTCCCCTCCCCTCGTGAAAGAAAAAATTAAGGAAGAAAAAAAGGAAGCTCATCTGTACAATTCCCCATGTTACTAAAGAATAAAAACCACATGTAGGGCCAAAAAATAAGAAAATTGCATTTGATAAATTCCGAATCTATCCAATGAAAATAGATGGCAGTTTCCTCAACCCAATAAAGAGTATCTACAAAAACGTGCACCAAACATTTTTAAAAGTAAAACACTGAAAAATTTCCCTCTGAGATTGATAAAGAGCTTTATCCAGCCAGTGCAGTCGATCAAGAAAAGGAAGTGAAAGCTACGTGGCTTGGAAATGAAGATGTAAAACTGCCATTATCCGTAGATGATTTGACTGTGAATACGGGAAAAATCCAAAAGAATCTACAGAGAATGTATTGGAATTAGTATAGTAAGTAAAGTTGCTGGAGACAAGATCAATATATAAAAATCAATTCCATGTCTATACTGGTGGCAAACAAAATTTTGAATTTTAAGTAAATCTGTATTAAATTTCTATGCTGCCATAACAAATTATCACAAATTTTAAAACCACACAAAATCGTCGTGCAGTCCTGTAGGTCAGAAGTCCTGTATGAATTTCACGAAAGATGAATAGGCAGAGCACAGAGGATTTTTAGGGCAGTGAAAGTCCTTTTTGTGTGGTATAATGATGGAGACATATCATTATACATTTGTCCAAACCCATGCAATCTACAACACCCAGAGTGAATCGTAGCGTGAAATACAGACTCTGGGTGATTATGATGTATCCATGTAGGTTCATCAATCGTAACAAATGCTATTACTCTGATAGAGGATGTCGATAGTGGGGGAAGCTATGCATTATGTGGGGGGCAGGGGAGAATGTCAGAAACCTCTGCACCTTCTCAATTTTGCCGTGAACCTAAAACTGCTCCTAATAAATAGTCCTTCAGAAAAAAAACGTCAAGGATTCCAATAAGCACATGAAAAGACGTTCTACATCATTAGATATCAAGGAAATACAAGTGAGGGATACTTTTAAGCCCCTGGGATGATTGATACTGAAAAGATTCACAACGGGAAGTGTTATACAAGGTTGTAGAATAAATGGAAGTCTTTTTGTTTGTTTTACGCCTACAGCACCTGGTCTTCCTAGGTGATCTCCCATCCAAGTACTAACCAGGCCCGCCCCTGCTTAGCTTCCATTGGGCTTGTTCCGGGTGGCATGGAAGTCTTAACACCTTGTTATAGGAATGTAAGATGGTCAAATCACTTTGGGAAATGGATTGCAAGCGCTCATAACGTTAAAGACAAACCTACTTGAATCCGGAAATTCCACTCCTGGGTTTGTATCCAAGTTTAATGAAAACGTGCGTCCGTGAAAGACTTATACAGTGATGTTCATAACAACTTTATTCCTAATAGCAAAAAAGTTAAAACTACCCTATACCCACCAGTAGACGAGTGAAAAAAAAAAAATCGTGGTATTTTAACTGTTGCGGTTTTATTCGAGTCTTACAATTGTAACTGTTATTTTATTCTCTTCCTTTTTTTGGTCTTACACTCTCACGCTCATATTTTAAGTACATAAAAATGCCTTGTTAACGAATGTCTAACTTGTAGATAACAGTTGGCTTGATTGAGAACTCTAGAAACAGACTTCAAAGCTAGCAGTCCCCAGCCCGTTTGGTGCTCAAGGATTGACTGCCAGATCCTCCCCAGACCTCGGCGTGGCCAGCTCCAGGTGCCTTATCAGAGCGGCTGCGAAGGAGAGTTCATCGTGCTGACTGATACCCTCAAAGAGGGGCTCCCCACCCCTCCTTAATTCTTTTGTTTTACTTGCCTCCCCTCCGGGCAGCCTGAGAAACAAGCCAAGGCCAGAAGACAAGATAGATGGCCTTGGCCTTCCCTGTCCCTCCAGGATACAGCTCCCTCTCTGGGACTTTGGCAGGGCTCCCTTATCCCTTGCCCAGACCTCTCCCTATAATAACCTCTGCCTGCAATGAAGCGGCAGGACAGCCTTTGTGACAGAAGCCCGCTGTCCTCTCAGGATGCTGGCTCTTGAATAAACCTGCTTTCCTTCTACCAAACTCTTATCCCCTGAGTTACTTGGCTTATGGGCGGCAAGCTGCCGAGCCTGAGCTGGGTAACAGTATTATTCATTTAATGATCCCCTACTCCACGATGAAAATGAGTTGCTGATATATGCAACATCTATGAACCTCACACACTTCGCGTTGAACAAAAGGCAGACAAGAGTACCTAATGTGTAATTCCATTGATATAGAGTTCTAGAACAATCTAAATGATCTATGGGGACGGAAGTCAGATGAGCAGTGCCATCGGGTAAGTGTGGTGAAGGGGATTTACTGCAAAGTAGTCTAAGGGCACTTTCTGGAATGAAGAAAATGTTTCTTGATTGGAGATGGTTATATGAAATTATGGAGTTGTTAAAACTCCGCAAACCATTCACTTAAAATCCGGGTATTTTATTGTACATAACTATATAAATTATATAAAGTTGACAAAATTAATGGAATATGAGGCAAAAATGAGGATGAATAATGATGGAATCAATAGAAATTATTTTAAAAATTCAATAATTCATTAGAAGACATCCATTTCAAATAGAAATAATGAGTAACAGGCTTTTGGATTGTTGATAATCCAAATAATGATGAGCGAATCACATGATCAAACTGGAAAAAGTACTGAAATTTTAACATAAAATACTGACATAAACTCATAATATGGATTGAAAAATGACAAGATCTATGATAACCTGTGGTAATAAGGTGTCATCGGTTTGAAGTATGTAGGTTCAATCACTACACCAGACACTTTTTGTGCTTTGACATCTTACAGCTCATATGTGGAAAAAAGCTTTTATTTTAGCAGAATTTAATTTGGCAAGCTTTCATTTTAGCAGAATTTAATTTGGCAATCCTAAAATTTTACATGACATGATAAAATCATTAATTTGAAACTTTTATGAGCTCGATAAAATTTCATCAACCTTGCTAGAGAAAAGACTGAATTATTTTTAGATTCTCTCTATAAAATGATCTTCAACCTCATTGTCGAGGTAATTAAAGTTTATGAAGCCAAAACATGTAACTTTTACAGAGTTGTGTTTGCACTTTAAATATTTTGGTTTTTTCCCCTTGGATTTTGTTATATCTGTGGGGTTTGTCTATTTTTTAAAAATCGTAGTTTTGCCATTTTACTCCAAATAAATAGTCCCAATTTTTTATTTATAAATTGTATTGCAGTATTTTTAACAACACCCCTTAAGTTGTGTAAGCTTTGGGCTCTACAACTCCTGACTATATTTTGGATCAATCTTGGGACATAATGTTGAGTGTAAAAAGGAATTTTCAGAAAAATGCATTTAGTATAATTTTATAAAGTTGAAAAGCATGCAAAATTTAATCTATTGCTTACATAGTAAAACCAAACATGGTAAAAATATGAGGAAAGGCCAACAGAGGGCAGAGAGAAAAGTGGAAATTATGATTTTAGTGGACACTAGGCACTTTTTGCCTTCATGGGCACTTTCGTCCTTAATATCAAAAAATCATATTTTACGACTTGTTATGAAGACAAATATAGTGTTAAATTCTAAAAGACTTTTTATCCGAAAATTCCACTTTTCTGATCTTATAGGACGTTAAAACATTTTCATGCGTTCCCTAGCCCAAACTTCCATACCTGATGGAAATGTCCCCTTTGTTCAGTATTCAGGATAATATTCTAATTCTTACACTGTGGTGAATAGTTTGGCATTTTATTATATTCTTTCATATTTACTTAAAAAAACATAGGTAATCAATTCTACAAGGATATACATAAAAACGGTTTTCTCAGAAATAGAAATTCAAGTGAGTTTTGCCACCTTATTTTTCTTCAAAAAAAAAGTTTTTTTTCCCCTAATAGCCACCCAGATTTTGTTAAAAGTATTACATAAAAATATTTTTTAAAGGATACACAATTTGTAACACACTATGGTTTGAAACAGCTTTATAACTTTCTCGTTTGAACATTTAGTTTGAGTAGGGCCTATTTCACAGGGTAGAAAAATCTAGATGGGAGGAGAATAACGGTTTTTGCCCTGTGCGCCAACTGCCAACTCTCGGATTGTTAAATTACCATAACGGTTGTTTAATCACTATAACGGCTTATTTAATTACCATAACGGTCGTCGAGGCTTTCCAGTAAGCCACGCCCCCCACTAGAACGTTCCGGTACTATTTAAGCCTTCGCCCTCGAATTCTTCCTTGGCTTGCTCCTTCTCACTCTTGGGTTAAGGGTCTCCTCGGTAAGCCCATTGCTGACCAACCAGACTGAATCGGCCCATCTCAGTCTCTTCTTTCCTTTACAGCATTGATCAGTATTAGGAATTATTTCTTTTTCTTGTCTTGTCTATTAGATTGAAAGTGGAAAAGCTAGTGGTGATCATCAAAGTCAGTAGTAGGTGTTAAAAAAAAATGAGTAGGCTTTTCGGTGGTGGTTTTTATTGTTACAGTATTTTTCGTTACAATATTTAGTATATCCCTTTTCTAAAATACGACGTATATATATTCCCAATTACAATACTTAATGTATCCCTTTTCTGTAAAGTATATCTATTCTTCCAATTACATGTTGATTACGTATTATATTTTAGGTCTTTAAGGGAAATCTAAAGGGCAAAAAATATTCCTTTTCAATCCGTAACCCACCCTGCTGAAACACCTGAGGTGTTGAAAACAGAAAGGGACAGGACGGAAAAGGCAGAAGGGTAAGCCCTTAAGTCACCTGGGCCTGGACCCGTCGGGGCTCGCGCGCCCCTCCACCCGCAAGTGGAACTCCTGGGCGGGGCCGCCCACCAACGCGCGGACGCTTCTGATTGGTCGGGCCCGGCGGCAGGAAATGACGCAAGCCAGGCGCCTCGGCCTCCCGTCCCGCCCCTCGCCGCACCAAAACAAGAAAGTGGCGGCTGGGGCGGTGCCGGCGGCCGGCGGACGGCGCGCAGGGGGCGGGGCCGTGGCTCTGGGTTGGGTAGCGGGGTGCGGAGCTGCACTTCCGCTCTCGGCAGACTGTTTCGCGGAGGCATGGAGGCGGGCTCCGGCCGACGCGAGGTCAAGCTGGGTGAGGAGCGCGGCGGGCTCGAGGTCGCAGGCCGGGGGGCGGTCGCGCGCGCGGGGTCGCATCGAGTAACCGTCGCGGCGCGTGAGGGCCGGGCGGGCGGGGGAGGGGCGGTGCATGCTCTGCAGCTTTTCTCCAGAGGATCGCGGGCCTCAGGCGGGAGCATTCCTGTAGCGTCCGGCGGGGGGCGGGGGGGGTGGTCCCCTCTGGTGCCTCCCCCCTGGCGCCTCCTTGCAGCCCGGTGTCCCGGGCGCCGGGACTCTTCCCCCGCCACACTCCTCCCTGTTGTCTACACTGTGGTATCGTGTGAACTACTTT
>NW_011888939.1:774286-776786 GCF_000151845.1 Pteropus vampyrus
GAAATGTAGTTAAGCATTGCGTTACAAGGGTTATACACATTCTCGGTCCTTGAGAAGATTCAGTGTAGGTAATAGTTGAAGCAGTGGTTTGAATTAGGTCACCCAGAAAGAGGATATTGAATGAAGAGGTTAGAGTCCTGAGGAGAAGCCTTTGGAAATTAATATTTAGTGAGGTGGGGGTGGGGGGGAGGAAAAGGTGATTGCGAAAGAGATCGGGTAGAGGAACAGACAGTGACGTGTTGCCTCAGCTAAAGAATGCATGGTCAGCGTTTTCATGTGCTGTCAAGGAGTCAAAGGACCTCTTGGATTTGGTAAGACAGCTAATTAAGGACCGCAGTGAACACAGTGAAATAAGGGTAGAAAGCACAGTGCAAGGGGACTGAAGAAGTGAATCTAGATTACTTTTTCAAGAAGCTCAATTGGGAAGGAAAGAAGAAAGTGATGGTTATTTGAAGTTTCTGGCTAGCTAATACTGAGAAATGATATCCCCAGGGCAAGTCTGTGGAAAGCTGTACCGCGAGGTATCCTGTATTATTGGCACATCAGCTTGTTTGTACAAGGTAGACATTAATAAAATCAGCTCCTTTTTAAAGAACTTTTTTAATTAAAAGTTTTGGGGTGACATTGGGTGATAAAATCAAATGACTTTCAAGGGTACAGTTCAACAATCTGTCATATATATATTGCATCCTGTGTTCACCACCCAAAGTTAGATTTCCTTCCTAGCCAAATATTTGATACTTTTTACCTTTAACCTACCTCTTCCCTCCCCCCCATTTCCCCTGGTAACCACTAATCCACTTTCCACAAGTCTCAGTTTGCTATGTCTGTCTGTTGCTTTCAGTTTTATATCTTCGTGAAATCATATGCTTTAAAGGAGTCAAAGAACCTATTGGATTTGGTAGTGCAGAGATAATTAAGGGCCGTGGTGAAAACAGTGAAATAAGGGTAGAAACCACATTGCAAAGGGACTGAAGAAGTGAATCTAAATTACTTTTTCAAGAAGTTTAGTTGGGAAGGAAAGAAGAAAGGATGGTTTTCAACTTTTTCTGTTTTACTGAATTCGCTTAGCATGATTATCTCAGAGTCCATCCATGTTGCAAATGCCAGCATTTCGTCTTACGGCCGAGTAATATTCCCTCGTATATATGTACCACATCTTTTATCCATCTGTCATAGGTTGCTTCCATGTCCTGCCCACCATGAGTAAGGCTGCTATGAATACTGGGGTGCACATATCTTTGTGGATAAATGTTTTCAGGTTTTAGGGGTAAATACCGAGAAGAGAGATTGCTGGGTCTTATGGTAATGCTATTCTCAGTTTTTTGAGGAACCTCTGTACTGTTTTTCATAGTGGTTGTACCAGTTTACATTCTTGCCAGCAGAGTAGGAGGCTTCCTTTTTCTCCGCATCTTCTCGACCTGGTTATTACTTGTCTAGTTGATAAACAGCCATTCTAACACATGCGAGGGGATATCTCATTGTGGTTTTAATTTGCATTTCCCTAATAGCTAGTGAAGTTGAGCAACTTTTCATATGTCTTTTGGCTTCTTCGCAACTTTTTATTTGTATGTCTTCTTGGGAGAAGTCTCTTCAAGTCTGCTTGTTTTTTAATTGGATTGTTTTTTTGTTGTTGAGTTGTATGAGTTCTTTATATATTTTGAACATTAGGTCCTTATCGTTGTTTGCAAATATATTCTCCCATTCGGATGGTTGCCTCTTTGCCTTGTTGATGGCTTCTTTTACTATGCAGAAGCTTCTTAGTTTGATAGTCTCATTCATATAGTCTCATTTTTGCTTTTACTTCCCTTGCCTTTGAGGTCAAATTCATAAACTCTCTAAATCCAAGGTCCCTGGGTTTAGTACCTCTGGTTTCTTCTACGCAATTTATTGTTTCAGGTCTTATATTTAGGTCTTTGATCCATTTTGAGTTAATTTTAGTGTATGATGACAGGTGGCAATCTAGTTTCATTCTTTTGCATGTGGCTTTCCAATTTTCCCAGCATCATTTATTGAAGAGGCTTTCCTTTCTCCATTGTGTTTTTGGCTCTTTTGTCGAAAATTATTTAAAATGCATTTTAAAGCTATAATATTCAAGCAGTTTGGTACTGATGTGTAAGTAGACACACAAAATAGTGGATCAGACTAGAGTCTAAGAATGGAAGCAGATAGTTCAAAAATTATTCAACAGATGGCTTTTGATGGGGGATTTCATTAAATCTGCATAATGCTTGGGGTAATATGATCATTTTAACTATACTGATTCTTCCAATCCACGAACACAAAATAACTTTCCATTTCTTTGTGTCTTTTTCAATTTCTTTTAATATTGTCTTATGGTTTTCAGTGTATAGGTCCTTCACATGTTTCATTAGGTTTGTTTCTAGATATTTTATTCTTTTTGTTGCAATTGCAAGATGAATTTTTCCCCATTTTTATGAAAATTCATTGTTAGGATAGGAACACTATGATTTTTTTAAAAATACGGAACGTTCCACGA
>NW_011888939.1:777867-816423 GCF_000151845.1 Pteropus vampyrus
TTCTTTTACTATGCAGAAGCTTCTTAGTTTGATAGTCTCATTCATATAGTCTCATTTTTGCTTTTACTTCCCTTGCCTTTGAGGTCAAATTCATAAACTCTCTAAATCCAAGGTCCCTGGGTTTAGTACCTCTGGTTTCTTCTACGCAATTTATTGTTTCAGGTCTTATATTTAGGTCTTTGATCCATTTTGAGTTAATTTTAGTGTATGATGACAGGTGGCAATCTAGTTTCATTCTTTTGCATGTGGCTTTCCAATTTTCCCAGCATCATTTATTGAAGAGGCTTTCCTTTCTCCATTGTGTTTTTGGCTCTTTTGTCGAAAATTATTTAAAATGCATTTTAAAGCTATAATATTCAAGCAGTTTGGTACTGATGTGTAAGTAGACACACAAAATAGTGGATCAGACTAGAGTCTAAGAATGGAAGCAGATAGTTCAAAAATTATTCAACAGATGGCTTTTGATGGGGGATTTCATTAAATCTGCATAATGCTTGGGGTAATATGATCATTTTAACTATACTGATTCTTCCAATCCACGAACACAAAATAACTTTCCATTTCTTTGTGTCTTTTTCAATTTCTTTTAATATTGTCTTATGGTTTTCAGTGTATAGGTCCTTCACATGTTTCATTAGGTTTGTTTCTAGATATTTTATTCTTTTTGTTGCAATTGCAAGATGAATTTTTCCCCATTTTTATGAAAATTCATTGTTAGGATAGGAACACTATGATTTTTTTAAAAATACGGAACGTTCCACGAATTTGCGTATCATCCTTGTGCAGGGGCCATGCTAATCTTCTCTGTATTGTTCCAATTTTAGTATATGTGCTGCCGAAGCAAGCACCGCTGTGGATTTTTGAACATTGATTTTGTATCCTGAAACTATTGTATCTGTTTATAATTTCTGATGGGTTTTTAGTGGAGCCTTTAGGGTTTTCTATATAGAGGATCGTGTTGTCTGCAAAAAGTGACAGTTTTTCTTCATTCTCTGTTTGGATGCCTTTTATTTCTTTCTCTTGCTTGATTGCTCTAGCTAGGATTTCCAGTACTATATTGAATAGTACTGGTAATAGAGGACAGCCTTGTCTTGTTCCTGATCCAAGAAGGAAAAATCAACTCGTTTTGATGCGTGGGAAGTGGTACTTACTTCTGTCCTGCAGCTTAATGGTTCCCTGGATACCTCATCTGTGGTTCAGTAATGGTGCCAGGCAGTTGAAGTGAACAAAACTGACCTCCAGAAGAACAGAGTTGTGCAGAAACTTAGAAGATTCACGGTCCTCTACAAGTAATTTTCCCTCAAAAGAAAAATTATGACATGCCCTATTCGGAGTTTGTTGGGCTTAGCTTTCAGGCCTGTGATGATTTTCGATTTGAGGACATAAGCACACACATTATGGCCATTTGGGAGGAATCACGGAAACGTTTCTGTTGCTGGAGCACACCGTGGCACCGTTCTCTGTGTTCTAGATTCCATGGCACTTACAGAGCATGTGGCAGTCACTCCCACCTCCTCTGAGAAAAGTTAGTCTTTGTGGAGTGGAGATAGGCTAGCTCTCTGAGGGGAATAAAAAGCAGACTCCATAATTTTCTTAATGGAAAGTTTGTTTTGCTAACTACGCTTTTAAAATGTCATAGAGGTATCATTTGTACTTCAGTCCCTTAGTTTCAGTTTATGCAGTCTTGTACTCTTGTCAAATCATGCTCAAAACAATTAAGAAACCTCAAAGAAGTTTCACTTTCTATTGAATCTGAGTTCACTCCCCACATTGACTTAGATCACCAGAAAAAAAATTAACTTCTCTGCAGACTTCTTAGTATTATGAAATTGGCCTTTCAGATATAAGAAATTCTCCTTTGAATAAAATAATTTTATATTCTGCAGTGACTAGTAATGTTCACTGTTACTTCGTAGTCCCTAATTTGCAACAAGGCAGGCATCAATCAGCTTAATTGAATTAGTATCAGGAAAGGGCAGGACTCTCCCGCTGAACTGGCATCCTTTTTTTTTTTTTTTCCCCTCAAGTGAGAACTGTGTCCCTCATGTTATCTTTTGTTCTGCTTTTCAGGAAACCGAATTTAAGACTTAGTGAAATTAAATTTCTTCTGTGTAAATTTGGATTGCTCTCTTTTTAAATCTCCTTTTTAAATGTCCTTGTCTATATGTAGTACATCAATGTTGAAAGCTTTCCTAAATTCTTTTTAGGTGCAGGAAGAAGGTACGTAATATTTAATAAGTTTAAAAATTAATAAGTATTTGATTATAAAATCAAAATGTGTATTTAATTATGCTTATACATTTATATATAACTCTTTAATCATGGATGTAAGAAGAAAATAAGTAGTTTTTTTAAAAAAATCAGTTTAAAGAACTGGCATTATGCCACAAAAACCTGAGCATTTAAATGATTTCTGTCAAGATGTCATAAGCAGAGATTATGCACTCCGAATTTTAGGGTGATACGCATTCACAAACCTCACTGCCAAGTTTCTGTGCTCAAATATTCAATGATTTGGGTCATATTTCTTAACCTTTTACTGTCCTCTCTCCCTCCCTGAAAGGAAACATTTTATACATTTTTTCCTATGAGTTTCCCGTGACTTTTAATATTAGTGATATATTGTATATCACTCTGTGTACTGTATGTTTATCTGTGCTCTATGCATAAAAAGAGTAAGACTTTACATAATTAAGGTCAGGTTTGTAACTTTTTTTTCCCATTAGGCTGATATTTTACGTAGTTAGGGTCAGGTTTCTCCTGATGAGGTTTGTTAGCTGATTCCCCATGAATCAGTAGTCTCATGAAAGAACACTTGCTCTGATTTCCTTCGGGTGTGGTTTTCCTCTTCGTTGTTTCAGACTGGCTGATACCTGTTTAGATAATACCCACTCGGGCTTGCCTGATGTTTTCCTCATGAATAGACGGGGGTGCTACGGGTTTGGAGAAACAGACTGCAGAGTTGGAGCTGCTTCCTCATCACATGTCGGGTTATCAGCATGACGTCACCAGCGATGTTGCCCCTGATCCCTTGGTTTGGGTCATGTTGGCCAGGTGTCTCCACTGTGAAATCCCTGCTTTTCCTTTTGCGTGCTCTCTTCTCTGGAGGCGGGCCACCAAGTCCAGCCCATGTTCAAGATGGGGTGGGGTTAAGTTCCTGGAATGGAGAATACTGATATGTATTATTTGAAATTCTTCTATATGGAAGGTTTATCCCTTCTCCTACATTTGTTTATTCAGTCATTTATTTATGCCACTGTGAACTCACGCGTATTAACTTTATACTGTTGGCTCTACTCCACTAGTACATTTATTTTGTCCAGAATGTTTGAGCTTTGGCCATTGAGAGCTCTCTTGGGTTGGCTCCTGGGTCCCTTTGATATGCCCCCACCCTTTTGTATTTTGAGCGCTTTCTGGCTCTGTGAGGTGCTCCAGGCTCACCTTGGTATTGTTCCTGCCCCCAACTCCTCCCTCTTTCCCTCCCTCATTTATTTTCATGCAAACATTTGCTTTTTGTTTAGCCACAATATAACGCTGACTGACAGCACCCTATTGGCTTTTCTATGCATTTCGTTCGGCATAAAAATAGAGCATCTCAGCTTACTTTTATTATACCTCATTAGAGTTCGAAATCTCTAGATTCTGGCTTCCATCCTATTTGCTGGTCCTCCCAGTTTCATGCCATCTGCATTTCTGATAAACGTGCCTCGCATATCTTCTTTGACATCTTTGACATATTTGGTTCTTGGAATTTCCTGGTACCATCTTGCTACTTTGCTCTCCTTGAGATTGCTAGGATTTGGAAAATTATTTACTCTTAACCTTTTCACTTGAGTTTGGATGGTGGAGGCTCTGATGGTATTATAAAAACTAAAGTTGGACACAGTCAGAAACTTGAAGTATGGGACTTAGTAGCAACAGGTTAACATTTGTCGCTGTTACAGTGCGTTGATGAGTAGTGAATTATGGGCAGTGATGCTCTATGGCAAATTCATGTATATATACTTTCTAAGCAAGAGATAGCCCTTCTCTGGGTTTTTGTTATTAGTGTGGATTAATATTTATGGATTTTTATGCCTTCAGGGATTTCTGGAACATGGCATCTGGGAGTGTGAGATTCCTTGAGGTTTCAACGGGGTTCCAGTCCGTCTCTAGCTCACTCCCCACTCTGCTTTGGCAGCACCGATAATTCCGTCTCAGTGTATTTTCTACGTGTGTTACGTAGTTTTGAGCCTTCTTTATAGCACAGCTGTATATTGCCTTATGATGTTTCTAACTAACAGTGCTTTCATTTCATTATATTTTTCGCGTGTCATAAGTTTTTAAGAGTGGGCTCAGAGTTTAGTCCGTGATTGACAGGCTGGCCAGCAGATGGCTCTGGACATGGTGGAAGCGCATTTTAAGTGAGGGCGAGGGGCGTTAGGCGGGGGCATACCCATTCACACAGAATGGGCCGAAGTATTGCTTTGTTTCTTTCCTTCATCTTTGCCATCTTTTCTGAACGTAGGTGCAGAATGAGCACATGCTGTTGGTGTACGCCAGGTGGCGTTTCCACCGTCGACTTCCTGAAGCTCTATGCGTCCGAGACCCCATCCAGTGAATTTCAGACCGCCGACGAAGACCTCTGCTACTGCTTGGAGTGTGTGGCCGAGTACCACAAGGCCAGGGATGAGCTGCCGTTCTTGCACGAGGTAATTTCCAGTAGATGTGTGATAGTTTTCAGAGTTTGATACCTCAGAAGAGAATAAATTTGAACTCTGTTGGAAGCGTTCAGGGAACTGGTCGTTTACACTTTGAAGGCTGATACACTTTTGGTAAATTCATTGCTGACTTAATGCTCGCTGACTGATGGAATGGAATTGAAACTTAAGGCAGAATTTTCTGACTTCTCACCTTTAAGTCAGTTTGACAGGAAACAGTTTTTTGAAATGAAGTGATGTTTGGGGGTTTTTTGGTTTATGTTTTTATGTCAGACTTTGACAGTGTTAGTGATGTCTGAATGGCTTGGGTTATTTTATTGGTTCATCTTTTTTTTTCTCATTTCATTTTTTTTAATGGTAAATGGTATAAACCTCTAAAGGCAAGTATATTTTTCTAGTTATATTAACCAAAATGAAACATGTAATTTTAAATACTTGGCTTTGAATATTTAGTTTATCTGATGAAAAACAGAACACAAACCACAGATATATCTACAGTACAAACCTCACTGCCAAGTTTCTGTGCTCAAATATTCAATGATTTGGGTCATATTTCTTAACCTTTTACTGTCCTCTCTCCCTCCCTGAAAGGAAACATTTTATACATTTTTTCCTATGAGTTTCCCGTGACTTTTAATATTAGTGATATATTGTATATCACTCTGTGTACTGTATGTTTATCTGTGCTCTATGCATAAAAAGAGTAAGACTTTACATAATTAAGGTCAGGTTTGTAACTTTTTTTCCCCATTAGGCTGATATTTTACGTAGTTAGGGTCAGGTTTCTCCTGATGAGGTTTGTTAGCTGATTCCCCATGAATCAGTAGTCTCATGAAAGAACACTTGCTCTGATTTCCTTCGGGTGTGGTTTTCCTCTTCGTTGTTTCAGACTGGCTGATACCTGTTTAGATAATACCCACTCGGGCTTGCCTGATGTTTTCCTCATGAATAGACGGGGGTGCTACGGGTTTGGAGAAACAGACTGCAGAGTTGGAGCTGCTTCCTCATCACATGTCGGGTTATCAGCATGACGTCACCAGCGATGTTGCCCCTGATCCCTTGGTTTGGGTCATGTTGGCCAGGTGTCTCCACTGTGAAATCCCTGCTTTTCCTTTTGCGTGCTCTCTTCTCTGGAGGCGGGCCACCAAGTCCAGCCCATGTTCAAGATGGGGTGGGGTTAAGTTCCTGGAATGGAGAATACTGATATGTATTATTTGAAATTCTTCTATATGGAAGGTTTATCCCTTCTCCTACATTTGTTTATTCAGTCATTTATTTATGCCACTGTGAACTCACGCGTATTAACTTTATACTGTTGGCTCTACTCCACTAGTACATTTATTTTGTCCAGAATGTTTGAGCTTTGGCCATTGAGAGCTCTCTTGGGTTGGCTCCTGGGTCCCTTTGATATGCCCCCACCCTTTTGTATTTTGAGCGCTTTCTGGCTCTGTGAGGTGCTCCAGGCTCACCTTGGTATTGTTCCTGCCCCCAACTCCTCCCTCTTTCCCTCCCTCATTTATTTTCATGCAAACATTTGCTTTTTGTTTAGCCACAATATAACGCTGACTGACAGCACCCTATTGGCTTTTCTATGCATTTCGTTCGGCATAAAAATAGAGCATCTCAGCTTACTTTTATTATACCTCATTAGAGTTCGAAATCTCTAGATTCTGGCTTCCATCCTATTTGCTGGTCCTCCCAGTTTCATGCCATCTGCATTTCTGATAAACGTGCCTCGCATATCTTCTTTGACATCTTTGACATATTTGGTTCTTGGAATTTCCTGGTACCATCTTGCTACTTTGCTCTCCTTGAGATTGCTAGGATTTGGAAAATTATTTACTCTTAACCTTTTCACTTGAGTTTGGATGGTGGAGGCTCTGATGGTATTATAAAAACTAAAGTTGGACACAGTCAGAAACTTGAAGTATGGGACTTAGTAGCAACAGGTTAACATTTGTCGCTGTTACAGTGCGTTGATGAGTAGTGAATTATGGGCAGTGATGCTCTATGGCAAATTCATGTATATATACTTTCTAAGCAAGAGATAGCCCTTCTCTGGGTTTTTGTTATTAGTGTGGATTAATATTTATGGATTTTTATGCCTTCAGGGATTTCTGGAACATGGCATCTGGGAGTGTGAGATTCCTTGAGGTTTCAACGGGGTTCCAGTCCGTCTCTAGCTCACTCCCCACTCTGCTTTGGCAGCACCGATAATTCCGTCTCAGTGTATTTTCTACGTGTGTTACGTAGTTTTGAGCCTTCTTTATAGCACAGCTGTATATTGCCTTATGATGTTTCTAACTAACAGTGCTTTCATTTCATTATATTTTTCGCGTGTCATAAGTTTTTAAGAGTGGGCTCAGAGTTTAGTCCGTGATTGACAGGCTGGCCAGCAGATGGCTCTGGACATGGTGGAAGCGCATTTTAAGTGAGGGCGAGGGGCGTTAGGCGGGGGCATACCCATTCACACAGAATGGGCCGAAGTATTGCTTTGTTTCTTTCCTTCATCTTTGCCATCTTTTCTGAACGTAGGTGCAGAATGAGCACATGCTGTTGGTGTACGCCAGGTGGCGTTTCCACCGTCGACTTCCTGAAGCTCTATGCATCCGAGACCCCATCCAGTGAATTTCAGACCGCCGACGAAGACCTCTGCTACTGCTTGGAGTGTGTGGCCGAGTACCACAAGGCCAGGGATGAGCTGCCGTTCTTGCACGAGGTAATTTCCAGTAGATGTGTGATAGTTTTCAGAGTTTGATACCTCAGAAGAGAATAAATTTGAACTCTGTTGGAAGCGTTCAGGGAACTGGTCATTTACACTTTGAAGGCTGATACACTTTTGGTAAATTCATTGCTGACTTAATGCTCGCTGACTGATGGAATGGAATTGAAACTTAAGGCAGAATTTTCTGACTTCTCACCTTTAAGTCAGTTTGACAGGAAACAGTTTTTTGAAATGAAGTGATGTTTGGGGGTTTTTTGGTTTATGTTTTTATGTCAGACTTTGACAGTGTTAGTGATGTCTGAATGGCTTGGGTTATTTTATTGGTTCATCTTTTTTTTTCTCATTTCATTTTTTTTAATGGTAAATGGTATAAACCTCTAAAGGCAAGTATATTTTTCTAGTTATATTAACCAAAATGAAACATGTAATTTTAAATACTTGGCTTTGAATATTTAGTTTATCTGATGAAAAACAGAACACAAACCACAGATATATCTACAGAAGAGAAAGAAGGGGAGGGGGTGATTATTTATGAATTTGTTCAGAAAACTTTTGCATTTGCAAAATTTCCTAGTTGTGAGGCTAACCATTGTCTTAAACCAGCTGATGTGTAAGGTGAGTACCAATAGCTGGAACATAGAAGGGAAGACGTGGAAGGCGTGGCTCATGCCTTTGACAAAGAAGCTCCAGCTTCTCCTTTCCTTTTTAGTAGAGTATACTTGGTAGGGGTGTTGAGATATTTATAGCAACCTTGCAAAAGTGGTGTTTAAACATCTCTTGCTCTACGTCCTCATATTTGTGTATCAAAAAAATGGCCATGTTCAGTGACTATTTTCTTCAAATCTAATATGTGATATTTAGTACTTCTGAATTTTTATAGTTAGGAGAAGGCTTTCTAGAAAGATCATCACATCCAGTGTATTTTGTCGATAGTAAGATATATAAAGCATATTGCCTATTTTTGTTTTCCTGTAGGTTTTATGGGAATTAGAAACCCGACGTCTCATAATTCATTTTGAAAAATCCATGAGGGCAGAAATCGAAGATGATGATGAATTATACATAGTGGACAACAATGGAGAGACACAGCTGTTTGACTTTACTGGCCAAGACTTTGAAAATAAGCTTCGGGTTCCTCTTCTTGAAATCCTGAAATATCCTTATCTGCTCTTACACGCACGTGTTAGTGAGTATCTGCATGTCCCACGAGTTACGTCAGTTTTGTTATTTCAAGGATTGTAGGAATTTAGGTTTATCTTTATTGAAAATCTGTTCGTTAAACATAGACTACTTAATATTTTTCCCAACGTTTTGTTACCGAAGATTCTAAACAAAATAATTTTGTGGTGAACACCACATACGCACCACACAGATTCTGCAGTTGCTAACATCTCGCTATATTTGCTTTATCACATATTTATTCATCTGTCCATTTAGTTAATTTTTATTCTTGTAATTTGTAACAGGGTTTCTCAACCTTGGCGCTACTGATATTTTAGACGGGGTGATCATTGTTTGGGGGGCTGTGCTGTCCATTGTAGGATATTTACTAGCATCCTTGGCCTCTGTCCACTAGATGCCGTAGCGTCCTCCTCTCCCTTGACCCAGCCGTAAAAACCAAAAGTGTCCAAATACTGCCAGATGTCCTTTGGAAGTCGGGAGGGGCAGAATCACTTCTGATTGAGAACTGCTGGGCTGCAGTGGTTTTCATTAATCATTGTGGCATAGCGTATCATGGCCGCCTAGATTTTGGTCATTTATATTTGCATTTCTTAATATGAATCTCTTAAAAGCAATACCTTTAAGGGATCTGATATCTAGTTCATTTTAACATCTTTCTCAGTAATTGCAAAATGTATTTTGGCTGATTTGTTTAGAGTTCAATCAGGAATGATACATTGCATTTGGTTCCTATTTCTTAAGTCTCTCTTAATTCCACATAGTCTGTTTGTACATACACGCGCACAGACCTTTTTGTTGTTTTTTCTTAACTGACTTGTTGAGACCATGTAGTTGCCCTGTAGAATAAATAATGCACTTTGGGGATTATTCCAATTGCTTTCTTGTGATATTAAACTTACGTCTCTATCCTCTGTATTTTCAGTAAACTGGAAAGTCGATCTAAAGATTTAATTAAATCTTTCTAAATTAAAATAATTAGATTTTAAAATTCTAAGTCATTTTTCAAACATTAAAGACTATTACTTCTAGGAAAGTGTGTGTGTGTGTGTGTGTGTATAAGCTTAGTAGTTTTTCACAAACTAAACACACCTCTGTAGCCACCACCCAGATGAAGAAAATACCAGCACCCCAGGAAGTCCCCTCACGCTTTCCTAGTCAGTATCTCTTACTCAGTGCCTGCCACTGTTACTGAGTGTTCTTTGAAGCTTGACAGACTAGAGTTGATTCAGCTGATCGTGTAAATGTGTGGTTTATTCTGTTCATGACACTTCTGAAAGAGTAATGAAATTTCCATAGAGCAGCAGGAATTAATACAGTGCTGGCATGGATAGGCTAATGGGACAGAGCAGAGTCCAGAAGTTCACCACGTGTGTTTGGGGAGTTTAGTATCTAATGGCGGTAGTGTTTCACACCAGTGGGGAAAAGGAATTATTCAGTAAATGAGAGTAGGACAAAATAGTCATTGGAGGGAAAAGCTGACTTTATTATTATCACTCCAGTCCATGTGAATCAAAATGTAAGATGCCAATGGAATTGGATCTATAACCAGACTTCTAAGCAGACACCCTATGGAGATAATTATGCCAAGGGTAAAAAAAAAAGATGTATATACTAGTCAGAATCATTCATAGGAACCACACTGTAATGAACCAGTTAGTCTTTCAGATAGGTAAATATTATTCCTAAATTTACATGATCAGCCTTTTTATGCCATACTTAAAAAAAAAAAAGGAACACGTTTTCATTTACTTGAAACAACTGAAGGAGCCAGATTTAGGGAATCTTGTTAAGTCGATAAGATTTATGTCTTATGTATATTGCTTTATTTCTTCTGTGTAGATGAATTATGCGTTGAAGCACTTTGTCGGATGGAACAGGCCAATTGTTCCTTTCAGGTTTTTGAAAAGCATCCTGGGGTCTATTTGTTTTTGGTCCATCCCAATGAAATGGTGAGTATGAGCGTCGGGCAGTGGAAGGACGTATTCTACTTTCACATATATAGATAGCTGTAGTAGAAGTGTTGGGTGTGTGTTTTGTTGAAAATGTTCATCAAGATTATTTTCATTTTGTAAAATGACTATAGTTAAGTGGAGGTGCTGTGGGGTTAAAGAAGAGATCCAAGAGGATAAGAGAATATTTCTGACGGGTGATGATTCAGCTTAAAAGACAGATAAGGGAGTACTTTGAACTTCTTTCAGTCTGTCGACCTGAACCAACGAAGAACTTCCTCTTTTGCTTTCCTTGCCTGCCTACCCTACTCCAAGCACACGGAAATACTGGTTAAAACATTTTGCTAATTGAAAGCAATTGAAAAAATTATTTTGCTAATAGATGAGATTTTTTAAAGTCTGGGGGAAGGGGGTGAAGGAGGGGAGGGTAGGAAATCCAGTTCCTAGGTACTGAAAATGAAGAGGGGCAGACGAATCAGAACAGAGCAGAGAGCAGCACCAGAGTATTGAAGCCCGACATTGAGCCTATTGCCCAGGTTTTTATTTTGACTTTCTTTTCTTTTTTTTTCTTTCCTTTTTAAAATTTTGTTATGGAAAATTACACACAAAAGTAGAATGGTATAATGAGCTCTCATATGTTCATCACTGAGCTTTATCAGTTATCAGTACATGTCAATATTCTACTACTGCCTTTTTGGATTAGTTAGAGCAAACCCGAGACACCAGAGCGTTTCATCCATAAAAATACTTCCGTATGTGTCTCTAAGAGATGAGGACTTTGTATTTTTTTTATTTTTGTCGTCTCGATGTGGCTGCTGCTTTATATCCTTAGTTACAGGAGTCCTGGTCGCCCAATCTGCGGGGAGTTCTCCAGGGCGGTTCTGTAATTGGGTTGCGATTTCGATGTGGTCACGGGAGGAGGCGGACACGGACGGCATTTACCTACTCCGCCATCGTGACTGGGAGCCCATAAGGTCTTTTTAAAACAACAAAGCAATGCTATCACCGCGCTGAAAATAATCTTTTAATGTCATATTCCTAGCCAGCGTTTAAATGAATGGAGATGATTGCCTCAGAAATACTTTATTAGGGTTAGTTTATTCAAATCAGGATCAAATAAGGTCCACACTTTGCATTAATTAGTATCTCGTGTCTTTTAAAATCTAGAGGGAATCCTATTTTCTTACCTAGTTTTTTGTTGTCTGTAGAATGAAGTAGCAACTCTCTTCTGCTTTCAGGTTCGGCGCTGGGCCATCCTGACCGCAAAAGGCCTGGGGAAAGTGGACAGGGACGATTACTATGACTTACAGGAGGTTTTGACTTGCCTCTTTAAAGTCATCGAGTTGGGGCTTTTAGAAAGTCCAGACATTTATACTTCCTCTGTCCTCGAGAAGGGTAAACTGGTTCTTCTGCCCTCACACATGTATGATACTACAAACTACAAAAACTATTGGCTAGGTGAGTGTGTTGTCCCTACACAATTATAATTTGTATTTTTCTATAGTTTTTATGAGTATCCTGCAAAGAGAGTGATCTCTTGGTAATCTTATCAAAATGCGAAATACAAGATTTCATAGTTTCCAGTTCTTCTGTCATTGATGTAACTATTACACATCTCGTTTTAAACATTATTTATCCTAGAAACTTTCTATGTAGGAGGTAACATTTTCAAGTATGGCAAGTAGATCTTTTATGTAAAGCAATATTAGATATAACAAAATATTAATAGAGCAGGTGACTTTAATAGGTTTGATCTATTTAAAACAAAGGTCTAATCCAACTCAGAAGAGGCCCACCTGCTTTACTGAGTCTAGGTCTTATAGTCATGTATCATATTTGGCAGTGATTGGCACTTGAAATATGATGATCTTAAAATTGAAGCCATGTTAGATTTAATGAAATATGAAATGTGTGGCAGTCATCTTAGATATTGTTTTCTAAGCACGTTTGTACTGCATTCCCTTTTTGTTCTCAAATCAGTCTGCTATCTCGTTATTTAGGAGCAGTTCTGTGTGAAAATGCCAGAGTTAAATGTGTGAGCAACTGGATACTGTTTCGCTTTATCTTTCTGCCATGTTACTTTTATCAGCTAAGCCAGAGAAGGCATTAGAATATAACTTAATTCAAGAAAACTGAATGATCTTACAGGTATCTGCATGTTGCTTACCATTCTTGAAGAGCAGGCCATGGATTCACTGTTGTTGGGCTCGGACAAAGAGAACGATTTTATGCAGTTGATACTTCACACCATGGAGAGGCAGTCAGACGGTAATGAACTCTGTCTGCTAAATGCTTTTGAATACTGTGATGATGATGCACTTTTAAAATCCCGGGGTCACTGCGAGAATTGGGGGTGTGGTGCGGAGAAAAGAAGAATGAACATTTTGTGGTTTAGGCCACAGATTCAGGATTCTAAGTTAGAAGGGACGTTTAGAGTGTAATTCATCACCCCACTTTCACAAAAGAAGAGACCAGAGCGCAGAGAAGTCAACTTGCTTTTTCACGTGAGAACGCCCCGTTCGTGGTAGAAGCAGACTAGAACCTGTAGGAGACACATTTCTAATGTATCCCCTGTCGTCCACTGTCTCCCTTTTTCCTGGTTCTTCATTTCATTTCTTTCTGGTTTCACTGTCCAGCCTGGTGACTGCTAGCTGAATATGGCTCTTTCAGTTTAATTAAAATAAAATTAAAAATGTGGTTCCACTTGTACTCCAAGAACTCAGTAGCTGGATGTGCCTGGGGGCTACCGTACCCAACAGTCCTCATGGGACGTTCTGTTGGACAGCACTGCTCAGAACGTCTACAAAATAAGGTCTAAAACTTGTCGTCGTGTTTACTATTAAACCCCAGCTTTCTTTGCTCGTGGTCATGTCAGATGATCAAGGAGGATTTGTGTTTACATAAGTGTTTCTAATCTTACTTCTTTATGAAAGAATGAATCAGTAAAGACCAAGCATGCCGGATCCGGTGAAAACATAATTTTTCCCATTTTGGCTTTTCTTTAGAAAACTTCAGTGTGGATATAAACTCATTTCTGGGAGATTCTAAAATATGTTCTTTTTTTTTGATCCTATATATTTTTTTGCTGGATTATTCCTGAGTAAAGTTATTACTAATTCATTTGCCAGCATTTACTACATAAATTGTTCATTTCTTTCCATGTGTCTTGCACAAAAAAATTTTGTTTTCATTAATCCACCTCCCCTAACCTTCAGAATGTGAGGCATCTCTTTAAGAGACCTTTCTTAATTGTCTTCACTTAATCGAGGACATCCTTTAATTTGAGAGCTCACTAGACTTAAGACGGTATGTCAGCTGTATTAGAGGATAAAAAAGTGCATGAGAAGGTGTACACGAATGACTTCTGGAAAGTATAGTCTGAGAGTCTAAGAGAGAAATAAAGCAGAGAGTTCTCACCCCAGAAGATGCTGGGAAGGAAGATTCTGTGGCTGGGGACCATTTGATACAGGAGGAAGCTTTCGGGCTGGACTTGGAAGACAGATAGGATTTTGATAGGTGGCGCTAATAGCGAGGCATTCCGGTTCTTATTTGGGAAAAAGCCAGCTAGCTGTTTTTGCTGTAGATTGGGAATGATTATGGAAGTGTGACAAATAACAGGAAAGAAACAGTCGAAGAGGGTCTTGTAATGCCTACCTGATGAGGCCTTTGAATTTTCTGGGAAGACATTGAGGAGCCATTGAAGGTCGTTAAGCAGGGCAGCGTCTTGCCGCTGCGTGTCTGATAAGAGAGGGAAAGGACTGGAGGTTAGAGCTCTTGAGTGATGGGAATTCCTGCCACTGGGTGAAAGCAGATACCAGCAAAGCCACGTTGCGATACGGGCGGATGGAGGCTCTGCGTCTCTGCTCACCCACTAGCTAAGGGATTCCGTCCTTTACGCCAGCCGGATGGCGCACTGCTCGGGGTCACGCTAAACCACTCTTTCTTGTAACATGGAATTTGTTTAGATCCGTAAGTACCAGTCTTTCTTTTGCCCATTTTTCCCTCTACTTCTCTTCTCTTATTTATTGGAGAGAGTATAAAGTTCTGGGAGAAGTTGAGCTGAGTAGGAAAGATTGTTTCAAGGGTGTTAAAGTGGTGAGAAAATTTAGTTTACCTAGACGCTCTCATTTGTTCTCTGTTTAAAAGTTTCTTACGGAGGTGTATAGTATTGAAAAATGTGTAAAAACATTTAAGAATTTGCCAGCTTTTTGAAACCTGTAGTTGGCAGCACTTTACGTTAAACTATTTGCTGCTTCGCTTTCGGTTTTGTTGCTCCCCAGATAAAGAATGCGTCATTCTCAACATATTTTAGCATCTCTTCTAATCGTTCTGTAATTTGGCAATAACTCCATTGTATTTCAGACGATAGTGGGGATCCTTTCTGGCCAGCGTTACACTGTTTCATGGTGATTCTGGATCGCCTTGGATCCAAGGTCTGGGGGCAGCTCATTGACCCTATCGAGGCATTTCAAACCATCATCAACAACCGGAGCTACAACCGAGAGATCCAGAGTATCCGGAACAGCTCTGTGAGGTTCGTGCCATCATACGGCAGGGTTTAAAAACAGCCTCCGGAAGGAAGGCTGTTGAAGCTTACTCAACGTTAGCGTTTCTTCTTTTTTTTCCTTTCATTTCCGTAATTTCTATTTATTCTTAATATTTAAGGACCAAGTTAGAACCGGAGTCGTGTATGGATGATATGGTGACTTGCAGCCAGATTGTATACAATTATAATCCTGAAAAGACCAAAAAGGTATAAAACATTTTGAGAATTCAGATGACATTGTATTGCCTTTATCTTTTAAGACGGTGTTTTACGTAATTAGTTGGATCGCTGCTTTTATGATGAGAAGCTGTTTTCAATCAACTGCTGCATAAAGGCTTTCTGTCTGAACCGATGCTGTGCGGGGGGAAAAGTGGACTTTACCTACAATTTTGCACACTTTCGGAAATTCATTTTTAAGCACAGTTAGGAAGGGTGGAAAGTTTATGGGATCGGGAAGATAAGCGACGTGACCAGAAATCAAAAACAGCAAATGGGAAGGAAGGTCAGAGTACATGGAGGTGTTGTAAATTTACCTTTTTGTGACACCTTAACCTAAAAATTGGACTATGCCTTCACTTTCTTGGGGCTATGTATGTGTGTGTGGAAACCAAAATAGGAACATCAAGCCATATGTTTTCTCGTTTACCACTTATGTGCTAAACCTGTCCTGAACGGTGCTTTTTTATCTGAATGTCAGTATTTCTTTCATTTTAGGATTCAGGCTGGAGATCAGCCATTTGCCCAGATTATTGCCCTAACATGTACGAAGAGATGGAAACATTAGCCAGCGTGCTTCAATCAGACATCGGTCAAGACATGCGTGTTCACAACAGCACATTCCTGTGGTTCATTCCGTTCGTTCAGTCCCTCATGGATCTGAAGGATCTGGGCGTGGCCTACATAGTAGAGGTTATCCATCATCTGCACTCGGAGGTCAAAGATGTCCTCAACCAGACAGTTGTCGTGTGTGACAAAGTCACTGAATTTTTTTTTCTAATTTTGGTGTCAGTGATCGAACTACATAGGAATAAAAAATGCTTGCATTTGCTGTGGGTGAGCTCCCAGCAGTGGGTGGAGGCTGTCGTGAAGTGTGCCAAGCTCCCGACCACTGCCTTTGCACGGAGCTCGGAGAAGTCATCCGGCAGCGGCTCCAAAGGAACACCGATGATATCATCTCTGTCTCTCCATTCAATGCCATCTAACTCCGTACAGCTCGCTTGCGTGCAGCTGATTAGAAGTCTCCTTAAAGAAGGTTACCAGCTTGGGCAGCAGACTCTTTGTAAGCGGTTCAGGGATAAGCTCAACTTATTCCTGCGAGGGAACTTATCTCTAGGCTGGCAGTTGACTAGTCAGGAAACCCAGGAGTTGCAAACTTGTTTAAAGCAAATCATTAGAAACATCAAATTCAAAGTACCACAATGTAGCGCTATTGTGGACCTGACTCCTCCATGTAAGATTCTTCCGGCATCTTGTGATAAAGAAGAAAATGAGCAAGTAGGGAAGAAGTGTAAAAACATGCTCTGTGTGGAAAGTTCCAGCCCAACGTTTTCTAAAGAACCAATGAAAGCTGACGCGTATCAACTGCAAGAGAGTATCTTGAGCAAAGCAAGTAGCGCTGTGGAAGAGGATAATGAGCCAAATTACATTAAAGATTTGAAACTAGAGGACCATCTCTCAGCTGAGTCATGCTTAAAGCAGAGTAGTAAAAACCTTTTCGCTGGAAGAGCTCAAGATCAAGTTAAAATGCGTACGGGGAAGCAAAAGTCTGTCAAAGACAATTCTTTATACACATCAAAGAACTGTACTGCAAGGAATGGTCCAGAAAGAGGATGTGGCAGAGGAATAATACTGTCAACACATTCGCCAACTGATTCTAGCGCTGATACTCAGGAGAAGATGTCCACATCAAATGGGGATTTCTCTTCGAAGGATGGTGTTCTTGGCAAAACTTCAAAAGCAAAATCTAAGGCCCAGAAAGATGAAATCTGTGCTAAGTTATCGTGTGTAATAAAGAAGCCACACAGGAAAAACACCTCGGTCAATAGTACTGTGAAGTTCGAAGGAAACCTGGCCGCATCTAACGTTGAGAATTTCTGTTCAAGGAAAGACGCCGGAGGTCAGAAAGGGGATAGCTTCATGCACAGTCTCTCTTCAGGCTCCGACGGTATCCTGGATAATAAAAATGGAGAACAAAAAGCTCATAACAGTTTATTGCTGAAAAAGAAACAGGTGAAGAGTGAAGAGTTAGATGTTTTTTCTTCTCATGAAAATGATTGTCAAATACAGGAATGTGATGTCGGCAATAAAGATTTGGTCCTATTTACAGAAACGACCAATACTTTCATGCATAAAACATCTCCCTTTAAAAGTCCCGGGGCTGTACTTGAATCAAGGGAGAAGAGAGTCAGCAAGAATACTGACTTTAGAGAACAGGCCCCTAGCATCAGCCCTAAGTCTGACACCTTAACAGATTCTCAGGTAGACAGAGACCTCCACAAATTATCTCGAATAGCTCAAGCCAGTGTCATTAAATTTCCATCAGATTCAAATCAAAGAAGCTCATCCCAGCTACAAAGAAAAGTGAAAGACAAAAGAAGTTTCACAGCCAACCAAAGTAATGTCGGGGACACCTGCCGTGGTCAAATTATTATTATTTCAGATTCCGATGATGATGATGAAGATGCTGATGAAAGAATTCTGGAGTTTGAGAAATTAAAACACGTTAAACAAGATAAAGTAAGCATTAAGAAAGAAGGCCCAGGGCCGCGTACATCAGAAGCTCATACGAACACAGAAAGGAAGCCGATCAAAGAAGAGAAGCCAGCTTCCCCGTTAGAGTTTGAGGAGTGCGACTCGCAGGTGTTCGAGTTTGAAAGCCAACATGAAGTGTTTTCAGTCTGGCAAGATCAGAAAACAGACGACAGTTCAGTTCCAGAGGACGGAAAGAGCTCCTGCTTGACTCACATTGTTGATATCACAAATGACTGGGGCTACGAGACAGATTATCCTGTTTCTGAAGAAGTTGCCGAAGTCACCAAGGACATCGAAAATGCGGAGCCACGGAGCAGTCGTGTTTCCGTTGAGAAATTTTGTGAAATTGAAGTAAGAAGATCTAAGAGAAAACAATTTGAAAAGCCTGTGGCCGAAGATCCTTTAAGGCCTTCGTCTTCTGCCAGAAATGAGGACCAGTCTGACATCCTCAACGAGAGAGAGCTGACTGAAAACGATCTTAAAATTGCAGACGTGCGGACGACGACCCCCGATGCGCGTGTCCAGCGGGCCACCGCGGCCGCCCTGAAGAAGTCCCCGCCCAAGCTGCGCGCCTACTCCAAACCCATCCGGAGGGTCCCCGTGTCCAAAGCCGCAAAGAAGACACATTCGGATGCCAGAAAGGGGCAGAGTAAAAGTTCAAATTACATAAGCTGTAGGACAACTCCTGCCATCGTGCCACCAAAAAAATTTCGCCAGTGTCCTGAACCCACCTCCACGGTTGAGAAGCTGGGTCTGAAAAAGGCTCCCCGCAGGGCGTTTGAGCTGTCTCAGCGGTCTTTGGAGTACATAGTTCAGCTGCGTGACCATGGCAAAACCGTTGGTGTCGTCGACACCCGAAAAAAGACTAAATTGATCTCTCCTCAGACTCTTCCTGTCAAAAATAAGAAACTGCTTGCAAATCAAGATCTTCAGTTGCAAAGGCAGGTGAGACCCAAATCACAGCAAAACAGACAAGGAGTTTTTGACTGTGAAAGCACAGATGCCGCGAGAGCGGGCCCAGATGCGGCACAGATTCCTGACGTGTTCGTAGCAGAATCAGCTAGGTCAGATTGTAGTAACAAAGCGGGAGCTGAGGTCATCGCCAGCAGTAATGGAAGACAGTCAGTGACATGCGTGTCTTCCGAACAAGAGCCCATGAAAGCGAAATTCATTTCCCAGGAGACCGAGGATCCTTGTCCCTTAAACCAGCGTGAGTGTGTCATGGCAAATGGAGGGATACTGACGCATGAAAGAGCTCTCTCTACTTCAGAGGACCCTGTAGGTGGAGGTGACCTAACGACACCTCATTTAGACGTGGCAACTTTGAACAAGGGAGAGCCCGCATCCAACAGTGACATGGAGGAAGATAATATATTTTTAACCCAGTGCGATCCTGAAGATATGGATTTATGTTCTCAGATGCAGCAGAACGATAATGACAAACTCATTGAAGTAGTTCATGGAAAAGATACAGTCCAGGTAGGAGAAGATTCACTCAGTCGGCCTCCCTTGGAGTCTTTGAGCAGCACAAAATGTAAGTACAGAGATTGTGCCGAAACTCTGAAAAACCAGGGCGAGTACTGCTCGAAACACTGCGAAGCCAAAGCAGCGGATGAAGACGTGTTTCGGAAGCCCGGCCTGCCCCTTTCCGCGGCTAAACCCCTGAGACCGTCCACGACGAAGATTTTTAGCTCGAGTAGTACCTCACGAATTGCTCATCTTTCCCGCTCTTTGGAAAAAGCCTCCGCGCTCCTCCCAGCTTTAAAAAATAAGTCAAACGGGGCACAGTCCGTTTTGAAAGCGCCACCGCCAGCCCCTCTGGCGCCTCCTCAGAAGCCAGTGGTTGAAGTGAAGAGTTTGTGCAACATTCTTAATTCTCCACCTTCGAATAATTCCAGCAGGCAAGGTTACAGACTTCCGTTCAGTGAAAGCAGACCTTTTTCTTCTTCTCCGGTAAACATGCTCTTGTCATCACAGTCCATCTCCGACGCCTTCGTGAAAGAGATCCTCAAATGGAAGTATGAAATGTTTTTGAACTTCGATCAGTGCGGGCCCCCAGCAAGTCTCTGTCAGTCCATCTCAAGACCTGTGCCTGTCAGGTTTCAAGATTGTGGAGATTATTTTGATGTGTTTTTCCCTTTGATGATATTGAATACTTTTGAAACAGTAAGTATGTGTTTTAGTTGCATGCCCGTCCAGACTTTGAAGCCCCGTCTCCCCCATGCCGCGCGGTAGAGCCCAATTACAGTAACGGGCCTCACTGGGCTTCAGACCCGGCTTTTAGACTTCATGGGGAACAGACATTCGTGCCACACCCTGCCCTAGGTGCTGGTGACACAGAGGAAACAAGTTCTTAACCACTGCCCTTCCGGAGCTTAGAGATGCCATTCAGGGTGTTAATGTACCTAGGCCGGGGTGACTTAGGAGGAAGTGGTTTTCACTGCGAAGGGAAGACTTCTCAGCAGGTGGTCTCCTGTCTGCAGGATTTTGTTTTTTTTGAACAGTAACATAGTACTTAAGTTTTCTTGAGGTGGCAAAGGGTCACTTATATTGAACAACACAAAGCAATAACTTCCGAATTTCTCGTAACAGGTCTTTCTTCCCAATGCTTTCTCCCCTCAGCCGCCTCCCCTCCCCGCACGCCCCCTTCTGCTTCTCTGTCCCTTACTACCCCCCGACTGGGACTGCCCGATTTGAAATACAGCATTCTAGTTTAAGTTTGGACCTCAGGGAGACAGCTGGTAATTCTGTAGCGTAAGCACCCAACAGGCATTTTGAAGGATGCTTTTGGTGTTCTCAAAGGAGGTGAGGGATTGGATGTAGATTATTACTCTTTCAAATTTTTTAAACCCGAAACCTGAGTATGCAGTAAGACCGTTAAAATCAGTAACAGCCAGGTGAACATTCGTAGTCCTGGTGCAGAAGCCGCGTAACATCAGCTTTTGCAGATAACAGGTGTCATCCTTGATGATGGCCGATTATGGTGGTCAACTGTAGTTTTAAGAACTTAACGACTAAACTATTACATTAAGATAAACCACTTGAGCCCAAAAGGTAATTTGTTAGTTTTTTTTTAATTGGAAAAATTAAAATGACTTATTCACACAGGTAGTCAGTCCCTTTTCTAAAATTGCCCCCATTTCTCAGATCCTCACGGGTACTTCTGAATTTGAGTTTTTGGGAAAGGATTGGAAGATGAGTGTAGAGAATTGTAGAAGCTGGCAGGAAAACGGAGCATGTTGGTGAGAATTGGGGTCATTTGGACTTGTGAGATGCTGTGACTGGGAAGTGACATTCTCAGTGTTTCATGCGGTACGGGAGATGCTTTGCAGCTGCAATGTGTAGTGACCTCAGGTGGCTGTCGTGAGGAGTGGACATGTGTGGCTAGAGAGACAGGAACAGGATTGATTTTCTAGCTACCGATTTCTAGTAATTTCTATAATTCCATTATAGTCTGAAAGCAGACATTGTAGGATTGCTCTCCTTTTAAATTTGTTAGAATGTTTTTCTGCCCCAGAATGTGATCTGTTTTGGGGACTGTTCCATGTGAGGTTTAGAAGAATGTGTAATCTGCTGTTAGATGAAGTCGTCTGATGGTGCTTTTGAGTTCAACAATGTTTGCACTGATTTTCTGGCTGCCGGATCTGTCCATTTCTAATAAGATAGTCTTAAAGTCTCCACCTAAAATATTAGATTAATGTATTTTTCTTGCAGGTCCATCAGTTTTTGCCTCACTTATCTTGGTGCTCTGTTGTTGGACACATACATGCGAAGGCTTATTATGTCTTGGAGCATTGAGCCATCATTACGGGATGCCCTTCATCCCTGATCACTTTCCTTGCCCTGAGGTCTGCTCTGTCAGAAATTAATATAGCTACCCCCACTTTCTTTATTTTTTTCCCCAATTGCTTCTGTTGTTACATGTTTGAAATGTAGACAATGAGAAATTTTTTAAAAATCCTATCTGGCCAGTTGCTAGCTATATTGCCTTGGGCATGTTATTTGAATTTTTTAATTTCTTCAACTGGAAATGGCATCTACTGGCAGGGTGTAATGGTGTTAAATGTATGTAAATTGCCTTGTGCAATACTACTACTGCTTTGTTTTGGTTAATATTAGCATGCTTTATCTTTACCCCTTTACTTTAATCTGAGTTTCTTTTTAGGCACCGTATAATTGGGTCTTGTTTTTTGATCCCTTCTGACAATCTTTTATTTGGAATATTTAAACCATTGACGTTTAAGGTGATTACTGATACAGGTGGATCGCTTTCTCCTGCATTTGTTACTACTTTCTATTTGTTGCACTTTTTCTTTTTTCCTGTCTTTGTTTTCCATACTTTTTCTGCCTTCGTGGTTTTCATTGAGCATCTTATATAATTCCATTTTCTCTCTTTCCTTAGCATATCAATTATTTTTTTAACTTTTTTTTTAGTAGTTTCCCTAGAGTTTGCAATATATATTTACAGCTAATCCAAGTCTGGTTTCATGGGTAATGTGAGTGCCTTACATAATAACAAAATATTCTTAATTTGTCCCTCCCGTCCCTTGTATCATTGCTGTCATTTATTTCGCTCGTGCATGAGCATAATAAACATGTACATAGACGTACATAATTGAATACACCGTTGCTATTTTGAATAAATTTCTGTCGGTTAGATCAGTTAAAAATAACAAGTTTTTATTTACTTTCACTTATTCTCCAGTGCTCTTAATTTGTTTATCTAAACCCAAGTTTCTGACCTATATAATTTTCTTTCTGAAGACCTTCTTTTAACATTTCTTGCAAGATAAATCTAATGGAGACAAATAACCTCAAGTTTTGTTTGAGAGAGAGATTTTTCACTTTCGAAGGATAATTTTGCAGAGTTCAGAATTCTAGGCTGGTGGTTGTTTTCTCTCAGCAGTTTAAATATTTCACTCTGCTCACTTCTTGTTTGCATGTTGCTTAGAAGTCAGATTTAACTCTTACCTTCTGTCCTCTGTAGGTAAGTTTTTTTTTGTTTTTGTTTTTCCTACTGGCTTCTTTCAAGATTTTTCATCTTTGATATTTTACGTTCCTGACATTCGAATATGATGTGCCTAGGTGTTTTGTGTGTTTTTTTTTTTTTTTGCGTTTATTCTACTTGGTGTTCTCTGAACTTCCTGGATCTATGATTTGGTGTCTGACATAATTAATTTGGGGAAACTCGGTCATTATTGCTTCCGTTCCTTCCTTCTGGTGTTCCCATTACCTGTGTGCTGCACCTTGTGCGGTTGTCCCCAGTTCTTGGATAGTCTGGTTTTTTTTCCTAGTTGTTTTTTTTTTTTTCCCCTCTCTGCTTTTTAGCTTTGGCAGTTTCTATTGCTATAGCCCCAAGCTCAGAGATTTCTTTCCTCGCCATGTCCAGTCTACTAATGAGCCCATCAAAGGCTTTCTTATTCTAGCTTTTCTTTTTGATCTCTAGCACCTTTGATTCTTTCTTAGAATTTATGTCTCTCTGCTTACATTATTCATCTATTCTTGCATGGTCTACTTTTTCAGTAAACGGTTAGCATATTACTTACAGTTTTTTAAATTACTGGTCTTATAAATCTAACATTCCTGCCATCACTGATTCTGGTTCTAGTGCTTGTTCAGTCTCTTCAGACTGTGATTTTTGCCCTTGAGTATGCCTTGTAATTTTCGCTAAAAGGTGGACTTGACATACTGGTTAAAAGGAACAGCAGTAAATAGACCTTTAGTGATGTAGTGCGTGTGTGTGTGGGCAGTGGGGGGACAAGTGTTCTGTAGTCCTCTGATGAGGTCTTGATGTTTTAATGAGCCTGTACCCCTGGACTGAGCTTTACACACGTTTGTCAGTTCCCCCACCTCCTTAGGTGGGACAGGATGGCCAGAATGGGCAGGAGTTGGTTGTTTCTTTTCCTCCAAGTATTAATATACTTGGCTCTGATAGAAACCCCAGCAGGTTAGGCTCTGGTGTTTCCCCGTAGAGCAAGCCTTGTCAAGGTCTGAATGCTGTGGTGTATTTCACAGTGGTGCCTTTCCCCGTCCCCCTGCTGGAAGCAAAGGGGTTTCTCTCCAGTATTCTCTGAGGACCTACCTGGTCGAGCTCCTAGAGGTAAAACTCACCAAAGTGTGGGGTCCCCTAATGACTGGGTCCCCTAGAATTTTTAACAGAGTTGTCCATACTGAGCGTCCAGCAACTTGTCAATTACAAGTTCAGATTTTCCTATCCTGACACACAGGTTTCTACTTGTGGGGCTGCGCTCGGCGAGTGGAGATTATTGTATCCACCTGTCTGTCTTCTGTCTCGGGGCAGTAGTTCGCCCTGTGGCCTCAGTTCTCTGGTTGACTCTAAGAAAAGTTGTTGATTATTCAGCTCATTCAGCTTTTACTTGTTAGGATGGAGCGGCGACTTCTAAGTTCCTTACACACCAAGCTGGAGACTGAAAGTCCCAAATTAATTTTTAATATTTCTGTCGCCTGGGATTCTAGGTTCTGAATTTGACTATTTTGGAAAATTTTGCTGTTTAGTATTGGCTTTCTGAATGTTTTTACTTTCTTAATTTGCTCTTTTTTGCTTTGCGTAGGTAGCACAGGAATGGATCAGCTCTCCAAATAAAGAAAAATTCTATCAGCTGCATTTACGAAAATTTCCTGCAGATTATAAAAAGTACTGGGAGCTCGTGGGTAAGTTCGTTCTTGCGTGACTCGGAATATATATACTAATTGGAGATTTCTCTTCGCAGAAACAGTATCATTGTTTGACTTTTCTGGGTCGTAGGTGTCCTACGCTGAATTTGTGACCTCTTAACAAAGAATGTTTTAAAGTCTTAATTAATGAGGATAATTACTGGGACAGTTATGAATATAAAGTGTATGGTTTTAACCATTCTGTAATTAGAATACCACAGGCCAGAGTGTCCATGGAAACTAGGCATGGGCGAGAGGGTGGGGGAAGGGTGCTTGGCCATGGAGCGGTGGGCGGGGCGGGGGGGAGGCAATGTTTTAATAATAGTGTTTATCGATTCTGAGTAAGTCTTCCTGCCATCTCTCTTCTCATTTCATTGTTTATAGTTTTTTACTGTCATAAACATTCGGAATAAATTACACATTCAGTTGTAAATACAACTACACATTCAGAACTCTTTAAAATAAGATGCATAAGCTCACCCCCGCTACGCACACCCGATACATATGTGTGTTTATTTTGGGGAAAGGTGCTATGTGTTCATTGTAGAACATTCAGATAATATTAGCAGTAAAATAACCATCACCCACAATTCCCATTATTTAGAGATAACCCTATGAATATACTAGTGTATACTTTACTGCCAGACTTTGCACTAACCCGTGTGAAGTGTGTGTGTGTAGAGGGGGGAGATTCTACCTATTTTGTGTCTGTTCATTTAATCAGCAGATATTTATTGGCTTCATATATGCTATCTGGTAGTATACAATTCTCGATGCTGGGTATGTAGCTGTGAAGAAAATGAAATTCTTGCCATCATGAAGTTTAAATTTGACTTATTTTTATGTAGAATATTATAGATGTCTTTTCAGAGTTATTAAATAATAACAGTATGTTTAATATTTTTGAGTCATTTCTTTGCAACTATATACCATGATTGCATTAACCATGTCCAGTTAGACGTCTACACTGTTTATCATTTTTTACTATTATAAACACTGAATAAATCTTTTTGCCAGATCAAACAGTATGCGTATTTTGAGACTTTTGATTCACATTGCCTCTGCCTACCAAAAGGAATATTATTTTCACTAATACAGGATGTGAGAATGTACATCTCTCTCATTTGCTATTCCCCCCCCCCCCGTTTTAATATATGAAAATGTATCTTATTTGAGGTGGTTTTTGTCCCCAGATTTTTGCTGGTCATTTGTATTATTGGGGGTGGGGAGCAGGGATAATTGTTCAGGCCCTCTGTCTTTTTTTTCTATTAGGTTTTTTTCTTAATTTGTATTCGTTGTAAATATTTTTTTTTCAGTTTCATTATTTGCTGTTCAATGTCACATGCAGTTTTTGGGACATAGACAATTTTATCTTCACATATTCAGAACTATTTATGTTTCTGTCTTTGGTCTTAGAAGTCAGGTAAATACTTTTATATATTCTCTTGTACTGGCTTTATATTTCTTTTTAATGTTTAAATCACTAATTTGGCATTTATCTTTTTTTTTAATGCCTACAGCACTTGGTATTCCTAGGTGGTCTCCCATCCAAGTACTAACCAAGCTCGACCCTTATTAGCTTCCAAGATCAGAGGTGATCGGGCACGTTCAGGGCGGCATGGCCATAGACTGGCATTTATCTTGATTGCATGATAGAATCACATAGTGTTTCCTCTTGCATCTGGCTTCTGTCATTTAACATGTCTGTACAGTTCATCAGTTTTGTGTGCATGTTATTTTTTTCCTTGCTATGGCGTTATGTCATTCTGTGACTGTGTCGTGATTTTATTGCTGATAGACATTTTTTCAGCAGTTTTGACTTGTGTGTTGGGTCCCCAAGACCATCCCTGGGTTCAGTAATTTGCCGGGAGGACCCGCTATGTTAACTCTCTTACACATGGCATTTATGAATCATGCTATTGTGGTCAGTCACGTGTCTCTTAGTGTTTTTGTCAGAGTCTGTAACCAGAAGCAGATTGCTGACTCTCACAGCATGCCTAAGTTCAACTCAGGTAGATAACACCAAGCCCGTTTTATGCAATTACACCCCACCAGCCGAGTATGAGTTCCGTGTCTTCAACACCTTTATATCGATTGTTGTGTTAATTTTAGCCATTATGTTGTATGTGTACTGATGGCCTTTTGTGGTTTTATTTTATAATAGCCTTTGTAATAATCAGTGAGGTTGAGCACCTTTTCATATATTTAGTACGGGCTTCAATTATCTCTTTCGAGAAGTGCGTATTCAAGGCTCTTGTTCATTTTCTGTTAGTTGTCTTTTTCTTACTGATTTGTAGGAGTTCTTTATGTGATCTGGATACAAGCCATTCTCTCCCTGTGGCTTGCATTTTGAATCTCTTAGTGATGTCCTAAAATCTGTGTATTATTCTTAAGAATTTCTTATTTTTACATGACAAATGCGCCCCCTTACACATACACACTTCCCGTGGTTAGTGATCTGTACCTCATTTAAGAAACCTTTTCCTGCCACAGGGCATAAATGTATTATCTTAACATCTAGAAGAGGTATCAGCAAACTGGTTTGCAGATCTACCCCATATCCTGTTTTTGTACTGCCTTAAAATAAGGTTTTTACATTTTAAAGGGCTTTGAAAAAAAAAGATGGTTCTGAATGTGCCAGGGCCTTTTCTAGAGGATATATCGTTTCATCAGCCTGGAATTGATTTTTGTGCATGAGTGAGAAGTGTATGGGTCATGTTTAATTTTTATTTCCCAAATGGAGGTGGAATTACCCCAGTCCTGTTTATTGAAAGACCATCATTTCTCCGTGCTCTTCCTCGCCATAAACACCGTGCCCATTCAGGGCATGGGGCTTTCTCTGGACTCGGTTCTTTATTGGATCACTTGCCTGCCCTTGCGTTGTATCGCGTTGCCTCGTTATCTAGTGTAGCTTTATGATAAGTTTAAATATCCAGTGAACACCAGGGCCCCCACCTTTGGTTTGCCTTAAGAACACCTTGGTTATTAGTGTCCTTTTGCGTTCCCATATAAATTTTAAAGAAAAAAAAATGAAAACTTCTTGAAAATTGACATCTTTCTAATATTGATTTTCTAATGCGTGAGGTAAGTATCTTGGGTTATTATTTAGGTTTACTTTCAGTAATGTTTTATAGTTTTCTGTTTTTACAGATTATCTTTGGTTTGATTTTTTTTTGTCCTGCAATATGCAGTTTCATTTCCGTGAATATCTGTAAATGGTTCAAACTTAAAACTTCATAAAAAACATTTTATTGCTAAAATATTAACGATTCATTAATATCAGATAACTTAGTCATTGTTCAAATTTCCAGTTTCTTCATAAATATTTTTTCTGCCTGTTTGAATTGAGATCAAAATTAGGTTCACTCATTTACATTGGTTGATTTGTCCTTTTTAACTATAATTCTCTCGTTAGTTTTTTTTCCCCCTTATGATTTATTCTTGGAAGGAATTGGGTGGTTGACCCTGTAGTTACTCACTGTGGGTTTTGCTAACCGCGTCCCCTGGTGGTGGTTAGTGTGTTCTTCTGTCCTCTGCATTTCCTGTAAATTGATAATTGGATCTAGAAGTTTGATCAGATTCAAGTTGGAGTTACTATTTTTGGTAAAGCTCTTTCAAAGGTGGTGGTATTTTCCTTTATCGGGTTGTGCACGATGCCTAATTTCTCTTTTTATAATATTTACCACCATTGATGCTTAATAAGCTGTTAATTTATTAAAGGATATGAAATAGTGGTTTTATCTGATTATTTCTTCATTAATTAGCTGTATATGTGCTTGCACTTGGTACAAGTTTTAGTCTCCTTTAATCTTATTTAAAATAATTCTGTTAGAGTAAATGCTGACATCTCATTGTTTTCTAGTTTATCTTGATGAAGGCGAACTAGCTAAACAGCTCCACCCAAAGGAGAACGATTTGGTGTTTTTGGTCCCTGGAACACTGAACGGAGAGGAGCACGGCCTGGAGCACAGCCTCCTGCAGGAGCCGCACGAGCCTTACTGTGGTTATGTGCAGAAGTTTCGCCGCACTTCAGTCAGTAAGTAAATTTGGAGACGTTGACGAGAAGTCTGTCAGATAAAAGCTCATCTTCAGCGTCCCTCTGACTGGCCTTCACCAGCCACACAGGTGCTGTAGAGTTGACTCTCGAACAGCACAGGTTTGAGCTGCGTGGGGCTGCATACACGTGGGTTTTTTCAATAAATACTGTAAATATATTTTCCTTATGCTATCTTTAATAACATTTTCTCTTTTCTAGATTAATTTATTGTAAGAATATAGCATCTAATACATATAACAAAAGTGCGTGTTAATTGACTGTTTATGTTATTAGTAAGACTGCTGGTCCACGGTAGGCTACGAGTAGTTAAGTTTTCGGGAATCAGCAGTTAGATGCAGATTTTCGACTGTGCAGTTGTTCAGGGGTCAGCCGTACTTTTGTCAGACATGAATTTGCTAAGTTGATTACTTGCCATTCAGAGTCCCTTTTTAAAATTTTTCTAGACTCACCCAGAAAGGCCCAATATTTATTGCTCTAGACTTACAGTTTTAAAGCTTTCTGTTGTGACGTCCTCTGCTCCAGTATATTCCTTCGTCTGTTATTGGTGTGTATTGTAAAGCAGACAGTCTATAAGCCATCCGTTTGTTAGGTCTCAAATCACATTCCAACCTTAGCTTTGTGGCCCGATACTAATGTGAAGACTAAACATGGAATTCATTTCGAGGCCACTTGAAGGCGTCATCGTTTCCATCGTTCCCACCTATCGTGTCTTAGGGATTTCTCCCTCTAGGGTAGCATAACGAAAATGATGTTAGCCTGAATTTAACGAGCACCTGCGATGTGCCAGACAGTGTGCCTATCCTTCCTGTGCACATTTGTCATCCGCCCCAGAGCCCTACAAAGCAGCAAGAATTACTTGTTCCCTTCTCATCAGGAAGCCAGGGCTCAGGGATGTTCAGAGCACCGTGCCCAGGGCTGTCCCCATATTAAGGGGTAGGTCCTCTCGTTTGACAGCGAAGTCCGCCTCCTTTATCATATGCCAAGCCGTTTTTCTGACGTTGCCACTTTCTTAGTCTCAGTTTTGTGACAAGAGCAAGATGTCATTATTTCTTTGGTCTTTTGCATCATATTTTAAAAAGATAGTAACAAAGCTCCTTAGAGTTCATCCATCATTCTGCATTATAACTGGTGTGTCTCACTTGTTTTAAGTGTGATCAGAGCTCACTTCTTTGTGTAGAATGCACTTAGAAGAATAGTAACAAGGATATATAGTTTAATGTGTGCTTTGGACTCTTGCAAATGAAATCATTTGCAAAATTTATATTTCTAAGGTAGTCTTCTTCCCTGAGCTCCTCACGCATCTCACTGTTGACAGCTCCACTTGGAAATCTGTCAGACATTTCAAACGCGACCCATAAAGAAACACTTGGCTTTCCTGCTGACATCTGCTCTCCCTTCACTTTCCCCGTCTCAGTAAGTGGGGCCTCCATTCTTCTAGTTGTTCAGGCCAAAAATCTCAGAGTCATCGCGGTCCTTTCTTTCTCTCACACCCTACATCTAATTCATCAGTAGATCCTATCGACCCTTCCTTTGCGATCTGTCCAAAATGCCGGCCCCACCTCTACTGCGTCTGGGCCCGTGCCGCTGTCAGCTCATACCTGGATTACTGCCGTAGCCACCTGAGTGGTCCTTTTGCTTCTGTGCTTTCCCATTGCCGTTTATCTTTCATTCTGCGATGAAAGTGATTCTTTTATTGTGTAAATGAGAGCATGTCACATCCCCGCACAGAGCTGTCCTGCGGCTTTCCGCCTGACTCAGAACAGTGTTCCGAGTCATCACTGTGGTTTGCAGAGCCCTTTCAAACATAACCCCGTTTCACTCTCTGAATCTTCTGGCACACTTCTCCCAACTTTTTCATCTAGCCATACGAGCTGCCTCCGTGTTGCTAAAACACTCCAGTCTCATCTCCGCCTCGTGGTCTTTGCACGTGCCGATTCTCCGCCTGTAACTCTTTCTCCAGATAAGGGCAGGCTGTCCCACTTCTTTCAAGTCTGCTCTAGTATTGTCCGGTCAGGAAGACCTTCCCTAACTCTCCCGTCTGCAGCAAGAGCCCCCCACACCCCACACCTACCTCTCTTCATAGCACTTACTCTCCACCATGTGACATGGGCGTTTGGGCGTCTGCCTCCCTCTTCCGAAAAATAAGCCTCTTCGGGACAAGAACATTGCCTGGGTCTTAAGAGGCATTCAGTAAATATTAATCAAATTATTTAAATAATATACTGTACAAAAACATAAATTATAAAACACCTAATTCCGAACAACCTTTTTAACTGGACCGAAACCGCTTTTTCTCTTTCCCCGTAACAGTGCGTAATGGGAAAGCTGAGTGTTGCCTTTCCATCCAGACTCAAGATAACGTGGCGGTCAACTTAAGTGAATTTGTGAAATGCACTGTAATCAGTTCTCTGGTAACTACACAAAGGAAGTTGAAAGCCATGTCTTTGTTGAGTGGTCGGAACCAGCTGGCTAGAGCTATTCTGAATCCAAACCCCATGGACTTCTGTACAAAAGATTTACTGACGACAACATCTGAGAGAATTGTGAGTGATGATTACCTAACAGGGAAAGTAAGACCATCTCGCGTCGGGATGTTAAAGCACCATGTTATTTATGTGTATCTGCTACAGATTCCCATCTGTCTGTAACAACATCTGTGTGTGTGCACTGGGATGCTGTGTAGCGCTTAGTTTTCTTTAATGTTGCAGAGTGGGTATTAGATTGGTCAGCTTTCCTCAGGAGGAAGGGATAGTATGGAACTGAGTATGCCTGAAGAGCAGCGGGCAGTGTTAGGTGAGCTTCCTACTGAAATGTTCATTAGGCAGTTAAAACTCAGAAGTGGGAGAATTTGGTGGTATTGTCGCAAATACGAAGATGAAGTTGTCATGTTGTGTGAACACACGTCTCCCTGTGGGAGTTGCATATAAGTACCAGGAAATTAATACAGAGAAAGGCAAAAGGAAAGAATGTTTTTGAACCCCGGCTGGGTGCTAGGGCTTTGTGTATGTTATCTCAATCAATTCTTGCCCTTTAAGGAATCCCAGATTTAATGGATGATAAAGGCTGAGGCTGATAGAGGTTAAGGAGTTTGAGAGACCCAGCTTGTGATTGAAACTGAGGTTTAGACTCAGATCTGACCCAAAATTAATGCTCTTTCCACTGTATCACTCGTGTTAGGAAAGAGTCTTTTTTTTTTTTTTTTTTTAACTAAGGTGAGAGTTGACTAGAATGGGAAGAACCGAAGAATAAATAGAAGGAAAGTATAGAACAGTTCATTGTCATCCTTTTTATAAGAATCACAAGTGAAAATACGGTTGTAGTGTTTGTAGATGGGCTGAAGCGACTGCCCGTGAGTAGCTTGCTTTCCAGGAGTGTGCGTGGTTTTTAGATTAAAGGCCACTGTGGGGTCTTGCCTGGTCATAACAGGAAGAATAGCCCATTCTCCACTATGTCTTTTATATAGACCCTCTACTTAAAAGATTTCAATGAAGACCAAAAGAAAGCCATAGAAACTGCATATGCCATGGTGAAACACTCCCCATCTGTCGCCAAGATCTGTCTGATTCACGGACCACCTGGAACAGGAAAATCCAAAACCATTGTCGGCCTGCTGTACCGCCTGCTGACGGAGGTAGAGTGTGTGAGGGCGTCGGCTGCTCACTGAGGGCCTCGTTTACGTGGATTAACTGACACGTAAATAAGGACTGAGGTGCCTTTCCCTTCACCTCTGTGCCTCTCTGTGATGCCATGCAGAACTTGATCAGAGAAGCGGGTTGCAGAGCGAGAGAAGGGTACGAGAGGTCAGACGAGCAGGAAGTTAGCCCTGGGGCCCGGAGAGGTGGTCCTCCGGCTGTGTTACAGGCCACATCTAGGGCCAGGGCCCGTCCGGAATGACTTCTTGGGCTCATTATGGCTGAATTGAGTGCTGAGTGAAATCAGTGGGTAGCGAGGCGAGGCTCAAGTTGTGATGAGATTTTGTGCCAGAACCATTTTAGTATGAAGGTAAGACATAGACACTTAATTATTTTTAGCTTTTCATAAGAGGAACTTTCAAACACGACATGGAAGTAGAGGAAGGCTATAACACTTCACAGCAGAGCTCATCGGTATTTTTTATTTGTTCGGGGCGTGTGTCTTCGATTGCAGAACCAGAGGAGGGGGCATCCCGATGAAAACTCCAACGCCAAGATCAAGCAGAACCGCGTCCTGGTGTGTGCGCCTTCCAACGCGGCCGTTGATGAGCTCATGAAGAAAATCATCCTCGAATTCAAAGAGAAATGTAAAGACAAGAAGAATCCTTTGGGTATGATACTTACATGGGCTTTTAATTTATTTTTGTTTTGTTTTCAGTGTTCAGCGTGGGCAGCTTCAAACAGCAGAGAGCAGGGCCAGTTGTGATAACTTCTGCATGGGCCGTGGTCGTGTGTATCTAGAGGTGGTTTTAGCAGATGTTACCGAGTTTGGTCTGTCAGGCCTCCTGCTGGGGACCGAGGTTTCAACAGCGGAACCTTCTAAAGACGGTTGGATGCGGAAGCGAAGGTTTCAGTGGGCAGTTAGAGCGCAGAGCCGTACGATCTGCAGTAGGAGTGAGATGTGGGTGCCGTCAGACCCCTTAGCGCAGCCTTGATTCGGCCCTGTGGGGGTGAGGGAAGGCATTTAGAGGAACGACGCCTAAGATGAAACCCGAAGAGTGATCAGGAGGTAGCCATGGGAGGGTGAAGGCGGGAGAGGACTCCAGCAGAAGGGGCCAGAGGCAGGTTCAGTACAGCTAGACTGTAACGAGCTCCACTGAGGCAAGGTGTTTGATTTCTTCGCGGTAGGGTCTCAGGGCCTAGCACGGCGCCTGCTCTCAGCTGGGGCTTGGTGACTGTGCCATGTCACCCTGTACACCACTGAGGGAGATGTTTGTGTCTGGGTTCGGTATACACTTTTTATCAGGTTAAAGAAGTTCCCTCTTCATTAGAGTTTGTATCATGAATGGTTGTCGAATTTTCTTGCATGCATTTTTGGTGTTTTTACATTCATTGAATTGATACTGAAGCTTTTCTTTAATCTGTTAATATGGTAAGTTACAGTGTTTTTCTAATGTTAAAATATCTTCGATTCCTAGAATAAAGCCAATTTGGTGATGTATTACTATTTTTTAACACATTGCTGGATTGTTAATGTTTTATTTAGGATTTTTTAAATTACTATTTATAAACGAGGCTAGTCTGTCATTTTTCTTTGTCGTATTTTTGTCTAGTTTTAGTATTGAAGCTAACAAATTTTAAAAACGGAGTTGGGGGAAAATTTTCTGTTTATCCTTTGGAATGTTTTGTATAAGACACATTATTTCTTCCTTAAAGGTTAATTTGGTTGGTTGGTTAGTTTTTTGTCTATTTTTGACAGACAGGTAAGTTTTTATCTACTGTATAAATGTCTTTAATCGTTATGAGTCTATTGAGATATTCTAGATTTGAGTGAGTTTTGCTAATTCACTTTTCAAGAAAAACTTCACTTACATTTTCAGATATGTTGGCATAAAGTTGTTCATTGTATTCTCATTTTTAAAATCTCAGCTGTCTTTCTGAGGGTCACCTTGGTCATTCCCTGTATTATACATTCAGCGTCTAAATTCACATGTGGCCCAGGCCCGCGATTGGTGAGTCTCAGGGGAAAATGCTTCCCGAGCTAAGCCCAGGCCAAGATGGAGCCACTTCTGCTCCTTTCTGCCACCCATTTCAGGCCCTTTTGCTTTCTGGTGGGCTTTAAAGCCCAGGCCCCCATCATGAAATGTCTTTATCTTGATTGCAGTGGTACTTTTGCCATTGTAGACATTTATCTCGATTGCAATGGTACTTTTGCCATTATAGACAATGGTACTTTTGCCAGCTGTAGAACTAAAGATTTTAAATTCTCTGCATTTCATTGAATGTAAATTTAAAAAACACCTCAGCACTGAGATAGTGACCAGCCCTGACCCCTCACCCTGTCCCTCGGGGAAGCCACAGCCTCTCAGGGCTTTAAACTCTGGTTTTCAGCTTTCTCTTCGTTGTTGGCACCTGGGAATTTCTCTTACGTTCTTATGAATTCACCCTGTAATTTAAAGGATGTCAGTTATAATTTTTGGAGTGTTTCTCGGTGTTTATAGTGGGCAAGGTTCCATGTAGTCTCATCTACCTTTTTGGTGGAAAGATAAGTAATGTAACAGTTTTGAAACCTCCAAGTAAATGTTGACCAGAGCAGGTGGCTTCAAATTTCAAAGAAATTTGAGCTAAACTAGGAACAAAAATATGTTGTAGACAACTGTGTAAGTCATTCACTCCTTCATCCAACATGTGTTTATGGTACTTATGTACCACCACTGTTCTAGGCAATGACCAAAAATCCCTGTTCTTAATGGGTCTTAGATTCAGTAGAAGGAAATAGTGAACAGATAAGTATGTGATGTGTCAGATGGGATGAGTGTTGATAAACTCTGCGTGATTGCTGTAATTAGCCCAATAATGCAGTGGGGGATTTTTAGATAATGTAACATCTAGAATGTGGTAACCTAAAATAAAAACGTGGTTAATAAACAATCCAGTTAAATGATGCTTACAGTTTTTGGAATGATCTTCAGAATTTCTAGAGTAGCAATGTGATATAGAGCAGATATTCAAAAACTTTGTTCTTAGTATTCTGCAGAAAAGGATTAATGGTCAGATAAGATTCTGTTTTAGAAATTCACATATGTATTAATATATGCAAGCCTTTATAAATCCTTAAAATATCCTGGGGTTAAGAAATCTTATTTTAATTCGCTATTTCCCAAATAGACTTTACCATGGGGTGTTGTACAAAACATAATTTGAGGAACCGGTTAATAGAATGTCCACTCTGCCACGTGCTGTTTAGACAGCACCCCCTGGCTTCTGTCAGGTGGGGTTGGTAAGAGCTCGCGTCGCAGGGGTGTTAGGAAGAGTCTCTAAGGCAGTGTGTCTGACGCGGCCGGCAGTTCCAGGTCTCCTGCCGACCAGAACATGCTGGGCCCCTCTCTGCTGTTCACGTGTTTGCTGAGGAGGAGGAATTGTGCAGAGACGTTGCAGTGTCCTTGATCTCTAAGCGTGAATCTTTTTTTATCAACAGGAAACTGTGGAGATATAAACTTAGTACGTCTGGGTCCAGAAAAGTCCATTAATAATGAAGTCCTGAAATTCAGCTTGGACAGCCAGGTTAACCACAGAATGAGTGAGTACTGACAGAGGTGCCTTCCTCACGTTAGTTCCATTTGCTTTTTTTTGGGTGGTAGAAAATGGCTTGACACTAGAGGCAGTCTAGCTTCGCAAACTGGTTTTTCTTCTTGTTACGTGTGCGTGTGTGTTAGGATTGTATATAATTCTTCAGCTTTTTTTTTTTTTTTTTTTAGAAAAAGACTTACCATCTTATGTCCAGGAGATGCACAAAAGAAAGGAATATCTGGATCATCAACTCGATGACCTTTCCCGCCAGCGTGCTTTATGCCGAGGTGGGAGGGAAATACAGGTATCTAAATATTTCTCGATTTATGTTTTTTATAAATCCTAGGTACACAAACTAATCGATGAGTATATGATGCCATTTTTCCATTGTGGAATAGCATAATTTGTGTATAAAAATGTATACAGAAGCCATATGCCTTACATCAGGGGCTAACAAACTTTTCGAAAAGGACGAGACTCCGCAGGTCTCCATTTCAAGTACTCAGCTCTGCCGCTGCGGCGCAGAAGCAGCAGTAGACACATGTAAGTGGGGTGCGGCTGTGCCAGCGAAGCTGTTGGTGAAAGCGGACGGGGAGATGACGTTGGCCCGCAGACTGTAGTTGGCTGCTGCCTGCCTTATGGTAAAGCTATGCTGAACGCATCCAGTGTCTTGATTACATGTTAAACCCAGTTCAAGTGAAGTTAGAGAGAATTCACTGGCTCACACCCCTGGGGAGTCTAGGAATGGACTAACTTCAGGAAGGCTAGACCCAGAGCCTCAAACGATGTCTTTCTCCACCCTTGATTTGTTTTTCTGTGTGTCAGCCATTTCTTCTCCGGGAGAAGACGAGTTCCAGAATCTCTAGGCTCCACCATCCCAGCTTAGAAAACCCACAAATGGAGAAGGTCTTTCCCATTGTTCAAGCATCAGTGCCAAGGAAAGACTCTGATTAGTCCCTGTGTTTAAGGGGATCGATGCCACGCTCGACCAGGCCTGTTACATGCCTGTAACTGGCCAGAGGAATGGTTGGGGTGTGACTGGCAACCTCATTTGAACCACCTAGAAATTGGTGAAGAGTTGGAATGCTCAGCAAACAAATAGCATATGTTATATACACTGGGCATAACAATCTTACATAGTGCTAAGAATTTATCAAATTGACACTAAGTGGAGCACAGGGTGCTAGATGCCACGTGGGGTACTGGGTGGTGAGCCGCTTTCAACAACGGACCCCACAAGAGACATTAAAATGGAGAAATGGATTACTCACAGGTCCTGGAGGAAGTCCGTGGCACGCCTCAAGGGGCCACACGGGGAGGTCAGTGCAGGCAGAGAGAGGCAGGACCTGGAGTGCATGCCGTTATTAGAGTCTGTGGGGTTCCCGGGCTAGTGCCGGATTGGTCAACTGAAACCAGAAGGCATCATGTGAGGGGCACGTGAGTGGAAGGCACTAGGAGGCAGGGCAGACTGCTGATCACAAGAGCTCTGTGGGCTGCTGCCTGGAGCGTGCGCATGGGTGAAAGCACTAGTAAGTTTGAGGTCTCTGCAGGCCGCGTGGCCAAAGTGGCTACAGACGCAGCAGCACCAGGGAGTAGCTGAGCTAAACTCTGGACACAGCGATGCAGGAAGAGTGGGGACTTCACTGCGAAGAACATGGTTTTCATTGGTAAAATAGAGACTCACCCTTCTGAACTGCGAAGCAGTCCATTGGGAAAGCATTTTAAAATGCTTAGTTGAATTTTAATGATCGCATTCTAATTTTTTCCAGAGACAAGAACTAGACGAAAAAATTGCCAGAGTTTCAAAAGAGAGGCAGGAACTTGCTTCTAAAATTAAAGAGGTAAGTCGTAAACCTATAGCATTGTTCTGTTTTTTTTTTTTTTCTTTTGTTAATTTAATTATGATATAGTTCAGACAACCCTGTGGGCTTTTATCAGTTACATTAAAATTTTTTTTATTATGAAAAATTTCAAACAAATACAAAAGTGGAGAAAGTAGTGTAATTACGTGTACCTTTACATTTTTTTTTTTAATCACCACCTGAGATTTCTAAGATAAAATACCTTTTCCTTTTCTATGTTTGAGTAAGTATTAACCTTTTTTAGGTACTCTCCCCTCCAAAAACTGCAAAATCAGCTATAATTGTTATCAGTTAAACAGTAAATAAAAATAGGTTTGTGGCTGTTTTCCCTATTAAAAAGAAAGTCACCTGCGTTGGAATTCAAGTAGCGTGACAGTGGCAACTCTGTGTTGGATTTCTTTAAATAATACGGTATTTCAGTTGGGGGTCAGAGAGAGATGGTAATATCAAGTAGTAATCATTAGTATTTTTGGTGAGACCTTTCTTTTGAATGTATTATCAGCTTTCTCCATGTGGCTAAATAAAAATAGTTGACTTTGATGCGTATTTCCATTAGCAGTTTGTTTATTTAAATTAAAAATTATATGGAAAGGTTTTCATTAAAATTTTAAACAGAGCCCAAAATTAATGTTCCCAAATTTAACATTGACAGGTCTTGTGGGTTTTGCTGCCTGTCAGGTTCTGTGGGTCATTGAATCTGTCGCACTTGGCAGCTTTACTCTCGGGTGGTTGAAAGGAGACGTATGTGACAGTACTTCAGACACGTGAGCACTGGAGGGCCACGGTTACTGCCCACTTCCTGAAGCTCGCATACCTCCCTGGTTGAATATACCACATGCAGAGATGAATCACTGCTGCTTTGCAGGATCAGAAACAAGCTGCCCGGCTCTCTGGAAAGAATACACTA
>NW_011888939.1:816473-817212 GCF_000151845.1 Pteropus vampyrus
TGATGCCATTTTTCCATTGTGGAATAGCATAATTTGTGTATAAAAATGTATACAGAAGCCATATGCCTTACATCAGGGGCTAACAAACTTTTCGAAAAGGACGAGACTCCGCAGGTCTCCATTTCAAGTACTCAGCTCTGCCGCTGCGGCGCAGAAGCAGCAGTAGACACATGTAAGTGGGGTGCGGCTGTGCCAGCGAAGCTGTTGGTGAAAGCGGACGGGGAGATGACGTTGGCCCGCAGACTGTAGTTGGCTGCTGCCTGCCTTATGGTAAAGCTATGCTGAACGCATCCAGTGTCTTGATTACATGTTAAACCCAGTTCAAGTGAAGTTAGAGAGAATTCACTGGCTCACACCCCTGGGGAGTCTAGGAATGGACTAACTTCAGGAAGGCTAGACCCAGAGCCTCAAACGATGTCTTTCTCCACCCTTGATTTGTTTTTCTGTGTGTCAGCCATTTCTTCTCCGGGAGAAGACGAGTGCCAGAATCTCTAGGCTCCACCATCCCAGCTTAGAAAACCCACAAATGGAGAAGGTCTTTCCCATTGTTCAAGCATCAGTGCCAAGGAAAGACTCTGATTAGTCCCTGTGTTTAAGGGGATCGATGCCACGCTCGACCAGGCCTGTTACATGCCTGTAACTGGCCAGAGGAATGGTTGGGGTGTGACTGGCAACCTCATTTGAACCACCTAGAAATTGGTGAAGCCTGGTCATAACAGGAAGAATAGCCCATTCTCCA
>NW_011888939.1:819027-835769 GCF_000151845.1 Pteropus vampyrus
CCGAGTTGTCCCAGGGGTTCACTGTACATCTCATTATAGATGTGTAGACCGGGGTTTTTCTCCCTGTGGGAGTAGGATGCTCATCAGTTTTACAGGCGATGTTGTTGGTACTAGCCTTTAAATAGGGAATAACACTAAATACTTAAAAACTAACAGGAAAACATATTTAAGCTTAGCTCTGATCTTGATTTTACTCAAATAATTGCTTCGCAACTCAGTAGAATGATTTAATCTCTACTTATTCTGATGCCTGCTGACATACACTTGGCTGTAAGAATTGTAATCTACTTTGACCATATCAGACCGTGAATAAGTTTTTCTTAAGTGTTCTTAAATCATATTCTAAGCTTAGACCGTACTGCAAAGCAGTGTTCTGGTGGCTTCTGATTACTTTGACTGTTTCTGCTGCCGTCTAGATTTGGGGTTCTCCCCTCACGTTTACTAAATATTATTCTGTAGCATAATAAAGGGTTGCTTTATAGAAAAAATAGGCTTATCATACTTGAGAATTTATATACAACTGAATGTTGATATATTTGTTGCCTTAGGTTCAAGGCCGCCCACAGAAAACACAGAGCAATGTCATCTTGGAGTCCCACATCATCTGCTGCACACTGAGCACAAGTGGCGGTTTATTGCTCGAGTCCGCTTTTCGGGGACAGGGAGGGGTTCCCTTCAGTTGCGTCATTGTCGATGAGGTCAGTGAGCCGTTGGGCATACAGCTTTGACCAGTGCTCTGAGGAGCTAGTCTCAGATGAGCAGAGGCTGCTGAGATGTCGACAAAATGGTCTTTTCGCATCTTATTTTTACCTGCCGTTAACGTGTGTTGCCTTATGTTGAAATATAACTTTGGTCAGCTCTGAGCCACGGTTTTTTCAGCCAACATCCTTTATTTCTAGTTCATTCATTGAGCAAACATTTATTAGGTACCTACTGTTCGCTAGAATGTAGAGCCAGAGATGGAAAATGAGGTAGAAAATCGACCCAGGAGATCCAGAATCCAGTAGTCACCAAAATGAAAGAATACAAAAAGTGAGAGTGATGGACTCATTGAAGAAAATGTCATTGAATTGAAGAGGTGCTTGAGTCTTGCAATTGAAAGGCCTGCCAGGGAGCAAGGAAGGAGGAAAGGGGTGGGGTGGGGACATACATAGACGCACAGTTCCCTCAGACACAACCCCGGGGCATTCCATGGCTTTCTAATTGTGGCTGGTTCCCAAGTATCAGTGGCACTTGAGTGGTGGCTGACTTCAAAATACACGTGTAAATTTTTTTAAATAGAGTGTTTTCGTTTTTGTTGTTTGTTCCTTTTTCTAACTAAAGAAATTCCTTTTTATTTTTGATATTCGGTGCAGAAGGAGAAAGCGTGATACTTTTCTGAATGGTTAGAAGGTTTGAGAATTAGACCATACGCGGATAGATAAGGAGGAGAGAGACTGAGACACACTCTCCGTCTGTTCTTCCTTCCCCAGGCCGGGCAGTCTTGTGAGGTGGAAACCCTCACCCCACTCATCCACCGCTGCAACAAGCTTATCCTCGTGGGGGATCCCAAGCAGCTCCCTCCCACCGTCATCTCTATGGTGAGGCTTTTTATACTCTCATTTCTTTCAAGTGGAAGGGGCGCGGGGCGTTTCTGAGGGGGTCTTTTTTGGTTCATTATCCGTTACTTGCAGGGAAAAGTGGGGAAGGCTGAGAAAAGAGAACCGCTGTTTGAGACATAGTCAGAGTCTCTGCAAAGGTCCCTCTGTTCGTAACTGTGCTCTGTATGTGCGTGACAGGAGCCATGTAAGAAGAGACCAGAGGACTAGAAGGACCCCATTCCATGTGCACTGGGCTTTTTCCTTTGGGAACGGCAGTGTGCAGCTCTTTGAAAGACTGTATTTAATTCATTTTAATAACGTAAACACCAAAGCAATAAAAGAACTTTAAAAGCAAGGAAAAGCATCTCCACCTACTGATTTATATTTAAATATATGCAAACTTGAAGAAAACTTTATAAAGAGAAATTATTTTTAGAGTACATTTCCGCTTTTAGAGTTCTTTATCCTGTAGTGCAAGAAAATGTCTGTGGCCCTCACATCCTCAGATAGCGAAGGTGACAGGAAAGGAATGCGACTGTGAGCTGTGCCTGTGCGGGAAGATGACCTGCACTGTGTGATCCACTCCGCTAGGTTCTTTGGTCCCTGAAGATGGCTCCTAGATACACATATCAGATTCCGGATTTAGTGCAGGGGTTCCAACCCCCAGGCCACGGACCAGTACCAGTCCGTGGCCTGTTAGGAACTGGGCTGCTCAGCAGGAGGTGAACGGTGGGCCAGCGAGCCAAGCTTCATCTGTATCTGCAGCCGCTCCCCACTCCCCAGCGCCAGCATCACCGCCTCAGCTCCGCCTCGGATCCTCAGGCGTTAGATAGCAGCCCTGGTCTCTGGTGCCAAAAGGGTTGAGGACCGCTGGTTTAGTGGCTGTGTTGGGTAATCTGTATAGGTCTTGACCATGGTTTTGGTGAAATTTAATGAACTTTGGATATTGTTAGGACAGTTTTTACATATAACTTATACAGATGTAGAGTAGCGGCTGCATGACTAATCCCATAGAACAGATTGTTTTCAAAGCATTTCTTCTGTTCGGTTGAGGAATGAGCACATGTGGATTTTGTCGTCGTCATTGTTTTTTAACGTTGCAGTCACTCTAAATGGTAGCGCAGGTCTTTCACGTCTGAGCACACGTGCGTGGTTATGTTTGGGGTGGCCTGGAAGCTCACCGTCTCGTCTCTGAGTAAAAGCCCGTGTCAGTAGGAAAGCTGCTGCAGGTGACTCTCTTCGTGGAGGACAGTGAAGAGCCAGCTGTTTGCATTTCTGTAATGATGCAGTTTCTGAGAGTGCGGATGGACCTTCTTGAAGGGCTGCTGCACACAGCGAAAACAGATTATCTCTGGGCCTCACCTTTCCTGTCTTTTTCAGTGATTGATTAAAAGCAACAAAGATGAGAAGAATTCATTTGGGCTTTTTCGTAATTGCAAAAATAATACGGGCTTATTGAAAATTCAGAAAATAATTACAAAGTTAATTTCCTCGATATGCCATTCTAGTGACCCCTTTCAAGGGGTAATTACTGTGAACGGTTCAGTGAGTAGTTTAACAAACCTTGCCAGGCATTTGTGCGTTCATTTCTTTACCTTTTTCAGTCTATGCTGAGTGCCGGCCTAATTCAGGTACTGTTTTAGGTTCTGGGGTTTTGACGGTGAAGAAAACAGACAAAAGCCCCTGCCCTCCGTGGAACGTGGAGTTTATATTCTAGTGGGTGACGCAGTAACTAAGTTACCGAAATACGGAATGTCAGGTGGGCGTGAGGTCTGTGTGCGCGTGCGCACACGTAGCTGTGGCTTTGTGTAAAGGTGGCAGCGTCATGCAGGGCCAAATTGGCTTTTTTCCAGTCAGTAAATAGGTCAGGTATATCCTTCCATGTCGGAACATATATGCCTACCTCATTTTGTAGAATGAACCCCATTTTTTTCCTGGAAGTAGATGCATTGCCTCATGGACGTTGTTTTTCTCAGAGAGAAGATTCAAAATGAGGTGTTTTGGCTAACTTGAATAGATAAAATCTTAGGGATGTAAATGAAATTGTCAAATGTCTACCAACATTTTCTTTAGTTACACAAACCTATTTAAAATCCCATATCTGAATAACATTTAAGAAGTAATACCTTTTCTCGCGCTCTCACAGTTTGTGAAACAGGTATATTCAGACTTTGCCCACGTGTTTAACTTCACTCATGAAGAATCCATCATCTCAGTGCACATTTTGGTTTCTAGGTTTTTATATAATGCTTTTTGAATTTTGGTGTGATGCTGACATCGAAAAGTATATCCCAGGGCACAAGCATGATGACGGTTAGGACAGTTTTCTTCATTTGTCAGTTAGATGACTGTTTCTCAGACTGCAGGTTGTAATCCATTCTTGGGTTTATGCATCAACTTAGTCCGTTGTCTGTTTCATCCACTGGATTGTGAGTTCTGTGAGGCTCGATCTTCGTCACCGTAGCGGTCTCAGCACCCCAAAGTTTAGATGCTGGGTGTCTGTTGGAGGGATGGATGAAGAGTTGGTCTTTTAAAAGGCTCGTTTACAGTGACAGTGAATGTTACTGTTGGTTGAGAGCGTACCCTAGAAATAGTCTGTGTCATGTGTCTCTGCCTCTTTCATCACTGAGCCAAGTGACCTGTGTTAGCATCAGTGTGGCTTCCGTTGTGAGCCTTCACAAGGTCCCACCTCTTCCTGAGCAGTGTGTGGGTTTCCCAGATCTGGAGGAGATACCTCCACCATCATCACGGTCATGCTGCCTGGCTTTTCAGGGGCAGAGTCCCCACTCTCTCAGGGTCTCTGCTTGTTGGTGGCGGCACCTAAGCCTCGCCACGTGCTCATGAAAGTCAGCAGCTATTGTTGTCACGTGGGAGAGTGCAGACAAATGCTTAGAGGCTACGACTTTGTCCGCCCTGTCAGAAGGCCCAGGAGTATGGCTACGAGCAGTCGATGATGGCCCGCTTCTACAAACTGCTGGAGGAGAATGTGGAGCACAACGTGGTGGGCAGGCTGCCCGTGCTGCAGCTCACCGTCCAGTACCGCATGCACCCGGACATCTGCCTCTTCCCGTCCAATTACATCTACAGCAGAAGCCTGAAGACGAACAGGTGGGTCCCGCCCTGCTCGTTGATTCTAAAAGTCTTATTGATCACAGCAGATGTGGGTGAGCAGAAAAGCGGGGGACGCCCACATCTGTACTACTCGGAGATATGCACTGGTACCATGTGAGGATGTGCCCTTCCAGCCCTTGTGCTACGCATATCCTTTTTTACTTTTTTTTTTATTAGAAAAAAAATCATACCTTCCTCTACATAGGATTCTATGGCTTGCTTTTCTCATTTCCTCTGTTATGAGTAACTTTCCAGTCATGATTGTTTTAATTACATAGATCATTCCCCATAGCACTAGAATAGAAATAAAAACCATTTTGAGTCTTTCACTAAAGCACATTTCAGGAGAGGGTCCTTCTTGTCCCCGTACTTTCCCCAGCTCCCTCTCCTACGAAAAAAAAAGATGGTCACAATAATTTACAAAACTTTTCTCCTGACTTGACTCGTATTCTGAACGGCGATGGCGGCTGCTTCTTCGTAGGCAGACGGAGACCATCCGGTGCTCGTCAGACTGGCTGTTCCAACCCTACTTGGTGTTCGACGTCGGAGACGGCGCAGAGAGACGGGACAACGAGTACGTTCCCCTTTCAGTACCCAGCGAGGGGCCCAGAATTGTTAGATTAGTTTCGTTCGCATTTATGTTCAAAACACTTTTCCACACACAATTCTCTGCCCAGGCCAGGCGCAGTCATTGGACTTAGCCGGGTCGATACCTTCCTTGATGGTACATTAGTGATATTTTTCTCTGTGTATTTCGGTCTCTTCTTCAGTGTGTAAGGGGGCTCGTACTCTCTGACAGTTGGCAGGCACTTGAGTCGATAACTGCTGAGATCGTAGCTGTGAGGAGGACACTGGGCGCCAGTGCAAGCTCGCTGTGCTCTGACGGGAGGCAGACATCAACCAAGTAGAGAGTCGGGTCAGGTTCAGTGTGGCGAAGGCTAAGTATGGGTTTAGCTGAATTAAGGTGTGAGGCAGAGGCGGACGGTCCTTGATGTGTGTTGAATTATCCAGGTGGCCCGTGAATGACAACACGGGACTGGTGGTTGCTGGTTAGGAAACACACAGAGGAGCCAGAGCTGCTGGGAGAGGAGGGAGTCGTCTTGAGGTACAGACACCACCCGTGTGTCATGAAGTTCAAGGGGACGCAAACTCCACCTGTGTTGTGATGGCTGCAGAGCAGATCGCGTCCTCAGTGAGGGTCAGACGTCGGTCAGTAGAGGTGGAGAGGTAGCAACACAGAAGCGGCCAGCTGGGGTCTGCAATGCAGAGGGGTGGGTTGGCGGGGGGCTGTTGGGGCAGAGCAGAGGCCGAAAGGAGCCCCATAAGCATGGTGGGCGTGGAAGGTCACAGAGGGACGTTGACCTGAAAGGGGACCAAGCAAAGTAAAGATTTTGAGGACAGAAGAGATGGCGAGCTAATTGTGGCAAGTTTTGAAGTTACGATAGTGGGTATTTAAGGCTCGTGGCCTCAGGACTAAAAGGTGCAGGTGCAGTGCACCCCAGTGTCCCTGCAGGCCACATCTGGCGTGACGAGGGCACACGTGCGGTTTGGGAGACGCGTCGGGGTGAAGGAGGCGGCCAGCAAGGACCTGGCCTGCTGCAGGCCCCGTGCGGCTCATCCCCAGGGCTCGCACCACATTCACTTGTGCAGGTGGCGTCCACTCGGTTGTGTGGTGCCTGACCTGCATGGCTGGCGGTGGGGAATTAGGGAAGAGGACACATCTAAGTCCTTTTCTTGGGGTCTGGAAGGTAGCAGGTCTTTAATGAAGCTATTTATAACATCTTCATAGTTGTCCTTCCATTCTTACTGTTGCTGTCCCCATGTTAACAGATGTTTAAGAAATTGGTACCTAAATTTCAGTTGACTGCACACTCATTTCTCCCTTACGACCTCACGTTCCAGCAGACAGTGGTTTTTCTGTTTATGTGCATGTGCGGTGTCAGCGGTCACTGCGCCAGCCTCCCCGAGTCACTGCTGACTGACTGGTCTGCCCTTTACTGTGGTGGAAAGCAAAGCGAGCCTTAAGGTAGCACTTGGACCACTCTTAGTTTTGACGTGTTTTTTTTTTTTTCTATCTTATTTAGCTCGTATGTAAATGTTCAAGAAATAAAACTGGTAATGGAAATAATTAAACTTATTAAAGACAAAAAAAAAGATGTCTCTTTCCGAAACATCGGCATCATAACCCATTACAAGGCTCAGAAGATGATGATTCAGAAGGAGTTGGACAAAGAATTTGATGGAAAAGGGTGAGGCACCTATATTTTTACAGATATTTCCAGCTTTTCGGATGAATGAAAGAGAAGAAAGGGGGATAGACAGTTTGGCTGCGAAGTCTCCCTTTTCTCTTTCCTCTGCTCCCTTTCGCAGTGACTAACCGGCGTCCGCAGGCTTGTGCTGGGTGGGGAACGGGTGCCCTTGTCGCCCTTGTAGACAACTGTCCCGCCAGCCGCGGTGTCAGCACCGTCAGACTTGACAGTGGGATTGACTGAGACCCATCTCCAAGGCCTTTGCCTTTAGTTCCGTGACTTGTCGATCCAAATTCTAGTTCTAGGGGCTCATGAAGTCCCTTTTTCACTTAAATTACTTGTCCCTTTTTCACTTAAATTACTTGTCCCTTTTAGTGTTTTAACGTATAGGGCGAAGGTCACATTTTTGTCTTCTTTGTACCTCAGCAGCAAAACAGTAGTTTAGATTTTGGAAATCTAAGGTTTCTTAACCTAGAAACACACAAACTACCAAAATTTACTCTAGAAAAAAATAGAAAATTTGTACCAACTTACAGAAAGTAGAGGTGGAGCTAGTAATCGAACACTCGCCAGCAAAGAAGAACGCGGGACCAGGTTTTGTAAATGGATAAATGAATTTTGGTATACCTGTACAATCAAATATTCAGTCATAAAAGGCATGAAGCACTGACACACGCTGTGACATGGATGAACCTTAAAAACATGCTCAGCGGGAGAAGCCAGACACAATGATTCCATTTGCACGAAATGTCCAGCATAGAAAGTAGCTCATTGGTTGCCAGAGCCTGGAGAGGCAGGGAAATCGAGACTGAGGGCTGGTAGGGCTTCTCCTTTAGGTGACAGAGATGTTGACATGAGATAGTGGTGGCGGTCGCACAGCACAGGGAATGGATGAGAAGCCACTGAATGGTGTACTTTACCATGGGGAGTCTGTGTTATGCGCATTATGTTTCAGTAAATAAAGATACCATGAAAAAGTTTCTGAAAAATACTATGTAAACATATTTAATACTTACCTTACTTTTTCCAGTAAACGTGTTTCTCTCTCATAAATAGGCCAGCAGAAGTAGATACTGTGGATGCATTCCAGGGTCGTCAGAAAGATTGTGTCATTGTCACGTGTGTCAGAGCGAATGCCATGCAAGGCTCAATCGGGTGAGTAACTGTCATTGATTTTTTTAAGTCGTGAAATTGATCCACTCTTGGGTCCGCTTCTCTTGCTACCTTATGTATTAATCCATGTCACAGCGCGAACCGATTCTTTTATTAAATAAGTGAAATAAATCATTGAATCAAGTGTATTTTGCAGGGGCGTGTTATTCTCCCGTGGGATGTGGCTTACGTGTTTTTCCTCTTCTCTCTGTTTCCTGCTTTGGCTAACTTTGTTAACCCTAACTACTGTCCGTTTACTTGCTGTGGATGGTAAGGACGTGTAGTGGGTGACAGAAAACTCCCCTGAGTCTCGGGGGCCCTGAGATTTTCTTCTCATGAGTAGTGACAGGTGGAATTTGTAGATTGTAAATAAATTTAATTGTTCTTAAAATAGTAATTTAAGTTATCCCTGCCCCTCCCTAGAGATAGTCTGTATATACAAATCGAGGCCAGTTATCTCAAGACCATTTTGCAAACAGTCCATTCTTTTCCAACTAATTTGAAATTTCTGCTTATCATACACCAGTTGTTATTTCTGACCTTTTTTCTGATCCACAATATTTTAATAATCTCAAATATATTTAAATTTAAGACACATTGATCTAGTATCATATTTTTAGGATGTCTTTAAGGCTTAGAAATCATACTGTTAAAATTTCTAGTATCTCATTCAGGTCAAAATAGGAGACTGACAGATGCATTCCTCTGATGGTAATGATGCCCTCGAAGCTACACACTTGAAAGCACCAGGTGCTTTGATCACTGTGTTTAATGTGGAGTCGCGTCTGGGCCAGGGACCTTGTGCTGGGAAAGGAGGGGAAAGCTCTTCGACTTTAAGGAAGAAGGAGCCCGAGGAAAGTGCTAGAGCGCTGCCTGCGTGTCACCCACGCTGACGTGCCAAGCCAGTCTGTAGAGAGAAGTAACTCTTCGTTTTTCTTTTTCATTGCCTAGATTTCTGGCAAGTTTGCAGAGATTGAACGTCACCATTACACGAGCCAAGTACAGCCTCTTCATCCTCGGACACTTGAGGACCCTGATGGTAGGTGCATTCTTGGGAACCAGAGAACTCAAGTTTGCCCATCGTTCCTGATACTGGGTTGAGGTTCAGTGTTTATTCTCCATGAAAATGGAGATGGTTTCAGGGATACATTAAGTAATGCGCCTCTTCCCCCAGTTGCGCGTCCTCCAGCGACTTCTTCCTAGAGCTTTTACATCTGGAAACCTCTCCCCTTTTCTCAGCCCAGGGCCCATAGTGTGCCCTGGGTCACCTGTTTAAAAAATTTTCCACATCATAGGATTGCTAACACGATACGTAAGTCCATGCATGTAAAAGGCTGGAAGAGGCACTCAGCAAACAGGAGCGTTTGTGGCTGCTCTTGGCCCAGCTTAATGCCAGAGAGGGGGACCTCACAAGAGTTATTGGATCTTTTTTTTCCATTTTGGCACTTAGAGCAATACTGCTCGCTCTTGAGAAGTGAGTGGTATACCACTTCGGTAGACAAATGGTACAGCTTAATTTGGTGATATTACCTCTTTGGTAGACAAATGGTACAGCTTAATTTGGTAGTATTACAGCTAGATAAAGCATATATTTGCTACTTGTCTCCTTAGGGGTAATAACTTCAGTTTTTCTCATTTCTAAATTTCACAGTCATTGGTTGGTTACAGGATGGAAGCCAACTCAGTAGATTTCTCCTGTTTTGGTTAGTGCCACCAGGGGGCGGTCAAGTACAGCCTTTCATTCAACTCTCAGATCTGTGGCCTTGAACTTTTGTGTGCCTCCTTGAGAATTTTTAAAAGCTGTGTACCCTGTTTTTAAGTATTGCTAATGACTTTGTTTCTGTTGTGTTACAAATATTGACATTTTAAAGCTTTTAAAAGCAAATCTAAGCAAAAAAAAAAAAGTAAAAAGTAAAAGTAAATCTATTACATCGCTCTTAAATGCCTCTGATGGACTGGAGGTCAGTATTGCTCTTTCTGCTCTTTGAAATTGAACTTCCGTTCGTATTTTTGAGGGTAAAATTCAGTGGGGTAATATGTTTTTATAATTAAAAGTTTTTCTGTCCTCACTACAAAATCCCTCTGCTACAAAAATTAACATATAAATTAAAAGTTTAAAAAGCTTTTTCCATAACTATGTGAGGAAACTGCGAAGCTGCCCGGAGCCTCTGCGGACTTTTTTTTTTGTTTCCTGTGACTCTGTGTTAACCTCAAAATAAAGAGTTTTTTTAAAACTATTTTTCCTGTGACCATAAGGATCTGAGTGTTAAAAAATGACTTATTGTCAACTGAATAATCTGTTACTATTATTATTTTCACACAGGTGAATTTTGATGATGATGTTTAAATCTGTAAAGTAAAATGTTGGTAGAGCTGGTTACAGGGACCCTGTGGGCACCCCGATTTTTACTGCCCCCGTTACCTGCCACCTGGGAGTTTTCTCGTGCCCTGGCAGCGCACCCCTGTCAGATTTGGGCTGGACGCGAGCCGTAGTGACGAAGGGCGGGTGAGCAAGGCCACCAGGACCTGGGAAGCAGCCATTCTCACAGCCTGGGGGTCACACTGGCACAAACTGGAAGACTGCGGACCTCCTGCTGTGACACTGGCTTCACTCTAGGGACTCAGGCTACAAAAAGAGACGTAAAGAATGGAATAGAATAGAAAAATCTGCCAGTTCATCCTCAGGCTTTCAGACAGACTTTTGTTGCCTTGGGGCTTTTTTACGCTCCGGTTTCCTTACGGAAATGGGATCAGTGGATTGATTGATTTCCTCCGATGCCCTTCTCAGAGCTGTTTTTGTGGCCTTAGGATTGGATTAAACACCAAGTTCAGGTGTAGTAGACTTGGCCACCTGCTTCACATGTGTGCTTCAGCTGCAGGGTGAGAATTTCTAGAGCTTTCCTGCATGAGAAGACATCCGAGCACTGCCTGGCACTGCCTGCAGGGGGCCTGTCCGGCGTATGCCCGTCACTGCATTTTATTTACATGACTTCCTTTAAACCTGACAACAGCCCTGGGGAGTCAGCATTGTCACCGTAGTTTATCAAATTCAAGAAGCCATTAATGACAGCGTGCAGCATTATTTTACTGAACTACTATTAAACTGACATACCACCTTATTTTCAACTTAGAAGTTTTGTTTTATATTTATTGAATTCTTAGACTTGTTCAGACAGATTTCCACTATATCATGCCTGTTCATCCATAAGAGAAAACACGAATGAAATGAATAGGCTGGGGCACTCCTAAAAGTGTTCCACTTTGAGCGTGTAACACCACTTAGTCATTTCCCAGGTCAAGGATGCGTGTCCTTGCACACACCCGGCCGCCCTGTGCGGTCAGAGGGTCAGAGGCTGGTGGCGCGGCGTCGTCTGAGCGCCCCCACCATGGCCTCTGGGGCTTTCGTCCAACCCCCGTCTCTGTTCTCCACGTCTTAAAGCCAGTGCTTCCTAGAGTCTTATCAGATGATGTCTTTGGACAGGTTTTCAGGCCAGAGCCAGATGCATTTTTTTAAATCGTTTCCTGACGAAAAGTTCAGGGGTCATAGTTGCCTCGCCAGAGATTCCTCCAGGATTAAATACGTGGCAGCGCCATCCGGCCAAGAGGCACCCCAAGTGTAGAAACGGTAAAGTGCGAAGACAGTGCACATTTAGAATCAGTTAAATATTCCGACTTAACAGATGAGGAAACAGGCTCAGAGAGGCCAGGTGACTTGGTCACGCAGCAGTGAACCCTGCACGTGCCCCACTGACCTTGCCCACCCCATGAGTAGCCTGGGGCCCCCGTGAGCAGAGCCCCCCATTTTCTTCTCTCTCCTCTAACTTTTGCCCTTTTTCCTGCCTCGTGCTCGTTCTGTCTTCTTTCCGAAGAGGTCTGAGTTCTGGAGGCCGTGAAGAGGCGGTTCCTTGCCGAGGAAGCTGGAGATGGGCACGGGAGGCGCATGCAGTGGGCTGGCTGCCCCCTCATACGAGCTTTTTGTAGCTTCAGCTTCTCTAGAAGGGGGACGGACGGCGGCCCGGCGGCTTTGGCGTGGCGTTTCAGGAAGCGAAGTGCTTATTTCCCAGAGTCGGGGCCTTTGGGAGCTTGGTAAAAGCTGTGGACCTTTTTCCAGAACTGTCACACACTCAAAAGTTAGGGTCCTTCCTGCTCCAGCTCCAGCTCGTCAGCCTTGCTAAGAGGCAGGCAGGACTCAAGATCAGCAGCGTCCAGGGAACTTTCTGGCTGATGGTGCTGCTCCGTGTCTGCAGTGTCCGGCATGTTAGTCCACGGTTGCAGGCGGCTGCCAGGCGCTGGACATGTGGCTGGTGCAACTGAATTTTTAATTTCATTTAATTGTGATTAATTGAACTTTAAGTAGCTACATGAGGCTGCTGTCAGCCAGTGCAGATCTGCATGGCGTCTGGTCCCCAGGCAGCACGAGTGGCAGTGGCAAAAACGGAAGCCGTTCTCCTCATGGGTGGGGAGGTCCGGGGACGTGGTGTGTCGCGCTGTGTTCTAACCTGTTTTTCCTTTCAGCCTCGTCTAACAAGTAATGGATTCTTGAGACTCTCTGTTCATAAACGTGGGCTCGTCTGTTCGGGATCAGAGCCGGAACCGCACGCTTTGCAAGCAGGTGCGCGGTTCTTTGGGGCGTAACTATTTCTCCCTCTTCGTTTCAAGGATAACCAGCACTGGAATCACCTGATTCAGGACGCACAGAAGCGCGGTGCCATTATCAAGACCTGTGACAAAAACTACAAGCACGACGCAATGAAGATCCTGAAACTCAAGCCCGTGCTGACGAGAAGTCTGACGCACCCTCTGACCGTCACCCCCGAGGTGGCCAGAGCCCAGGGCGGCGACCTGCCCGGCACCAAGCCAGACAGCAGCTTCTCCAAGGTAGCTTTTGCTTTGTCCCTGTGCCACCTAGCCTCTGACTCCAAGGAGGCTCTTGCGACTGTTGCTGCAAAGGACTCGGAAAGGCCGCCTGCGAAGGACCAGCCTCGCGACCCGCGGCTTTTTAGGAGGATGGGCGTGAGCCCTGAAACCAAAGGGAAGTGCCTGCAGGACCCACAGCCCTTGAGCCCCCAGTATCCTGGAGCCACGCCTCCCCTGGGGGAGCCAGGCTGCGTGAGTCCCCAGGCTCTGGGCAGCCTCGCAGAGCAGCCCTCTGCCACCGGCAGCAGCCACAGACCTCGCGTGCCGAGTGAACCTCCAGCCGCCGGCACCGATGCTGCCAGCGATCAAAGGAAATGTGACCAGGAAGGGGAGCACGGCCACCGGAGAGAGACCAGGGCTTCCAGCGAGGGGAACCAGGAGCGGCGGGGCCCTGCGGGCCGTCACACCAAGAGGAACTCTTCCTGGGATGGCCGGGTGCCGGAGAGGGAGGACCGCAGCTCCAAGAAGAGGAAGCTCCCGTAGGGAAGCTGCGGCCCAGACCTCGGCCGAACACTGCTGCAGGTCAAGGTGGCGGCCGACGGTCTGTCCTGATGGGATTGTTCCTTAAAGGGAGTGTGTGTGCTGTTGGGAAACGGGGAAAACACGTGGTGACCCGGGGCCTGCGGGTCATCTTCAGCGCTGCTGTCAGCTGCAGAAACTCTGGAGAGGGCGTTTGCGTTTCGATGTCAGTGGCCTTGAAGCGCCAGACGTGACTTGTTGATCTCTTGTTCTTCTTGAAGAAAGTTAGGTCGAATCGGAGCGGATGCTGTAAAAGCTGAAATGTGTATTTGTATAGCAAATAACAAAGTCCTTTTACAATTGAATCTAGTAGATCACTTTTCTTTCCTCTGCTTAAAATGTTAATCATTTTCACTAGAACAAATTTTATATTTAAAAAAACGAAAGAAAAGCAGGAGGAGGGCAGGGCCTGTCAACCTGTCATGGCAAGACAGGTCTCCAGCAGCCCGCCCGGCAGCTCCGACATCCCTAGTTCTGTTGAAAAAAGATCCCTGGAAGCTGCGGGAAGCAGATTTCTGCTGGGTCAGGTTCTACCGATGTGGGACAGTTCTAGATGAGGCACCTTGGCACAGGATGTGGCATTTCTGTGACTAGCTCGCCCACCTGTTTAGTGAGCACATAGTTCTCTAGCGGCAATTCGTCTTGAAATAGGTGTGAAATGAAAGGGTCACTCTCAGATTATCTTTTCTTACGCCCCTGGCAGCTCGTGAGCTTCCAGTAGGTACGGTTCCAGCTCAGTGGGTGCCCGCTGCTGGGTCAGGACCAGCCGCCTGCGGGTTGCCAGGGGAACCCAGCCAACTAATTCATTTTAAGCAGAGCCTGGAAAGCCTCGTGTCAAACACCTTCCCAAGGGCTTCTGTCACCAGGCAGCTTGGGACCATGATGGCGTCAGGCCCGGTGTGATAATTTAGGCAGGAAGGAAACACCCCTTTACGGACAAGGCTCAGCTCTCAGAACCAGAGGTGGGCTGACAGGTCCCCCAGGGTCTTGGGCACCATCCGAACTGTGGAGGCCACGCTGCGGGTCGTCAGGCGTCGCGCTGTGAGTGGAGGGCTGAGGGGGCTGCCTGAGGTCCAGCCCCGGTTTCCAGGCACGCTCCGGCACGCGTTCCCGGTGTGAGAGGGGATAGTGCAGCGGTGGCAGGGGACAGTTGTTAGAATCTGGCTTGTGCCGTGTAGAGCGCTCTGCGCCTATAGCCAATTCGGCCGGAAGTTGAGTCCCTGGAGGTGGATGTGTGCACCATGTTCGCGTTTGTCATTCGTTTTTGAAGCATAAAGGGCTTTGTGTTAGAAGTTCTACTGAAGTTATATGAGTTAAGAGCTGTAAAAGAAAGTGTTTGGTTGCCAAAAGTTCAAACGTCCTGTTCCTTCATTACGTGTCCCTGTCACCGGTGTCCAGACACCTGCTGATGCCGAACGAGGGACGCGCCTGCTCCCCGCTTGCCAGTGGAGAGTGGCCCTGGCGGGCGGTGAGGGGAGGGCCACCCCATCCAGGAGTTTCCTGCGTGTGCCTTTGGCAAGAAATTTCATTGGTTAGGTTTACTTCCCATCTGTCTCGGTAAAATGTTCAATTTAGCAGTTATTGGAGTGGTGACAGTTTAGTCCCCCAACTCTGTAAATGTGTACAGGCGGCAGGACACACAGTCGGGGTCAGTAGCTTCTCCCGCTGTGCTCGTGCGTACAACACATGACTTAAGAGAAGTGTCCTTCCGATTCAGCTTGGTGCCTGGGCTCACACGCGGTGCTCACCTGTCGGCTCGCCTGGTCTGATGATGCAGGGGTGAGTAGGAGAGCTGTGGAACCCGGCCTCTCCCGGCAGGACGCAGCCCCCTCTGACCCTGCATCGGAAACTCTTTGTTGCTCTTGTTGCTCCGGCTGGTGGCTGGTAAAAGTATTTGCATAACGCATTTCACACGTAGAGTGTGGCTCTCTGTGGCTGTCATAGCGTTGTTGGTTGGTAGTTAATCTCATCACAGGGCGAAAAACGGCTGTTTGCTTCGTCCTTGCCACGGCACCGTAAGAACGTGCCCTGTCTTCTTTCAATATTCTTTCAACATGAATGTATTCTTATTTTGCTTTTTTGTATATAATTTGCATAGGATTTATTATGCACGGTTTATTTAGTTAATATGTTTTCATGTATTATCAGGAGCAAATTTGATAAGTACATGTGAATAATCTGGAAATGTTTTATAACAAAGTGTACTAAACTATTTTCTAAAATTAATTGTGTACATTGATAATTTTTTGCTGTAGCTTTGACTCTTTCTATGCTCTTAATTCATAGCTGGGATTTGGCAAACAATAGATCTGTTGTCCATTAAAAACCTAAATTTTACGAGAAAATGGCAGAATTAAAAAATGGAAACAAAACTGACACGGGTTAGGGGTTCTGTGTTGTTTAACTGAGGTGCAGCGGGCGAGCCGGGAGTCCATCTGGTCTGCCGTTGGACTTGCTTCATGCGGAGATTATTCGGTGGAGATTTGTTTCATTCAAGCCTGTCACCGAGCCCCACCCCCACCTCTCTGGCCTCCCACCCCTTTTGGAATCTTAACCTGTAGGCGACGAGGTGCCTTGTGGAGAAGCATGGTGTCAATAGGTGTCTAGTTGGGTCCAAGGAAACACATGTTCACCACTAGGCTGAGATGGGGGAGGGAGCGAGGGAAGAGGGACAGATGTGACCCATGAAAGGCGCTCCTAGGCACCGAGGGTGGGGCAGGGCATCCATGTCCCGGGCGGGCCTAATTGCTGATGGGCACAGAGATGCGGTGTGTTTTATTAAAGTAACTTGGGGAATGTAGTCAGCCTTTGCCACACTGTGCCTGGCCAAAGCGTACCCTCAGCCTCTGTCACTGTGCCCAGGGTGAGCGTGCCGACAGCCTCCCCCGGCCGCTTGCCCATCCTGGACGCGTGCACACGTCACCCGGGTGGGTCAAATGACGTGTTTGGCAGTTAACGGGGCTTACTTCCCCAAATGACCCGACGAGAGGTGTGCGCTCTGGGATGAGAGGTGTGCGCTCTGGGAGAGCCGTTCTCTTTGTGGAATTTGTCACTGCTGCAGCTGTAGCGATGATTTTTAAAGTCACTCCTGACCAACCCGCACATGAGATCACCGCCAGTTCCTGGGTTTCTCCATTCGCTGAGGAATGAATAATTGAGAGAGGAAACTAAAATTTAGCTCCAGCTTTAATAGAATTTGTAGTGTTGGGCGGCA
>NW_011888939.1:837124-843533 GCF_000151845.1 Pteropus vampyrus
GAAGTAAACGCCAGTGCACTCACCACCCCAGCCTACGAAACAGGACTCCGATGCCTGGAAAGGCCACTCATGCTCCCCGCTGATGCTCCCCGCCCCCGCTCCCCCCTCCACCCACCTCGGTGCAACCTCCATCCTGGATTCTGTAGAGAGCGAGGAGACGCACCCCCTCAGGGGTGGGGGGAGAGAGAGGAAACAGGTCATAACAGCCAAGGTGCCACACACTTCTCCAAGCGCTGCACGGACTGACCTGTTTAATCCTCACAGTAGCCCGTGATGTTATGACTATTTTAACATCCCCATTTCACAGGTGAGGAGACTGAGGCACAGAGAGACTGCCCGAGGTCATCCAGGTGATGGACAGAGTCCAAGCCCTTCACCGCCATCTTGTTTTGGGGACCACCTTCCCCTTCCGGGCCAGCTGTGAAAGCTGCAGCACGGGACAGGCCCCAGTGCCTTCGGTGTCAGCTGCAGAGCTCCCGGGACTCCAGGACCCATTCCAGCTTCACCTGCTCGGTCAGCAAAGGAGGTGTCGCCTGGCCAGGAGCCATCCGAAGTGCTGCCACCTGGCCTTCCAGCCTCGGGCCCACCCTTGCAGGATCTTCTGTGCCACCAGGAACGTAGCCACAGACTCTGGGAGCCTGGCCAGACCTTGTCAAGCCTGAGGGATACGTGGGCGACACAGTGGCAACTTTCTGCCAGCAGCTGGAGTCCTGCTGCAAGCAGACCTTGGTTCTGGGTGGGGAAGGGGGCGATAGGAGGGGGCAGAAAGTGAAAGGGTAGGGTGTCGCATTTCTTTTTGATTTTAAAAGGCCGCCTTCGATATTCAGGTTATGTTGTTCAGCGTTAGCAGCAGGCTAAAGGAGGGCGGATGTAAGACAAGGCCATTACTGTTAGGAATAAATAAATGGGAGAGGGGTACGCTGTGCGGCTCAGTGAGCCTGGGATTTGCACTTGGACTCTGCCTTTCTGGCTGTGTGACCTTGGGCAACTTGCACACTCTCTCTGTGCTGGATAGTCCACTTCTTCGTGCCCTTCCTTGGCCTGGGGACGGGGGCGGTACCCGAGGCAGCATCCGGGTCCACAGGGACAGCAGCCAGGGCTCTCCAGCCACTGGGGACAGGATACTGGGCGTTGCTCTGGCTTCGTGAGACCCTCCCCACGCATCCAGCTCCCCTGATGTGATCCTGGGGGTCCTGACGTCCTTCAAATCATCCCTTTTTCTGCTTAAATCATGCAGAGGCGCCTTTGGGTGCTGTGTCTCAGCTCTGTGACGGAGATGCTTTTGGAGCCTCTGCGTCCTCAGCTGTACAATGGTGAGTCCTCAGCTATAGGGATGGAGCCACTCGGCTCCCTGCCAGCACCCTTGAAATAAAGATGGCAAACCTTGGCACAAAGCTGAGCACCGGGCTTAACAAATGCTGGGGAAACTGCATGTGGATTTGTTTTATGGAAAAGTACTAGAAACGTATATCAGAAAGTCTTAAGAGTCGTTAGCTCAGGCTGGAGGATTGTGGGTGATTTTAACTTAAAAATTATTATCGTTTCACTTTCTATATTTCTAACTTCTCTACGGTCATAATTTGTGTTTTAAAAAGGAAAAATAAGCAAGGAAAGCTTTCCTTCCCTGGGCCTTTTGCCTGAACTCATTTAGCCGAAGTAGTGCTGGGCGGGGGGCGGGGGGTGGTGTGCAGAGTGCAGGCATGCGGTGAGCCCCCTATCATCCCTGCCTGCTCCAGCCCGGCCCTGGCCTGCCAAGAGATGCCCACAGCGGCTCCCCAGTTGCCCATAAATGCCTCGCAACTGTAATGCATGGCGGAGGAGGCAGGAGCCCTGCAGGACACAGCACTCCTGCTTATTTAGAGGGGGCAGTGGGGGCAGGGCTGAGGATGCTTTGGAGGGGTGTCAGGGGAGGCGGTGGCTTTTCCCCTGACAGCAAAACGATTTGGATGAAGCCTGGCTCCCCGAGGCTCCTTGCTGCAGTGGGGAGGAGGGAGGTGGCAGGAGTGGGCACAGACCAGCCTGGGGGGACGCCCTTGCCTGGGGCACCATGTCTGCTTAAACCCTGGGACCTGGAGTCAGGCTGTCTTGAGTCAACGCCTGACTCGAGGCAAGTTCTGCCCCCTCTCCTAACCTCCACTTCACTTTCTGTAAACAGGTATGACCATCCCTCTGCTTCTGGCAGTTGTTCTCAACCTGGGGCAAGGTTGCAAGGTTGTCCCCAATTTGCATTGCCTGGAGGCACTTTTCGTTGTCGCAGTGGGCAAGGAGGTGCTACTGGCATCTAGTGGCCGGAGGCCGGGGATGCTGCTGAACACCCTACAATGCACAGGACTGGTCCCTCCCCCGCCAAGAATGTCAATGGTCCCGAGGTTGAGAAGCCTGGCCTAGGGTGAAGGTGAGGGTTAACTGTGCCCATGAGTGTGCAACGCCTGTGGACGGTGGCTGTGTTATCCAAACTGTGATCCCCTTGGCCATCCTCCACCCATCTCGGAACCAAAAGTCAAAACAGGAGTTCTGGGGACAAGGGCACACCGTCCAAGGGGAGGCTGCGCTGTGACTTCGGGCTCCGCTCACCTTGTTTCTCCTCCCTGCTGCCTGGAAAATGTGTTTTCCAAATGGCCACTGGCGACTTTCCCTCTGGCCTCTGGCTGAGGTGAGAGCTGGGCCTGGTCTTCGGGGACAGGACTGCCACTCTGATTTACGATGCGCTCCCCCTCCCTGGCCCTTGCTCGGACAAAGGCTAGTCCTGGGGAAGCTGACACGGTGCTGGGCCTGCAGAGAGAGAGGCTAGGGAGGGAGGACAGAGCGGCAGAGCCCCCGAGGCCCCTCTCCTCCCAACCCCTCTGGGTGACACAAAGAGGTGTGTGCAGTAGGAGCTGTTGGTGTCTGTCCCTGATCCCCTCTCTGGGAGCGGCCCCTCCCCACTGCTGAGTTTTAACAGCTAACAGCCGCTCCTCTCTCAACCATGGGCTTACACTGCAGCCCTTGCCCCAGCGAGATGCCAATGACAGGCTGATGGGAGCTGCCCCCTCGCCTAGAGATGTGACTTATGCCCAGAGCCCCGCCCCCGGCCCCAGCCAGGCCCTTCCCTCCCATCAGAGTTCACTCAACAAACCCATGCACTGGTCCCCATCTAAGTTCTGCCCCATCTAAGTTCTGGACGCTAGAGTGTGTGTGTGTGCGTGCGCGTGCGTGCGTGCGCGTGCACGTGCGTGTGAGTTTGGGAGTAAATTATCGTGGTTCCTTTATATTTTAATACTGCGATGACTGGGAGTCAGGCGACTGTTTACAAATTGCAGCCAGCCTTGGTGGTTACCTCGTAGGTTGGCAGCCTGCCCCTCCTGCTCTCATTTCCAGGTGGCAGGTGGGGGCGGGTCCTATTCTGGAAGGATGTGGCTCCAGACAGCAAGGCCCTGACTCCCTGGCCTGACGCTGCTGGAGTTGGGTGTCTTTGTCGCGGGCAGCATATGGCACACGGGCTGGGGCCGCAGGAGGAAGGGTGTCAGCCTCTCTGGCCTTGGGGGAGTCGGGGGCCCAGATGCTGGGTGGAGTGAGCCTGTAACCCATAGTTTAGGAAATGGTAATTCCGCATGTAACAGAAAACCCGAATTTCAGTGTTTTAGTCACGTTGAGGTTTATTTTTTTTCTCACGTCAAGAAGTGTGAAGGTTGGCAGCTGGGGCTGGCCTGCGGCTCTGCTGGGTCCTCAGAAAGGCAGCTTCGCCTTCCTGGCTCGGCCATCCTCTCACACCCTGGGTGCCAGGCCGCCCCTCCCCACAGCCCGCTGACTGAGCACTGGGGGTGGGGGGCGTAGTGGGGAGAGAAAAGCCAAGGCTCAAAACTTGGCCAACTGAGGCTTGGTGGGGAGTGGGGGAGAGGAGGTTTCTTGAAGCCCCGCCCACCCATCCCTCCTCCTTACATCTCATTGGCCAGAACTGTGTCACATGGCCACCCCTGTGCACAAGGAGCCCAGAGATGTTTTATTTCAGCCGGGCTGAGTGGCTTCTGTCAATAAGGAAGTCCGTGAAGCCACAGGAACCTGATAGAAGGCACTTCTAACTGACCCTGCAACCTGGCATTGGGGATGGCAGCTGGGGGATGTGGGGGTGGGGTGTGGCCTGGTGATGCAGCCGGTCATATATGCTATCGGTTGTAGCTCCCCTCCTTTGCCGGGTTGCAATCCCACCATCTTCGAAACTGAGTGTTGTTCTGCTCGGTTTTAGCACTGCCTCGGGGTCTTGGGGGAGTGTGGCAGGTCAAAACTTCCCAGCCTGGGAAGAGCGGCTGCTGCTGGCAGAAGCAGGTGGCAGAGGGTGACTGCAGGAGGGGGCTGTGACCTTGGGAGCTTTCTGGGCTGCGAGGAAGTGAGTAGGTGGGGAACGAAATCCTGAGTGCGGCCCCCAAGGGCCAGACAGACTCGGGCATGCTCACTAGCAAGGGGCCTCAGCTGACGGGCACCATTCTTTAGAGCCTCCTGTCACCACCCCAGCTCTGCCCCTGCAACCCCTTGGCCATCCGTCCTGCCTGCCTGCGCCCCCTTGGCGGGCTCTGGCCAGCAGGGGGCTCTGGAAGGAGGCAGCCCCCGCAGACACTGGGCCTGAGGCTCAGGGTCCAGCAGGTCTCAGGCCACACAACCAACCCGATTTGTAAATCGGATCCTGGAAGTCACGCCCTGTTAGAACACTGGACTCTCAGCAACGATGTCAGCGTCTGCCCTGCACTTTAAAATTTGAGGACAGCTGAGGAAAATGCAATAAACTGGAAGGGAAATGTGGGAGACAACCTCTTACATTTGGGGAACGTGTGGGTCACCGGCAGGGCCAAGCCTGCCCAAGCGGGGGGCGGGGGGGCGGGGAAGGGAGGCCTGTAAGGGTCAGCGTTTCTTTAAGGTTATTCTGTGGGCTCCTCTTTAAATACCAAGTGAACACAGAAAGAAAACAGGCCTTGGAGGCAGCAATGAGCAGATTGTTTACTCCGTCGGATTATACACCATCAGCCACCCCGTGGTGACCAGTGTCCCACTCATGTCCCTTGTTACAGGGGACGGTTAATACAAACAAAAATAGTTCTCTACAGAACAGAGTTTCCGGCCCTCCCAACCCTCCTTCCTAACCCCCTCCCCCCCACAGTGAGTTCCTTGGTCACCAGAACTCGAGGGGCCCCGGGTCTGGGGGTGGCAAAGGAAAACTGAGAAAGAATATAAAAGAATCAAGTCAGCGACTAGAGTTGTAGGCAACTGGAGTTCGGGGTCCGCTGGCCGATAGTAAGCCAGGGGGTGTCTGCAACAGTCGTGTGTGTGTCTGGACCTGGGGGTGTTGGGTGACGAGCGTTTCTCCCCATCTCACCGCCAGCAAAAAAAGAGGAAAACGGAAAGGGGCAGCAGGTAATAGAAAAACTAAGACCAAACTCGCAGGCCGCGGAGGCCAGGGCCCCACAGTGTCCCCTGTTGCAAGGCCTGGGCGCGGGCAAGTGCCATGAAGGGGGCGCAGGGCGGGAGGAGGCCGTCGGACCCTGCTGAGTAGCACCTGGGGGCAGCTCGGGCTGCACCCTTCTCGCCGCCCGGCCTCGGACGCCGGTCCCCGAGACCCCGGACCTATGGGCGCAGGGCACAGGGCGCAGGGCGCGCGGACCCACCCTCACCAGAGGGGCTCAGCAGCCAAGGCGGGCGGCCAGCCCCAGCAGCAGCAGGCAGCCGAGCAGGGTGGCGGGGCGCGGCTCAGCCCCAGCAGCGCGGTCGCAGTCCAGGCCACCGTCGCCGTCGGCCGGGTCGCAGCGGGGCTGCTCGCAGCGCACGCCCGTGTAGCCGCGTGGGCAGGCGCAGCGCTGGTTCTGCACGCAGCTGCCCCCGTTCTGGCACAGCAGCTGGTCGTCGTCGCACACGTTGGCTGCGGGGCGGAGCGGCAGTTAGCTCGGGTGGCGGCCTGGTCCACCCCTCACGTTGGAGCCTCTGCGACTGGGATGCGCGAAGCCCTGGGGGCGTGGCCTAGACCAGGGGGGTGTTGGAGGCTCAGGCGCACTTGGTGCAAAACGTCCCCGCGTGGATGGTAACAAGGGCTAGGCGAGACCTGGCCCCTGCCTCCCTCGCGCCACTGTTCCTGGCTCTCCCCGCTCCCTGGGTGCGGTTCTTCGGATGCACCTGCTGTCGCCTCCATGCTGTTCCATGTGCCTGGAGCTCTCTTCCACCCTCTTCCCGCGCCTAAAGCCGGTCTCCGCCAGGCCATGGGATGGGACGGCCCACCTCCGCCAACTCCAACTAAACCCCAGCTGCACTTTGCCTCCAGCTCCCTTCCCGACCAACCCCAGCTCGGCCTCTCGCGGCTCCCACCTGGTACAGACCCCTATCCCCAGTCGCATCAGGCCCGCCACCCCCCACCTGGCCAGGTCCGCGGCCCCTGACCCCACCTCCGGCC
>NW_011888939.1:844888-845794 GCF_000151845.1 Pteropus vampyrus
TGAGCAGGCAAATGTCCCCACTCTGGGAGTCCTCGAAGCGCAGTGCTGGGCGCGAGGGTGGAGGCAGACAGAGGCCGGGGGAGGAGGGGCACCTCTAATCGGATTCAGAGGCCCAGCCTGCCCCTGCAGCTGGCCGGTGTCACACCAGCAGTACAATTCTGTTTGGATCACTTTAGAGTTGATGGAATTATCTGAAGGCCCGGGCTGTAATTCGGACTGACAGCTGCAACTTTGCAGGCGGCCCTTCCTCCAGAGCCGGCCTGGTGGCTGGGGGATGGGCAGTGGGGTCAGCGGGGGCCTGGGCACCAGGGTCGAGACCTGGCCTCCACTGGAGACAGGGCAGGGGTGGTGGGCAGCTCCTCCAGGCTGGCGGGTGTTGGCTGGGGACCACAGCTTTGGTCTGTTGGGATGGGCTGCCCGTGCCCAGGCCCAGGGCCCCTGGAGATTTCCTTCTGCACCCCCAAGCCAATACTGGAGCAGGGTTACTTCTCCATCTCCAGGTGCCTACTGCGGGTAGAGGGCAGCTTTATAAGCTGGGCTCTGCTTATAAAGCATTCGAAGAATTTCATATGAAGAATTTTGCGGCTTCAGCCACAGAAAAAGGGTTGAAAACTTTTCAGTTGATCCACCCCCCGATTTTACAAACAGGAAAACTGAGGCCCAGAGATGCAAAGGGAATTGTCCGAATGCACACAGCAGGGCAGGCCTGAGCCTAGTCTTTGCCTCTCACTAGTGGCTCTGAAACACTGGTGCCCGGGGGAGAACCAACCACTTGGGGGAGGTTGTTTAGAGAGTGGATTCAGGAGGCTTCTGTGTTTAGAGACGCCAGCCGGGCGGAGTGGGCTGCGGTGTGGGCATTCCCCCAGCCTTGCCAGGGGACTCTGACCTCACTCTGCCTTGCTGCCG
>NW_011888939.1:847029-853089 GCF_000151845.1 Pteropus vampyrus
CTAGTGGCTCTGAAACACTGGTGCCCGGGGGAGAACCAACCACTTGGGGGAGGTTGTTTAGAGAGTGGATTCAGGAGGCTTCTGTGTTTAGAGACCCCAGCCGGGCGGAGTGGGCTGCGGTGTGGGCATTCCCCCAGCCTTCCCAGGGGACTCTGACCTCACTCTGCCTTGCTGCCGTGCACTCTGCGCCCCATTCTACCACGTCCCCCGTGCTGTGCCCCCATGGCATCCCCCTGTGCCATCCCCCATGGCGTGGCCCCGTGCCGTCCCCCGTGGCGTCCCCGTGGCGCGGCCGGCGCCCAGCTCACCGATGCACACGTTCTCGTCGTCCAGCTCGGCGGAGCCATTGCGGTAGAAGCCCAGGCGGCAGTGCTGGCAGTGCTGGCCCCGCGTGTTGTGCTTGCAGCTAACGCAGGTCACCACGTTGAGGAAGTCGATGTAGCTGCAGCGGTTGGAGTGGCCGTAGCATTCGCAGTCTGGGCCAGCCGAGCGTGAGAAACAACAGGGTCAGTGAGCAAAGGGAGATGGCGCCTTCCTGCGGCCCCCTCCCCTGTGCAGCTGAGAAAGCTGAGGCGCAGGGACCCGCCCCAGGACATACAGGGTGTGGGACCCGGCACAGGAAGGCGCCCTGGGCCTCCAGCACTTCCGCACCCCAGGGGAAGAGACGGGCCTGCCAGCTTTGAGCCCAAAGGAGAACCGGTGTAGATCCAGCCCACAAATTCCCACCCGGCCCTGAGGCTGGAATCTGGGGAGGACCCGTGGGCAGCAGCACCTGCCCACGGCCTGCCCAGGTGCCAGGGTGAGGTGCTCTTGAAAGGATGCCCGCCCGGTGCCGGGGTGGTTAGGGATGATTCATGCAGGTAGGCTGGGTCATGCCACTCGACTGTGAGTTCAGGGAGGGCGGCGCCTGGGTTCGTGGCATTCACCACGGTGTCCCCAGCGATTCAGTGAAGGATGGGTGCATGCATGAAAGCTGGATGGGATGGAAATGGCCAGGAGCTTCCTCCCCATGCTGCTTTGGAAGATGCTCGGAAGGGAGAATGCCACCTGCAGGGCCCATTCTTATCAGCCTGAGCCGTTCTGCAAATTTGATTGGCACCAGACGGAGAGGGCCTTCTCACTTTGCCTCTCCCTAGTCCTGGCCCGGCTTCTGACTCTAACTGGAGGACAGCCACCTCTGTGCCACCTTGCCGTCTCCTCCAGCCCTACATCAGCTCCAGGGACTGAGCAAGTCCTGTGACCGCCTGGGGCAAGGCCCTAGGGATTGGAGGTAGATTCCTCACTTCATGAAGAGGTGGGGTTCAGTGAGGAGGGTCACCTTCCCTGACGCCAGAAGGGGGGCCACTTCTTGGCGTCTCTCCTAAGGGGCTCAACACCCCCTCGAACAGGAACACCAGTGTGGATACCCCTGAACAAGGAGGACGCCGGCCACCCTCTTCGAAACACCATCTGTGTATCTCTAGAGGACCCAACCTCCCTTCTGTGATGGGAGAGGGAGGGACTGACTAGGGGTCAGGGGTCAAGGGCATGGGCGACCTTGGAGAAATGAGCCTCTGAGATGTGCACGCACCATGGGCCTCCTGGACCTGCCCCTTTCACCCTTCCCTCTAGGGACGAGAAGTCGAAGCATCCTCCAAGTGTCCCAAGGAAGAGTGTGTCAGTGACCCCTGTGTCCCAGATCGTGTGTCAACCAAGACGAGCCCCTGGGCCACACCTCCCAGGGGAGCTGGAACAGGCTATTTCTGGCAGCCGCTCTGCTTGCCCCACTGTGCTGCCCACTGTGCCTCTGACTCACACCCGCTCCCAGCTCCCTTGGGGACGGCGGGCTGGAGGGAAGAGAGGCTCGGTTTCACCTTGACCCAGCTACTCCGGGAGGGTTTTCTGAGCTTAGTATAGGCCCTCCGTCCTGCACTGGGGTTGGGAGGGGAGAGCGGTGTTGGAGGAGGGCTGACCCGGCCCTGGGCCTTCCTCTTACCTTGGAATTCTTCAATAGGCATCACTTGAGGAGATTTGGGCCTGAGCTGGAAAGCTTTGGAGGCCTTGGTGGGGGTGGGGGCAGTGGTGGAGGTGCCCGCAGCTTGGAGAGATGAGAAACACACTCTTCCATCAGCCATGGTCCAGCTGCCCGAGGTGGGCTGGCCAGGCCCAGGAAAAGGCCAACAAAGCCTCCCAAGGGGCCCCGACAAGCTCTGGGGCAGCTCTGTCGCCTGCTCAGATTTGAGGTGACATAGCACATCCAGGAGCATGCAGGACCAACTCTGCCTTCGGTCCCCGCTCAGAGACCACCTACACATCTAGATGGAGTAATCGTCCCATATGACTTCTCTATCTCCAGCGTTCCCCACAGCCCGCTAAGCACTATGCTGAAGCTGGGCAATTTGGGGGCCTATTGAAAACATCGCATTTCCTCTCCCCCACCCCAAACACCTGCAAGCATCAAACACAGAGTCTGAACCTGGCATTCAAGACTTGGCATCTCCTTTCCTTCCTGAAGCAATCTCCCTGCTCCCACTTCCCCGCTGGCAGGCGTTGTAGAGCCGTCAGTACAGACAGCACCTGCCTTCTGCTGGCCACAACCCGCCCCACACTGGTGGATGGATCTGCCACCGTGCCGGGTGCATCGTCCCCTCGGCTTTCCTCTGGGCGTCTGTGATGCCCGGACCAAGACAGGGCAGCGAGGCGATGGCTCCAATGGGCTCTGTCTCCATCCCCCGGGGGAGGCTGTCCGGCTAGGAGGCCTCCAGGTGGCTGGGAACTGCAGACCCTCCCTCACTAGTGGATTCCGATTCTGGCCAGCAGAGGGCACTCAAAGCCCTCCTCACAGTGCAGAGCTGGTGCGGGAAGTACCAGGTGTGCAGTAGGGCCGGGTCGCTGCCTAACTGGGCGTTGGGGCCGGCTGTCCAGGGAACAGGTGAGCTGGGATGGGGACAGCTTCCCTTTTTGGAAACTCGGCAGGTCCCGTGTGCCTCCTGTGTGCGTCCATCTATAGCTACAAAGGAGCCCACGCATGTCACCTCCCACTGCAGTTGGAGAATGAGGTTCTACTCTGGGTACCAGTGCCTTCCAGCACCCCAGCCTTTAACCAACACATCATCCTTGTCAGGTCGGCCGCTCCCTGCCATCCCACTGCCAAGCCTTTGCCTCGCTGTGCCTGTCACCTGGAGCACGCTTCCTTCCCCTCCACGTACTCAGAGTCAGCCCCCCAGGAAGCCCTCTCTGACTCTGAGCTGTTACTGCCCAGCGTGCCCCGTGAACCAGGGGCAGGAGAGGATTCTCCACCTGGCTCCTAAACCCTTGGGGAGCTGTGGGATCAAAAGGGGGTGAGTTTGGTGATGTCACACTGGCCTCTCTAAGCAGAAGGGAGGCAGGGGTGAGACAGGTAGAGCTCCAAGGCCCCTCTCCACAGCTCCCTCGAACCCCGTTCCACCCCAGGTCCCCACCTACACCTGACGCCTGCAGGTCAAAGAAGGGGCTCCCCCCTACCTTCTGCATTGGAGGACACCTGGGGCGAGGGGGGGCCCTCCCCAAGGGGGGCAGCTGTAGACGGCCTGATCCACTCTTGGGGGAGAGAAGAGAAGAAATTAAGTCACACTCAGGGGTACCCTGGGGACGTCTTGACATGTCACATTCTCCAGGCGCCTTACCAGGAGCAGCACTATAAGAAGCAGCTCTGTCTACACTGGCCAAATAGAACTGGGTCCAAATCTACTGGAGAGGCAGCGTCTACACTACTGCAGCCTGCGGAGGGCACGCGTGGACTTGAAGCCAGAGTGGAGGGTGCCCCCAGGCCTGGGGCTCTGCATACTTCAGGCAGCCCTTCAGCCCTTCACTCTCCCCATGTGGTCCCCATTCTACGGACGGCAGAGTTGGGTGGCGTCCGAGCCCGGCCCGCAGCCCTCTGTGCTGACGTCACTGTCAGTGGCTGTGAAGAGGGCGTGTGTTCTGGCCAAGACAGGACACATGTCCGGAAGGGTCCTCGGAGTGACCAGTCTAGCCCCACGCACGGGCAGCACACCCTCCAACGTCCGGCCTGCCTCCCTGGCCACCACCTTGTCCACCTCCCCAACCCCTGGTTCGGGCCCATGTTCACCAGGGACCCCTGATGTGAGTCAACCCCCAAATGCCACACCACCATCTCCAAGACAAAGTGGACACACAGCCAGGGAAGCCGTGGCCAGCCAAGGCAGCGCATCTCTCTGCGCCAAATTTCAAAGGACAAACCCAGAGGGATGGAGAAACTGGAGTCTTCCCTCTTCTAAAGGGGCGGTGGGAGAGAGAGAAAATCTACCCGCCAGAAGCTGGGGAGACTTTCGGGCGGGAGCCTTCGGACATCAAAGCGACATGGTCATGGTGTTCCATGAGGAGCCGGGCCGCCGGGCCCCAACTGGCACGGGCTTAATTAGAGCCGCACTAAAACCCGCCCGAAGGCTTCTGGCTCTGGAGCCCTCTCCCTCCACCTCGGCGGGGGAGAGGATTAGCCGTCCTGAGCAGGCTTTTCCCGGCGGCCCCTGCCCTTCAGACAGCTTGACACTGGCGGAGGGAGGCACATCTGGGCCAGCGTTTCGTGGGCCCAGCTGGACTCTGGCCAGGAGCCGGACGCCCCTGTGGGGAGACACCTGGAGAGACGCAGGACCATTCTGGGGACTGGGATCTCGGGGCGGGGGGAGAACCCTGCTGGGCTCTCAGGGGACGTGCTGGGGGCTGTGGGAACAGCGGCCTGCGCCCAGTGCCAAGACCAGATGGAAGTCCCGTCTGTTCCTGCGGAATCGGGGAGCTGTGCGGGCCAGGTCTTAAAGGCGGCACACCTCACAGCCCCCCGAGGCCTCAGGGCGGTGGCGCTGGGCGAGTGAGTGAGCAGCAGTGCCTGGAGCCAGGGGACCCCCAGCCCCAGTCCTGCTGCCTTGAGCAGCTGCTGCTTCCACTTCTTTTTTCTCGGTAAAAAGCTTCCCTGAGGTGTCACTTACATCCCATAAAACCCAGTGGCTTCTTCCCAAGCCTTAACGCCCTCGCCTGTGGGATCAGGGAACAGTGGCCCCCACGTCGCGGAGCCCTGAGCCCAGGAGTGGGCCGCTCTCCACCAGACGCAGTGACTGCCACTACTAACAGGGGTCCGGGTGTAATGAGGGGCCCAGGCGTGAGTTTCAGGTGCTAAACAGGAGCGATGACCCCTAGATGAGCACCTTGAGCCCAGCACCAGAGGTCACATCTGGGCTGTCGCCTTGGGCCGCCTTCTCCCTGCTGCCTGGTGCTGGGTTCAGGGCGCAGAGCCAACCACGACCTCACTCAGCAGTCCAGCCTGGTGGTGGCCAGGGGGTGGGACCCTCACAACTCTCACAGTCCAGCCCTACCCCGCCTCGGCTCAAGGCCCTGGCCTAGGACTGTCCCCTTCCTTCCCAGCTCTGCAGCGTGCCCCATGCCCCTGGCTCCGGATCAGAAGCGGCTCGGAAGATGGGGTCAAGGTTCCGTGTGTGTGTGTGTGTGTGTGTGTGTGTGTGTGTGTGCGCGCGCACGCGCGTGCGTGCGTGCGCGCGCAAGATACAGCATCTGGCCCCCCACCCAGACAGTCCACTATGTGCAGCCAGGACAGGACAGAGCACCCGCCACACTGTTTTGGGTTTTGGTTCTCGTCTGCCCATCACGGGCTCGGCAAACACAGCACAAGTTTCAGGCAGCCCAGATTCCCAGAGCAACGCCCCATCCTCCACCCCAAAGAGGGTTCCTGGGCCAGGAGGCCCCCTAAAGTCCTTGAATCTGCTGGTTAGTCCCAGCCTTCTGCAAATGCCTCCCGTGGGAAAGGGAAGAAGGCCGAAAGAAAAAGGTCCCAGCTGGGGCTGGGAAGACGGGTCTTGAGCAAGGCACCGCTCAGGCACATGCAGTAGGCAGGGTCTGGAGAGGCCCCCCGGGCCACCCCAGCACCCCAAGCCCCGAGCACACAGCGGTCCCGCCTTTGGAGGGGACTATGACATGGGCGGCAGGTGTTGCTGCATCTCCCGGGAGTGGCCGTTCCGGTTGACACGGGGCAGGAAGCCGGCCCTGGCCGCACACATGGCCTGCAGATGC
>NW_011888939.1:854369-869442 GCF_000151845.1 Pteropus vampyrus
TGGGCGGCAGGTGTTGCTGCATCTCCCGGGAGTGGCCGTTCCGGTTGACACGGGGCAGGAAGCCGGCCCTGGCCGCACACATGGCCTGCAGATGCCCGGCAGTCCATACGTTAGAACCCCGCTCAGAGGCTCCCTCTGCCTTTCCCTTCTCAGCCAACCCAACCCGAGTGTCCGAGTGTCTGAGTGTCCGTCCCCAGGGGCGGCTGCTGGGGGGCGGGCGCGGGGCGGGGTGTGGGGTGCCCGTGGGGCAGGGCGCTGAGGCTGGCAGGCAGGGTGAACTGTGTGGCCTCACTGCCATGGGCCCCCTCCTCCTGGGTCACCCTGTCCTTTTGGCTGTGCTGGTCTCAGTGCCCCGAGCAGTAGGAAAAACATTCCAGAACTAGAAGAAAGCCCTGGCTGGGGCCCAGGGACAGATGGGTCCAGACGGCCTGGGGGCCCCTCGGCCTCGCACTCTGGTGGCTGTGGAGTCCCCGCGTCCTCTGCGCTAAGAGCCAAGCCCCTGCCCTCCCCGGGGCTGACCCCCTCCCGCCCCCAGCGCTGCACACCAGAGGCAGGGACTCGGCACAGAGCGGGAAGGGCAGGCGGCTGGCGCTGTGCCCGGGCACCCACCTGTGGGCTGTAGAGTGCTGGGGGCCACAGGGGCCCGAGCAGTGGGTGTGGAGGGGGCAGGAGTGGTGGGGTCCCCCCTCGGGGCCACAGTGGCCACAGAGGCTTTGGGGACGGGGTCTTTCCGGGACCTGCTGACGCCTGGTGAGAGATGAGACAAGCGAGGGGGGTGGGGTATGGCGGTGCAGCCAACGCCAGGAAGGACCCCACCGAGGGGCCTGAGCCCCCTCCAGACCCAGCCTCCTCCGGCGCCCTCTCCGCCCGCTGGCCTTCCTGCAGGGGCCCCCAAGAGCCCTGCGGAGGGAGCAGTGCCCCCAAAAGTGTTTCTGAGAGTTGGAACCTGCTGCCGGCCGGCTGCTCGCCACCGGCAAGTCCTCTCCCGCCGACCCTGACGGCAGATGGCGGTGCCCACGGGCGCGCGGATTAAACGAGACACTACAAGAGGCCTGCGTAGCTGGCGCCTGGCTGCGGTGCGTGAGACGAGGGGCTGTGACAATGGCTGCAGATCGCCTGCCCCCCCACCACTCCCCAAGGAGTTCTCGGGACTTCCTGACCCTCCTCCAGGTGGTCCGAGCCTCTGGGGCCTGAGCTGACCTCTCCCAGCCTCTCCGGAGGTGACAGCTGCAGGCTGCCGGGGAGGGAGGCCGGACCCCACGGTCAGCCTGGGGGGAAGGGGACTCTGCCACTGCCCAGGGAACAAGGTGAAGTCTCACTCTCGCCTGGCATTCACCCGGGGGTCAAGGGGACCTTTCCAAAGCAGCGCTAACCAAGGAGCTCACAGGAGGGAGACACCATGACACCGTGGGGGCGGAGGCCCCAGCGACAGCAGACGGGGGTGGGGGGGTGAGAGGTGAAGATGCACATGGGCGCAGCCGGAGGCGGGGCGCGGGGACAGGAAGGCCCCGTCTTTCCCCTCCTGCTCTTTTCAGGACGTGCAAAGAGGCTCGTGCTCTGGGGGCCCCAGTCACCGTCCCCAGGGTGGGGCCCCAGGTGTGTACTTACTGCCAACAGCGGAGCCTGCGGCGGCACCTGTGGGAAGAGAAGGGTCACAGAGAGGTGGCCGGAGGAGCGGGGACCCCAGGCGCCTCCTCTCTGCAGAGGAGGGGGGGGCGGGCGGGTGACTGAGCCATCACTGTGCGGGGATTGGGGCACGTGGCACCACTGCCCTGAGACGAGCAGCCGTTGTTAGCCCATTTTGCAGATGGAGAAACCAAGTCTCAGAGCCACGACCCACCCTATCAGGGGGCCTGCTGGTAAGGGGGGCTTCACACGCGCCCCTCTTGTTAGATTTTAGACTCTCAGGCCCTCCGGTGAAGGACAGGGAGCCGGGAGGCTATTCTGGGGGGCGGGGGTGATGGGGTGTCAGAGAACATGAAAGCCACAGCCCAGGCAGGCTGGGTTACTGGAGGCCCTGCTGGAAGTCACCACCAGAGAGAAGCCCCGGTGTGTGCTCCCAGCTGGGGACACGGGGGCGGACGGCTGAGAAATGATCATGGGGGCCGCCCCGTGCTGAGTGCGTTCCACGAGCCGGGCCCTGGCCGCACATGAGCCATCCAGTCCCCGCAACGACCCCCGGTATTCGGCTTGGTCCTAATTCTACAGGTGGGGAACCTGCGACAGGAGACTGGAACGGAGGGTTGAGAGGTGAAGATGCACATGGGCGCAGCCGGAGGCGGGGCGCGGGGACAGGAAGGCCCCGTCTTTCCCCTCCTGCTCTTTTCAGGACGTGCAAAGAGGCTCGTGCTCTGGGGGCCCCAGTCACCGTCCCCAGGGTGGGGCCCCAGGTGTGTACTTACTGCCAACAGCGGAGCCTGCGGCGGCACCTGTGGGGAGAGAAGGGTCACAGAGAGGTGGCCGGAGGAGCGGGGGTCCCAGGCGCCTCCTCTCTGCAGAGGAGGGGGGCAGGCGGGTGACTGAGTCATCACTGCGCGGGGATTGGGGCACGTGGCACCACTGCCCTGAGACGAGCAGCCATTGTTAGCCCATTTTGCAGATGGAGAAACCAAGTCTCAGAGCCATGACCCACCCTATCAGGGGGCCTGCTGGTAAGGGGGGCTTCACGCGCGCCCCTCTTGTTAGATTTTAGACTCTCAGGCCCTCCGGTGAAGGACAGGGAGCCGGGAGGCTATTCTGGGGGGCGGGGGTGATGGGGTGTCAGAGAACATGAAAGCCACAGCCCAGGCAGGCTGGGTTACTGGAGGCCCTGCTGGAAGTCACCACCAGAGAGAAGCCCCGGTGTGTGCTCCCAGCTGGGGACACGGGGGCGGACGGCTGAGAAATGATCATGGGGGCCGCCCCGTGCTGAGTGCGTTCCACGAGCCGGGCCCTGGCCGCACATGAGCCATCCAGTCCCCGCAACGACCCCCGGCATTCGGCTTGGTCCTAATTCTACAGGTGGGGAACCTGCGACAGGAGACTGGAACGGAGGGTTGAGAGGTGAAGATGCACATGCCCAGGGCCCCACAGCTGTGAGCGGCAGAGTCTAAGTGGCCTCGCCGTCTGTGTGTGTTCGTGCTGGGGACGAGGGAGGCCTAAGGGCATGGTGTGACCCGGGCTCTCACGGTACCAGGGAAGGATCGGCTCAGGCCCAGAAGGACGAAGCCCGTGCCACAGCCTCCCCTCCAGGCGTCCTGAGAAAGGGTGGGAGCAAAGACGCCCTTAATGCCCAGGAGGCCCTCCGGGACACTGTGATGTGGGCAGGGGGACGTGAGGTGCATGGACGTCCCCTGGGTGACCGCCAGGCGCCAGGGAGGCCTGGGAAGATGAGCCCACCAGACACCCTCTCCTGCCCTCAGGGAAGGCACCGGTTAGACCTGAGGTCACGAGGGAGGCCCGGCTCAGAACGGACACGCGAAGGGAGGGGCCGGCAAGGATGTGATGGTTACCGAGTAAGGTGGGGCAGGATGCTGGGGGCAGGCACGGGGGGGCGGGGCAGGTGACCGCTAAGCTGGGCCTTGAGGGTGACGGCACAGTCCAGGAGAGGGTCGCAGGTGCAGGGGGAGAATCCAGGCTGCGGGGACATGAAGGTCCAGGGACAGAGCTGCTTTGGCGGGCGAGGGGGGATTCGGGACGGTGGACCTGGAGGGCGTGTGGACTCAGAGGTGGGCGTGGGCAGCAGTGGGAGGTGTGTGGGGGTGAATGACCCACAGGGCCTTGCTTGGGGGGCTTGGCTAGTTCCAGTATTGCTCTGAGGGCTCGGGGGAAGGGCCACGGAAAGTTCCGAAGCCAGAAGCACCAGGTGAGAAAAGGCTGTTTGCAGAGGGGAGGATGGGGTGGCGGCCCCGGGGGAGGGGGGAGGGTGCCGCTGCAGGGCTGAGAGAGGGCGGGGCTGTAGGTGAGGTGAGCCCTGGACCTGCGGCTTGGCCCCCTGGGCGTCGGTGCCACTTGCCGAACGGAGGACGGGAGGAGGGCAAGGTGTTTCAACCCATCTCTTCGGGCTCTTTGCTCTCGGCTGTCTCAGAGAAGGTGGGGGCCCGGGTGAGAAAGATTTAGGCTGAGGACGCCCCTGTTCCCGGGGCCTGTGGGCCTTACAAACACTCCCGGAGACTCTGGGGAGGCAGCTCCCGCAAACGAGGAGGAAGCGTCAGGGACCCCTGCGGGATGCGGGGTGGGAAGAGGTCGCAGAGACAAAGGCCCTGCCGGCCCTCGCCGGTCAGACAGAGGGTGGCCTCCAGCCTGGGCCCCACGGTGTGTGACCTGCAGTCCCGTCCTTCCGGGTGCCTGCGACCTTGGGGGACCCTTCTGGGAGGAGAGAGGGACACAGAGAGGAGGAGAGGAGGTGGGGAGGAGGGACGGATGGCGGGGAGGCCCGCAGGACAGACGAGGGAGGCGGCTTTGCCAGTCGGGGAGGGAAGTGACAGGGACTCAAGAAAGGGTTCAAGAGACAGTTCAGGCAACAAAGAGATCTGGAGGCACCTGGGGCGGCGGGAGCGGGAGGGGCGGCTGTCAGTGCCCAGAGCGTTCTCTGTGCCTTTGAAGGCCAGAAGCTGTGAGCGCCTGGCAAGTCACCCCTTCAAAGCCTGTGGTGCCACCCGCCCAGCACACGCATGATGTGCCTGTCACGGCCTCGCTGTGAGGCTCTCGGCTTTGATCAGCCTAAAGTCACATCAATCTTTCACCGGCTGTGGAGGGGAGCGCTGATGGAGGCGCTCCCGCGAGTGTGCCCAGGCGGGCGGGGTGGGCCGTGTCCCCCCTCCCGGAGCAGGAGGCCGCTGCCCAGCCCTGGCTTTGGGTCAGGTCCAGTGACTGGCCCTGGGTCCCAGTGCTGGCACATAACTCACAGTTAAACCTAGGTCATAATAACGCCACCCGTGGGGTCGCAGCGAGGGGAGGAGCTCTGCGTGCAGCGCCAGGCGAGGCCTGTCACGGAGCTCGGAGCTCGACAGATGTCAGACCTCAGTGAAATCCCTGGGGGCGGGTCTGGACGCGCTCACCCTAGGGCCAGGCGGGGCCCTTCTCCCTGCAGCTCAGGGAGACACCGTGGACTATCCTGGGGCCCCCGATGAGCGGGAGTGTCCACGATGCAGGCATGGGGGGCGCGCCCCGGACACAGCTTCCCTGGCCGGGGCTGTGCAGAGAGCCAGCAGGGACCCGGCGGCAGGGGACTCGGGCGAGGGCCTTGGAGGACCCCTCCGTAAACGGGATAATAGGAAGCCTGCTTCCAGGGGCCGCTCTGAGGGTCGAGGGGGTGCTGACCATGCAGCACTTGGTGCCATGAGGCAAGCTGTCAAAGTCCCCACCAGCCTCCTCCTGGACCCACTCTGGGGCCTCCTCTCCAGCCTTCAGGGTCAAGAAGGGGGAGGACAGCAGGGAGGAGGGTCCCGATGACAAGGCCTGACCCCTGGGAGCCGCCTAACAAGGGGTGTGAGTGTGTGTGTGCACATTTGTGTGTGTGCACTTGGGATTGTGCATGTGTGCGTGCATGTTTGTTTGCGTGTGCATGTGTAAGTGCACGCATGTTTGCATGGCCACACGTTTGTGCATGCATGTGCGTACACACATGCACTTGTGTGTTTGTGTATGTTTCCTTGTACGTTTGCCCGGGCACACGGTGCGTGCGTGCATGCGTGCGTTTGTGCGTGACCTGCAGCCCCGGGGTGAAGGGCGGGGCCGGGGCGGGGAGGCGGGGCCAGGGCCGGGGCGGGGAGGCGGGGCCGGGCCAGGACGTACACGCGTTGGGCGAGCCGTGCGGCAGCGGCAGGTAGGAGCCCGCCCGCCAGGACCGGGCGCGGAAGTTCCTCTTGCACTTGCCGCAGTCGGGGCCCGTGGTGTTGTGCTCACACTCGCACTGCAGGCTGCCCTCGCGCACAGAGCACAGGTTGGCGTGCAGGTTGCACTTGCACCTGTGGGGACACAGGGACAAAGACGTCAGCGAGCTCAGCGAGCTCACGGCAGGCGGGCTGGGAAGGTGTTGTGGCTGGCCTCGGGGGGACCCCGGAGGCCCCCAGTCCAACCTGCCACGCTTCTCCGTCAGGACCAGAAACCCGGCTCCGCCCCCGCCCCCCCACTTCGAGGGAGTCGGCCACCCCACCTGAGTCCTTCCCCGGCGGCGCCGGGACTCAGGGCTGCCAGCCTACTCTCCTTTTTGATGAGGGTTTCAAGGGTTTCAAGGGGTGGGGTGACAAGGTGTCCTTGTCCCAGATGCTGTATTTTTAGCAACGCAGCTTCTGATCACCTTTGCTCTCAACTAAGGTGGGTTGACAGGTAGCAAGATGCTGCTCCCCAGCCCCTTGCTGTGTAGACTTGGACCTGGCCCCCAGCCACACCTCTGCTGGCAGCCGAGGCCACGCCTCCGCCCTTGAGGGCGACAGAAACCTGACTCCAAAACCCGTCAATTCATCCATACATGCATTATTCATTTATTCATTCAAATATTTATAAGCAACTCATTATTCCAAAAACCGGCAAATAAAGGGAAAGAATCCAGCATTTGTCCTGCCTGTTTATATTGTTCTATATAAACCGTACCTCTGGGGAACCAACACTTGACGAGGGGATGTTTCTTTTTATAGAAGTGTTCCAGCTAACAAGAAGGGGTGATGAAATTAGGAGGTCACCATTCAGCACCCCCCACGGAATGAATGGCTCTAAGCGTGGTGTATCAGTCGCCTGGAATACCACCGAGACGGACAACCAGAGAGAAGCTTCTGAGAGGCACACCCCACCCCGAAGCAGTCTGGTCCAAACAAACTGAACTTGAATTCTGATCAAGCCTCTGGATCCAGCTATGAATTTACAGGAAATACAGAGGACAGAGAAACATGGTAAATAACACCAGGCGGACGCAATCAGCAAAATCCACACTGAGGGCAACTCCAGAAGTGCTGACCCAGTTTCTTTAACGGATGAGCTGCAAGGGGCAAAATTTGATAACGATGGAGGAGGGACCTAGCTCGAGAGAAGTCTCAAAGGCAGATCGACCAGTCTCAGGGTTGTGGACCTCATCCAGATCTTGACTCAAACAATCTCTAAATTCACATAAATGAGCAGGATGTGTATTCATGAGACGGCTGGAAATGTGAACGCTAACCATACTTGATGAATGAAATTATTATTTATTGGATGCAATGATGATATTGAGGTTATGTTTCTAAAAGTCCTTATCTTGTAGAGATACACAATGACATATTTACACATGAAATACCTGACATCTCGGATTTGCTTCCGAATAACATGGGCAGATGAAACAAGAAAGGCCAGAAGTTGGTAACTGCCAAAGTTGGGTGACAGGTGTATATGGTGGTTCATTGTAGTAGATTCTATTTTGTATGCATGTTGGCCATCTCCCATAATAAAAAGCTAAAGAGAGAGAGAGAGTGTGTGTTTTATATTCTGATATGGGAAGATTTCCAAGATATATTGTCAATATTAGTAAAAAGCAAATTGCAGAATAAAATGTTTAATAGAATCTTATTTTTATTAAAATATGCAAAGAGGAATATTTACAAGGCACCTGTTATGGCCAGGCTCCGAGCCGGCGACAGTGAGTATGGCCAACAAAGCAGACAGAGTCCCTCCTCTGATGAAGTATAGGGCCTGGTGGGGCATGATTAAAAAACTCAGGGATTGGGGGGGGCGTCCACGGGATGAATCAGTGGAGCCCAGGGGAGTTCGGGGGTGGCGAAGTGATTCTGCATGACACTATCACAGTGGACATATAACATTATGCATTTGTCCAAACCCACAGAATGTACACCAAGAGTGAAGCCTCATGTCAATAATAATGTATCAGTGATGCTTTATCAACTGTAACAAATGTACCAACTAACGCGAGATGTTGACGAGAGGGGAGGCTGTGAACAGGAAGTGGGAGGTGTCAGGAACACTCTGTACAATCTGGCCCATCTTCTGTAAACCTAACACCTAAAAATTAATAAAGACTATTAATTTCACAACGATAATCACGCCAATCTTTAATTAACGTCAATCGTTACAGGTGCCCACGTGTTATACAGAGGAAAGGCAAGGAAAGGCTACACTGGGCGTCCTGACTTAAGTCACACGGGAGCATGGCGGGCTTCCAGGAAGAACAGCTTTTTAAGCTCAGACCTGAAGGAGGATCAAGAGTTACTCAGGCAAGGAGGAGAGAACCTTCTGGAAGGAGGGCAGACCATGAGGGAAGACCCTAGGGCTGAAAGAGCTCAATGTGTGAGTCTGAGACAAGCCCAGAGGCCAGACAATGACACGGGGGCTGGAGCCTTGGGAGGCTGGAGTGTCGTGCTCTGGTTTTATTTTATATCCCTGTGGCCGCTCCATGGGGAATGGTTCATCTGGGGGACATGAGCCAGAGGAGGAAGATCAGTGGGAAATCTGTGCCCTGGCCGACGACAGAGGACCGTGACCTGGACTAGGGCGGAGTACACCACAGCCACCAGTGACACCTGGCCTGAGTGACATTCCCCCCTCGCCGTGCCCGTCACCTCGAGGACCATTTCCTGAACGCTTCACCAGCGTTTCTTCTCCAGCTCACAACTTCCGCACCTTCCGCTGGGCGGAGGTTCGCTCTGCGCTCCCCCCGCCACCCCCTCCCGCCCTCCCCTCCCCAAGCCTCTGCTCGGCCGCACGATGAACATTTACGTCCTTGCGTCTTCTCCTCTTGCTTAATCAGTCCTGCGAGACCCTTCATCCTGGCTCTGGCTGCCCCCCGCTTGCCCTCCGTGTCCATCTGGACGGAGCACCCCGGAGGGCTATATGGGTTGTGTGGCCGGCCTGCCAGGATCCCCGATGCCTTTTCCACCAGCTCTGCAGCTCCGGGTTAACCCACTGCCTGCCGGCTTCCGAATCGCTGGGTGCCGTCTTCGGAGATTCTCTCTGCCCTCAAACCCCCCTGCAGAATGGTTAAGGAAGTTAAGGTTCATCCGTGCTATGAAATGTGGTAAAGCTATCACGTGTGATGCCGTCGAAGGCTGTTTCAGGCCCTGGGGAATGTTCTCAGGACAGACGTAAGGGACCGTTCTTCCGAGTGCTTGCCGCGGGCCAGCGGGCGTCTGGGTGGCCCTCTAATGAGCACGACAGCTGGTCTTGGTGTCACTTCCACTTTACAGATGAGGAAATGGCACTTCAGGGAGGTTATATTCCTTGCCCAGAGTCACAGCGCTGCCCCCAAATGGGACTGGGACCGGGACTCAGAGACATCTGAGGCCAGAGTCCAAGAGGGAAACACGGGACAGGACGTGGGCTGTGAATAGCAGGACACTTCCGTGTACATCGTGTAGGACACAGGCACATGCACTGTAGTGCTATGCACTGAATTGTGTCCCTCAAATTCATATGTCGAAGCCCTCACCTCCAGTGTGACTGCATCTGGCCTTGAGAGAGGTGAGTGAGGTTAAACGAGGTCACATGAGCGGGGCCTTTATCTTCTTATAAGGGGTGGTGACCTTATAAGAAGAACTCTTGCCACTGTGCGAGGCCGCGGGAGAAGGTGGCCATCTGCAAGCCGGGAAGAGGGGCCTCACGAGAAAACAACCCTGCGGGCACCTTGACCTTGGACTTCCAGCCTCCAAAAGCATGAGACAATGAATGTCTGTTGTTTAAGCCGCCCAGTGTGTGGTATCCTGCTACGGCTCCTGACTCTGTTTAAAATGCATAAATCTATACCTGAAGCACCAAGAGAAAGCACATCCAGGTATTCTTGTGGTTGTCTTAGGGAAGGGATGGGACTTTCATTTTCTCCTTGGTCACTTTGCACGTTTTCTACAATCTCTGTAGTGAGTAGCTATTACTTTCATAAACAGATTTTTTTAAAATGCTATTTAGAAACACAAAGCCAGGCCTCGGTGGGGAAGGTGGCAGGTCGGAGCTTGCGTGCCCCACCCCCACCCGCTGTTAGGAGGACAGGGTCCTCCAGGCCTGGCCGGATGGTGCGGGGAGCGGGCGCGGGGGGGGAGACTTTGGGAAACTCCTGTTCCATGTGACACACTGCCCACTGTTCGTGACTCTCGGCCCCAGGTCCAAGGGTACTGGTTGAATTCTCTGGATTAGGATCCTGACCCGGAGCAAGGGCCCTGCCCAAGGGCGTCAGCCGGTGCTGAGGCCGTGTCGTTTAAGTCCAGCTTTCCCTTACAGCCCGGACACCGACCCTGTCGAAGTTTGACTGCGACACAGAACCGAAATTAGTGGCGTGTGAGAAAGCCTGCTTGTGTTCCTTGGAGTTCCAACCCATGACCACATATATACTGAGGGCCTACTATGTGCTCGGCTCTGGGAAAGGCACAGAGGGGGATGGGCAGGCACTTGTTGGTACTGGAGACTCTTCTTCTTGGGGTCTCCAGAGATGGTCTTTGGCAAAGAAAGGGCCTGTGCTTGAACCTCACTGGTCAACATATATGATGCTCTTCTAAGGCCCTCATACCCTGCCCCTGCCACACACCCAGCAGCACAATGAATATCAGCATAGTAAAGGCTCTGACAAGTCCTGCAGGAAAGAAACCTGTCTGACTTAGTCTAACTAAAGTTGTTCGTAAAATGTATTTGACCTCGGGAGGTTTTAGTTATTTTCCTCTTCTCAATTCCTCTCTAATGTCCCGCTGAGCTAGCTGGAGAGAAACACCCAGCTGTGTGGAACCAAGAATGTATTCCCTGCCTCTGGCCTGAGGACGGGATATTTTTAGATATCAACTACATAAAGAAAAGATTGCCATCTCAACTTCGGGTAATAACATTGACCTTGGATTGTTAAAAATGCGCAAAAAAGACCAGCTGAACCTGAGAAGCATATTGTCATGATGGTAGTAGGGAGTCACGGGAAGTCAGAGCCTCGGCCCCACGTGGTTACAGGCGTGGTACAGGCGGGGAAGGAGCCTGCTCAAGGTCATGCAGTTGGTTACTCCTGACCCATATCCAGATGTCCCTCCCTGACCCTGGCCCCCCTAGCCCCAGGCTGGCCAGCCCCTCCCACCAACCTCATCTCTCAGAGGGTGTCTTGGCTTCTCCACCCTCCCTGGCTGGGCACAGCACAGTGTCCCCTCTACCAAGGAGATAAGGAGGTCCCTGATGGGTGTGGCTGCCAGGGGGAGCCTACGCAGGGCGGGGAAGCCCAGCCAGGCTGGCACAGGAGCAGAACCATCAATGGAGGTGTTTCTTTGTCTTCCTGGCTTTTGCAGGAAGCTCTGGGTGGTGCCGCCTCTGTGCGTGCGTGTGCGTGTGTGTGCGTGCGTGTGCGTGTGTGTGCGTGTGTGTGCGCGTGTGCGCGCGTGTGCGCGCGTGGTGTTTGTGCATGGGGCTTGACCTTTCTGGGTCTCTCTTCGTGTCCCTCTCTCCCTGTCTCTCTCTGTCTCTGTGTCTCTCTACCCATTCGGTCCAGCACGTGGTCTCATCTTACTTTCTCCTGGAACTTGCTGTTTCCTCTGCCCAGAACATGCTCTCAGGCTCCACCCCCTCCTCTTAAAGCTAACACCTAGAGGAGGTGTCAGGTTCAAGGCCAAATGTCACTTCTTCAGGGAGGCCTTTCCCAATCCCAGCCTCTGATCAGCGCCTGCTACACTCTCCCTCATCCCGGTACCCACTGTTATCAGCATCTGCCAAGGTGGCGTGTACGAGATGCCCGGGGGGAGACGCAGGCACGAACTGTAAGACAGTGCAATGGTTAGTATTCATTTTTGAATACGCAGTATTTTTTTTTTTAAGTGACAAACTCATCAAACCTGAGGCATGACCTAGGTGAGGCCAAATTTTAAAAGTATATTAATTTAAAGAAATTATTAAATAAATAAGGAAATAAATAATATATCCTCATGTAAAAGAATGAAGTTAGACCCCTCCCTCACATTATAAACAAAAATGAACTCAAAATGGATCAAAGACCTACAGGTAAGAGCTGAAAAACTCTAAAAAGGGAATATGGGGAACTCATGATTTTAAGCAACGGTTTCTTACATATGATGCCAAAAGCACAAGCAGCAGAAGAAAAAAAATAGATAAATCGAACTTCTTCAAAATTAAATACTTCCGTGTTTCAGAGGACGCCATCAAGAAAGTAAAAAAAAGACAACCCACAGAACGGGAGAATTTTGCAAACTACATGTCTGACAAGAGACTTCTACCTAGAATACGATGATGAACTCTTACAACTCAGTAATTAAAAGACAAGTGACCCTATTTTTTAAATTGGGGGAAGAGTGTGAATAGACGATTTCCCAGCGATCGTATGTAAACGGCCAACAAAACCCCAGAAAGATGCTCCTCACCATCAGCCACGTGGGGACGTCACACCCTGGGCATGGCTCCCAGCAAGAAAGAACACAGCTCAGGGCGAGGGCCGGCGAGGATGTGCGGGCACGGAAACCCTCGCGCCCTGCGGACGGGCGGCCCGCGGCGCCGATGCTGTGGAAAGCAGACCGACCGTCATTCCGAAGGTGAGACGTGAGTGGCCACAGGACCCGCCGGTCCCACTCCTGGGGATCTACCCACGAGAAATAAAAGCGCGGGGCCCACGCGGACACGCGGACGTGAAGGCGTATGGCTGCGTTACGCGTAACAGCCAAAGGGGAGAAAAAGCCAAACATCCGTCCTCAGAAACGCTAACCGTGGTCCGTCCACGCGATGGACGGTGACTGAGCCATGAAAAGGAACGAAGCGCGGACTCGCACCCCTGCGAGGACCCCCCTTGAGGACACGACGCTCCGTGAAAGAAGCCACGTGACGTGCGATTCCGCTTATGTGAAACGCTCAGAAGACGGAAAGCCATAGGGACAGGAAGTACGTAAGTGGCTGCCAAGGTTGGGGGGGCGAGGTGATGACTGCGGGGAGCTGGGCTTCTGACTGTCGTGGTGGGTGATGACTATGCGGCTGCACTAAAAGCCACTGAACTGTCGGCTCTGTGCGGGCGCCCTGCACGGTACGAAGCTCCATCTCAGTAGAGCTGTCATGTAAACACGCAGGCACGTGAGTAGCAACACGGGGAGAACAGTGGAGATGCTCCCCGAGTGACTGAAGCCTGGGGGACGGGGTTTTATTGGGACAGCTCTGCCACGAACCTTCGGAGGTTTGTTTTGCTAATTGTACGAAGCTATCGCGTTGTGTCTTAAAGACAGGCTGCTGGGTAAACGAGCCGACAAAAGCCAGCGCTCTGAGAGCCCCCCGCGAGTTAAGGCACAGCCTTTCACGACAACCCTGTGACAGACATGCCATCGTGTGTCCGTGAAATGGAGACGATGCGATGCGCCCTGCCTAAGGCTCCCGTGAGGAACTGGTGCATTTTCCACTTCGGGTCTTCGCCGCTGGGGACCCATGTCCTGGCTGTGCTCTCAGTGGCCGGGGCGTCCGCCAGCTCCCATCACGGAGGACCGTGTGGCTGGCGCTGGGTCCGACCCAGTCCCAGTCTGTTTTCTCACCTGGAAGGCAGGACGTGACATCCCAGGTCACGCGGGGCTGGCACGAGGGCCGTTCACGGGCGAGCAAAGGAGGGGATGAATGCGTGGATGTGAGTGGCGCGGCCACCGCCACACGCACCCACGTGCATGGGGCTGGGACGACGAGGCCCCGCACACAGCAAGCGCCCCGGCCTTCTGCGGCTCCTGGTGATCGGAAGATGGGAGCCGTGGCCCCTGGCGCCACCAGCCTGGCATGTTCTGCCACTTACTCCATGGCCTTTGGAAGTCACTGGACTTCCCTCAGCCTCAGTTCCCTAGCCAACACGACAGGGGTGGCCGTGGCACCTCCTCCGCAGGGTTGTCCTAAGGAGCAAGCGAGACACGGTCCAGAAGACACTTGCTTCGTGCAAACATTAGGTTCCCGTTGGTTTTCTCATTTCTTATATCTATGACCTTCTGGAGACGGGGGGTTCTGAGCTTTCCATGGGAAATGCATCAGTTCCTCAGGGGACGGAGGCTTAGGCAGGGTGCATCACATCATCTCTATTTTACAGACAAGGAAACAAGGCACAGAGACATCAGGTAAGTCGCCTGAGGCCGCGCAGCCGGCGAGCCCCACGGTCGGAAGTGTCTCAAGCAGGCGGCTGACAGCGCTGGCCCACAGGCAGGCATAGGCGCAGAGAAGTCCACCCGTCCCACAGTTCCCCGAAACACAGGCACGTGGCCCCTCTCCACCCCGCAGCCCCTGGCTGCTGTTTTTCTGTGCTTTCTCTCCCTTGTCCCGGAAGGCCCTTGGGAGATGGAACAGGTAACATAACTGAGCAAGCACATACGAATAATCCACTGCGCACTCACAGGAACAGGTGCCGTGTGATGTGCGTTCCTAATCGGATCCGTGTGAAAACCCAGAAGGCACCTCTCTCCCCATTTACAGGTGAGGATGCAAGACTCTGGTGGGTCGAGGACCAACAAGTCACACCCCGTCTCCAGGTGGAAGAGGCGGGATTTGACCCAGGGGTGTCAGGTGCTGGAGCTGGGTGTCACGGCCACTCTGCCACCCTGCGTCTCTCTCGGTGCTCCCAGTCGGATAATAAACCCAGGGGAGAAGACACAAGGGCAGACCTCCCCCATGCCCGCTGCCTACGGCCCTGCGCACCAATTCTGAGGCCCGGCCTTGGCCAAGGAAATGCAGCCCCAGAAGAAAGAGGCCCCCTTTCCCGCCCTCCCTCCCAGCACCAACTTCTGCCCCTGTCCCGACCTGGGTGGGTGGTCCAGACGCCCGGCTGCACCTCCAGCCCAAATATTTCCCCTGCATCCACGGGATCAATTTTCCCAAGGAATTGCTTTCTGAATTTGACCTTCGAGAACCATCAATCTCGCCAGAAAACCGTCACCTGAGCCACCTGACCCTGTGACACAGCGCTTTTCGGCTCATCCATCAGGAAGCGTTATTCAATAATGAACGGAGGGACAGTGCGAGGCTGGCCAGCCCACAGGGCCTGCCACCGGCCAGCAGCCCCCCAGGACCTGCTGTCCCCCCACCCCCGCCTTCAACTCTTTGGGTGGCAATGGTAGTGGCTCCGTGGGAGAGGGAGACAGAGAGACAGAGGGACAGAGAGAGACAGACAGACAGAGGAAGGGAGGGAGAGAAAGAG
>NW_011888939.1:871117-873773 GCF_000151845.1 Pteropus vampyrus
GGGCCCCGCCCTCCTCAGGGTGAGAGCTGAGGGGTGTTTGGAGCGCCTCCCGGGCTGGAGGGCGGAAGGAATGTAGGTCAGCTCCTGGCTGTGGGGAAGAGAGGGTGATGTCATTGGCTCCATGGGGAAAAGCCGAGGAAGCGATGCGTTTGGGTGAGCAAGAGACGGTGCCTGAGCTGGGCAGGGAGGTGGGTGCCAGGGCTGGCGCCCCTCGAAATTCAAAGCGCGCCAGGATTTCAGGCCGCTGACATCGGCCCCTCAGATGTGGGGTGCACAGGTGGGAGCGGCGAGAGCCCAGGACTCTGGGGGTTCTTGGTAACCGATCGCCTCCTTCTACCACGCGTCCGTACAGTGTTAAGCACAAGCATACTGGGAGTGGACGCGCATGCTTCTCAGACCTTGAAGGCTGGAGTTGTCAGAAAGCGATTATTTTAAAGCAGGAAGCAGCGTCTGCCATTCCTCTTGCTAGATAGAGCATTTATCTTTGGGTAGAGACCGTTCTCTTGGGAAAAGCATTTTACTGGGCTGGCAGATGATAGGGGAGCGAACCCTAAATCCACGCTGGCCTGGAGAGGTTTGCACGCGCGGGTGGACATGTGGACATGCTCTGCAGGTGAGGGAGACGGTGCCGTCCCTAAGGGCGCCTCCCCCACGGAGGGGCCGTGCATCCGAGCTGGGGACCCGGGCTCCGAGGAGGATGTGGCCATGTGTGTGGGCGGAGGGGCTGGGCACTCAAGGGAGAGGTGGCCCAGGGGCTTCCACTCCCAGCCACCAGGCAGTCTTGACCATCAGCTGGACGTCAAGGTCGGTGCTGGCTAGTGGCCGTCCTCATAATGATCCCCATCCACTGTCTCCAGGCCTGAGGCAGGTTGCAGGGAATGCCAGGGGCTCTGAGACCTTCCCTGGGGGTTTAGGGGAGAGACCGTGCCCTTGGCGGGGGCGCAGCTATGCACAGATCCTGACCGCAGCTGGGGCAGCAAGCAGTGGTCAGGAGAACAGCCCCAAGAGGCCAGCTGGATCAAGTGGCCAGAACATAGTTGGAGATCATGGTAAGGTGAACCCAGTAAAAAAAAAAAAAAAATTGGACGTCCAGCTAATTAGTGGAATATGGAGGCCGGGCTGGGGTATCCGAAGGAAGAGGGTGCCTGGATGCCAGCGAACTTGAACCGGCCAGGCCTGAGACCCCCAGACAGAGGGCGGGGGGACTGAGCTGCGGGAGCAGGGTCCGGGAGGCCTCGGTCCCCTGACACGACCTGGCTTTTCCAGGGTAATGTGGATAAATGCTGGCTGGTGCTCCTCCTGGAACGCAATTAAGCCGGCAATTGAGTTCATCGGCCAAATCAAATTCGGGCTGCTGTGCGAAGTCCTTTTATATTAAGTGCTTTAACATACATCACCTCCTCGTCTATTGATAAATTCTATTACCCATTACGAAGCCAGAGGCAGCTTCCCAGTGAACAGGAGAGAGCCTGGCGGAGGGGGGCAGGTGGGCTCGGGAGTGTGGCTTGGAGGTGACACCGTGGATATGACTGGATTGGTTGACTTGAACAGACTCACTTCTTCCCCTGGGGGAGGTCCCAACACCCTCGAGGGAAGGGCCAGGCCCAGGTGACGCAGTGGGGAAAACGAGAGGTCAGCGATGCGCGTGGGTGCCGGCGAGCCCAGCCAGTTTGTCCTGTGTTCTAGACCCTTCCTTCTTAGAAAGGGTCCCTGATGGTTAGACTCATTCGTTCATGTAAGTTCATTTGTTTATGAATGAATGAGTGAATGGATTCAACAAATAAATACGCAGCCTGCCCATAATCGAGCCAGACCCCGTTCACTCCGAGCTCAGAGTCGGGGGGTGTGGGGGTCAGACGTGTAAGCGTGTGGCTTCTGTAGCTACGACCCTGCAATGGGAAAGCCGCCCTCCTTGAAGGCCAGAGAAGGGAACAGCGGACAGCTGCCCAGGTCTCGGCCTTCGGGAGCCCCAGAGAGGTGCTGTCCTGGCTGAGCCCTGAGGAAGGAGGAGTTTGGCAGACAGGTGGGGTGGGGGGGAGCGGCGGGCAGGGAGCAGGAGGAACAGCCCCAAGGCAAGGCCGAGGGACCGGCACTGGGGTGGCTGGTCTGCGTGGACTCAGCCCAGGCTGCCGAGGGGGCCGGGAGGGACAGCCTGTGGTCCGCGTGAGCAGAGCTCCAGAGTGCAGGCTTGATACTACGGTCAACAAGAAGCCACCGAACGTCCCACGCAGGCAAGTGACACGACCAGGTTTGCATTTGGGGTAAAAACCCCCAGCACGGACCGAAGGGAGGGAGGCCAGTCATCCCCCCAGACAAAATCCCGGCGCCCGCCCTGTGTGCCTCCCCCGGGGGGCAGGGTGGAGATGGGGGGTCCATGTCAGGGGCCTGCTCAGGCTCAGAGTGATGGGCGGGAACCCAGAGGCGGGGCCTCCAGGGTCCCAAGCACTGAACGGGCAACCCCTGTGGGGGACTCAGTACTGACTCCTTACGCACAGCAAGAGCCCCCACCTCCTGAGCACCTACTGCGTGCTGAGCCTTGAGCTGACCTGCGCATTCTCAGACGGTCCTCACGACAGCGGGATCCCATCTCACAGGTGGGGAAACTGAGGCCGTGGCACTTGGAGAGACTTGCCTGGGCCCTAAGCCAGCGAGTGAA
>NW_011888939.1:874878-877092 GCF_000151845.1 Pteropus vampyrus
ATGGCCCCTCTATTCTGTGCCCGTGTATTTACTCAAGAGAAAAGAAAGCTTATGTTCACCCCAAAACCTTCACACGAATGTTCACAGCGGCTCTGTTCATCAAAGCCCCGACCTGGGAGCAAATGAAATTCCCTCCGATGAATGGATAGGTGGGACACCGCTCGGTGACAGAAAGGACCACACCGGCCGAGTGACCACACGATGCACCTCAGAGGCACTGTGCCGAGGGGAAAAAAGCCAGTCTACACGGCTACCTGCCCAACGACTCCATCTATAGGACATTCTCAAGAAGACAAAGCTGCAGTGACAGAGCAGGGGCTGGGGGCGGGGAGGGAGTTTATGTTCTGCGTCTTGATTGGTCGGGGTGGTGGTCACGTGAATCTACACATGTGTTAAAACTCATAGATCTATACCTAAAAGATCAATTTTACTCTAGGATAAAGAATGATATAAAAATCATAAATGTAAAAACACACTGCCTCCGGAAACCTCCTCCCCCACAGTTGTCCCCATTTGACCAGGTAAAATCTGCATCTACCCAGCGTCTCAAGCCAGACTCCTGGGAGTCCTCTGGAGGCCTCCTGCTCCCTGCCCCCACCAGCCACTCTGTCAACCTACTGCCAGGCTGCCAAGGTGTCCCCGGGCGGCCATGGCTTCTGCCTCCACCGCCAGGACCCCGTCCAGGCCTCGCTGGTCTTGGAACGATTTACCTGGCATCCCAGCCGCCCTCGGGGTCCCCTCCCGATTCAAATTTTCAAGCATGAGAAATCGGATCGCGACACTCCCCTGCCTGAAATCCTGCAGTGGCTTTCCCTGAACTTAGGACAAAACCAGTTCCCTCCTGAGGCCGCCGGGCCGGTGTGGCCCATGCCCTCTGCTGTCTGCACACGGCAGCCACGTCAAGCCATGAGGTACTTAGACGGCTCCACGTGCGTCGAATGCAAGGCTGTCGCACCTGCTGTTCCCCGCCCGGAATGCACCCCACCTGCTCCCACTCACCCTCACGTTTCACCTTCAAAGCTGTGTCCTCCCGGAGCCTTCGCTGACCACCTGGGTTCCTGTGTCACGATGGTCCTCCCTCACCCCCAAATTCCCCTCAGTGGGGCTCCCTTCCAAGCACCTTTAGTCATTTGTTTAGTCCTATCTCTCTACTAGACCACAAACCCAGGAGGCTTTGCGGTCTGCAGCACCTGGCTGTGTCAGGTTGTAACAGGTGCCTGTTAGGGGCTGAATCATGTCCCCCTAAAAAGATATACTGAAGTCCTAACTCTCAGTGCCCGGGATTGTAGCCTTGCATGGAAGTAGGGTCTCTGCAGATGTGATGAAGCTATAAGTTAAGACGAGGTCCAAGCAGGGTAGGGCGGGTCCCTATCAAATGACCGCGGTCCTTCCAAGAAGAAGAGATACAGGGAAAGCATCATATAGAGACAAGAAGAGATACAGGGAAAGCATCATATAGAGACAAGAAGAAGAGATACAGGGAGAGCATCATATAGAGACAGAAGCAGAGATACAGGGAGAGCATCATATAGAGACAAGAAGAAGAGATACAGGGAGAGCATCATATAGAGACAGAAGCAGAGATGGCTGGTGCACCTACAGTTAAGGACAGCTGAGGGTCGCAGGCCGCCAGGAGAAGCTGGGACGGAGGCGTGGAACCGAGACACCCTTCAGGCTTCCGAGGGAGCACGGCCCCGCCCACACCTTGATTTCAGAGGCCAGGCCCCCAGAACCGCAAGACAATCACTTTGGGTCATTTCAAGCCCACCTAGCGTAGGGTGCTTTGTAACGGCAGCCTTAAGGACACGAAGGCAAATACCCACTAAAAATGCTTGTTGGACGAATTCGTACAACAGTGAGCAAACTCCCAGAGGGACCCTTCTCACTCAGCGAGGGGGAGCGGGGCGCTGCTAGGAAGGCAGTACTGTTCCTGGTTCCAGTGCCAACGCACCCGCGGGGCTCCCCATATCTTCTGTGACCCTGGTCGAACCTCTCCTGCCCCCTCCCACTACGGGTGGAGGGACCCCTCCTGGGTGCGCAGACGGAGGCACGCAGAGGAACATGGACGGGCCCCGAGGGCCCACCCGCCACACTTGGCGGCAGACCCCCACCTCCAGGCGTCCCCAGCACCGCACCCCCCCCAGACGACAGCCTTGGTTTTCACCAAGCATGTCCACCCTTCGGTGAGAAGCAATGGTTGGGCAAGCTCGGCGG
>NW_011888939.1:878372-893493 GCF_000151845.1 Pteropus vampyrus
CCAGGCGTCCCCAGCACCGCACCCCCTCCCAGATGACAGCCCGACAGCCTTGGTTTTCACCAAGCATGTCCGCCCTTCGGTGAGAAGCAATGGTTGCGCAAGCTCGGCGGATTCAGTTAAAGGGGCGTGAACTGCACCTAACGAAATCTCTGTCCCCCCAATGCACTGGGCTCATATACGTTGGGTCAAAAAAAATAAAAGGCAAAATGCAAAACTGACTTCCCAAATGTTTGGGGATCATGGACACCCCCCCTTGGGGGATGGAATGAAAACGGGCCCCCCCCATCCCGGTGGACCACACACCACACACAGCATGATTTCAGGGGACCCAGGATCCTTAAAGTCCCCAGGCCGGTAGAAGGACCTCCAGGACGTGCCCTGCGATCACGTTTTATTGACGTGATGGTGACACGCTGGGCGCTTGCAAGGGCCCGGCCACGGCTCGGAACACCCTTTGTGGATCGTCTCGTTCACACCTCTGTAGGATGGAGGCTGCCGTCTCCATCCTACAGAGGTGGGAAGCCGCAGACAGGCTAAGTACCTTGCCCAGGGTCTCACCTGAGCCGGGGCTGACACCTGGACGGTCTGTCGTGGAAGCCGTCCATCCATCTATTTCTCCTTTCTTTTTTTTATAAATTGTAATAAAATATACATCACGTGAAACATACTATTTTACCATTTTCGAGCGTATATCTCAGTGGTATTACGTACATTCGTTCTTATGCAACCACCACCACCATCCACCCCCAGAACTCATATCAGCCCGCACAGAAGCTCTCTACCCACTGAACAATGACTCTCCATCCTCCCTCCCCCAGGCCCCGGTAGCCTTTATCCTACTTCCTGTCCCCGTGAGTGTCATTACTCTTAGGTGTCTCATACTAATGAAATCTGAGCGTATTTGTCCCTTTGTTACTGGCTTATCTCAGTCACCATAACATCGTCAAGGTTTGTCCATGTCGTAGCGCGTGTCAGGATTTCTTTCCTTTTTCGGGGCTGAATAATATTCCCTTGTATGGACAAACCACATTTTGTTTATTCATCCTCTTTTGATGGGGCGCTTCCACGTCTGGCTACTGTGAATAATGCGGCTGTGAACACAGGTGCACAGATAGCTATTCGAGCCCCCGCTTTCAGTTCCTTTGGGCACATCCCCCGAGGTGGGACTGCAGGGGCACATGGGAATTCTGTGTTTGGTTTCTAAGGAACTGGCAAACTCTCTCCCACGGTGGCTGCACCATTTCACACCGCCACCGTGGCGCACACACGTCCCATTTCCCCACGGCCTCGTCAACACACAGCACTTTCTCTTTTTCTGACCATAGACGTCCAGTGGGGGACATCCGCCTGTTTCTTAACCTCCAAGCCTTGGCTTCCTCATTTGTGCACTGGGGACAGTGACCATCTCAGGGCAGGACTCAGTGAGGAAACACACAAAGAGGCCTGAGAATGCCACTTGGCCTGTAAGAATTGCTGAATAAATGACAGTTCATGTCCCTGAGGGAGGAAACCCCACCCTCCCCAGCCTCAAGGGCAGTCCCAGAGGACTCAGAATAGCATCGCGGGGGGCCCTTCTCGCCCTTTCCCTCTGGTAGGGCGGACGGGCGGATCGGAGGGAGGGCCGGGCTCACACACGGTCAGAGAGAGAGAGGCGCCTGCTCTCTCTGACCGCCCCCCTCCTCCCCATACTTCCCCCAACCCCTGACGCACATGCGCAAAGCCTAGGTCTTCCTCCCTCCTGCGGTTTCTATTCTTGCCCTAAGTTCCGTCCATCTCTGGTTACCGGGTGGTCAATAAGAACAGGACGTTTAGGGAAGAAGACGACGAGGCCAGAAAGGGGGAGGGGTCGTGGAGCAGAAAACCGGGACCGTCCCGTCGGAGGGCCCAGGGACTCAGATGAGGAGCCGGGGCCCAGCAGAATCCGGGGAAGCGGGCGGCTCGGCCGGCCCAGGGTCAGGTACGCCCGTCCAGGCCCAGCTGGGCCACTGGGACCTAGCAGGCCTCCTCTCCCTCCAAGGGCTCCAGCCTCTTCCTGGGCAAAAAGGCGGTGAGGACGCGATGCCTGCCACCAAACACCCACCAGCCTTTTAAGCGGTGTCTATAATTCCCGCCCACTCGATCGCCATTTCTGATCGTCGCACAGAACAGGTGCACAGGACCGCGCTCCATCATCTCCCACAAGCGCCACCCGGCTCGGCTCGCATACCTCCAGGGATGGGGAGCTCGCTCTTCCTTTCCTGTCCCTGGTCGGCAAAGGCCCAGCTGGACTGGTTCCCTGGAGCCTCCAGGAGTTTTCTGGGTGGGAGAATTCACCCCCAGGATCACCAACACCCCCTCCGTCTGTCCCGGACCCGGAACGGGCGGGACTGGCGAGGCTCTTTCCTCAGTTTGCCTGCCCCGCCCGCGGCCCGCGGAATGTTATTAGCGTAGCGGCTTCGCGGCCACGGCCGCGAGAGGACACGGAGATCGCAGAGCGGCGGCGGCACAGCGGCCGCTCGTGAGCTGCCCTGGGCTGCAGGTGTGTTTCGTTTTACCTGCACAAGGTGTTCAAATAATTTTGAAGTATGCGTCGGTATTTTTTAAATCAACAGGTTTCTCATATATGTATATATGCCGTGTGCCTTCTGCAACATCAGAAGATGTGACAATATTTGGTCTGTTGTCCTATGAGGGGCCTGCTCTCCACTTCTCCACAGACCACACCCTCCCCTACTGCCTCTACTGGTCTCTGTTACCCGTAGGTGCTTGTCTTCCGGGCCCCTTCGGATGATTAGGTGTGTAACCCCCGGAAACCCCAAAAGCATGCTTCCCCACTCGTCTCCAGCGGCCATGTCTGGGGGTCGGTGAGGTCATGGCCTCCTACCCAGGCCTCTCCCTTCCCTCCCCTGACGCTGAGCCAGATGAACGGGACAGTGGGCTACGCGCTTCAAGGGCGTCATTTCACTGAATCCTCACCGCAAGCTGGTGAGGTAGGTCATCACTACGTCTTCATTTTGCAGATAGAAAACAGGCTCGGTCAGGTTGAGGCAGATGGGGACAGTTGTCTCCAGGTGCTGGAGGCTCTTTCGCTCCCCAACCCACGCCCTGTGGGGCTGCAGCCCGGCCTGCCTCCTCCTCTCACACCTGATTCGGACCAGTTCCTGGGTCCCCAGGCCCTGGGCCTCGCCAGCTGCCCCTCCCCACCAGAGCCAGGTGCCTCCGTCCTGTCTCCCCCTCCCTGTGGGGTTCCCCTTGAACTTGGAAATAGCCGACATCAGTGAGAGGGCTGGGAGCAACCACAGTATTAGACCCCTGGACTCGGGCAGGAAGCGTGGACTTGAGCTTGGACATGCTGGGGTTGGGTCTTGTGTTCTGGTGTCTATTTTAGCCGTGTGACCACCTTACCCTCCCTGACCGCAGCCTCCTCCTCTGAAAACATGATGAGGGTGGGGGCAGCACTGTTCCTGTGGGGAAAGCTCTAAGGGGCGGGGACCATGTCCGGCCTGCTCCTCAGGTTGTGAGGTCTTAGGAGTTCAATAACCGTGGGGGAGTGGAATGACTATTGATTAAATAAGAAATGCACGTGAGGCCCTTAGCTCAGCACTCGACAGGAAATGAGCCTGTAGCAAATGCTCAATAAATACCAGCTGCTATTGTTAGTAGGCCACAGGGGAGGCACCTGTAACTCTGGGTCGTGAAGGGTCCCAGGATCCGACAGCCCTGGGGATCCCCAGTGCCCACTCAGGAACATCAAGGGAATAAATTGCCTGGGCGGGCCCCACGTCCACCTGTGCCACCCCATCCTCTCTCCCTGGCCCAGCTGGCCTTTCCCACCAGGAGTTTAGAAGGAAAAGCAGAGGAAGTCGCAGGCCTCTGCTGAGCCAGCTAACCAGACCTAATTAATCGATAAGCCAGGCTGCGCTTTCCTGCCAACCAGCCGCCCGAAGGGTACTTACTCCATCTGCGAATTGATTGCCACGCTTTCGCCACCGCTACGGCTAGTGCCGCCACCCGCAGAGGCTGGGTGCCAAGGGGAACTGGGAGCAGCCCGGCGGGAACCGCCCTGCCACCTTGCCAGGGGGACACGGGCTCCAGGCGGCCCTGGTTCTCGTGTTACAGATGGGTAGCCAGGGTCAGAGCTGGCACCCAGCGCACCCGGCACCAGCTCACCAAGCGCCGGCACGGAGCTCTTAATCTGGGTGAGGCTGAAGACCTAAGGCTCTTCCCTGCTCCTCTGGCCTTTCCTGGGTACGCTCAGCCCCATTTCTGCATCTCCGAGTTTCTCCCGTGAGAAAGATGATCTTTACCCCCTGAGGTTTAAGGGGCACTACAGGTCCTGACTGTCACCATCCGGCCCGGACCCTGCAGCTTGCCCAGACATCAGGACAGTGCCGGAGCCACAGTGAAGAGCCAGGTGGGCCCTTGCCCAGACTTCCGAAGATGCGGGTGCCCTCGTAGCATTCCAAGGCAGGTCAGAGAAGGGGCCGCAGCCCCCAGAAGGCGTAAAGCACTGGTCTCCCACCTCCGAGATGCTGAGCCTGGCTGGACCGTGGGGCAGAGAGAGAATCTTAAACCAACCAGAACGGTGCTTCCAAGGGCAGGCAGAGGTCACCAAGATGAGCAGAGACGCAAAGCCTGGACACAGATCTGAGAAACAGACGCAGGAACTTGATCCTTGACGCCCGGTGTCCACATATCAGGTTTCCAGAACATTCCTGATTCACAGTATCCTGCCCGCAGTGGGGGAGTCAGAACCACGGGCTCCTGCACGCGCATCTGCCTCCCTCTCACCGGCCGGCGTTGAACCTGACCCTGCCTCATGAGCTGTTTGCCCTTGCCTTGGCCCCCTGGAAGCCACACGCAGAGTCAAAGCAAAATAAAATGCAAACACAAGCTGAAAACACAAGCCCCACGCAGCCCCCGCCCGCCCCCGCTCGGCAGGCGTGACCCCAGCCCTCCCCTGGATCCAAGAGGCCTTCCTGGGAACACACTGCTTTCCAGTGTCTGTTCGAGACGTGCAAATGACGCGCACGGGCCCATCGTACGTCTTACCAAACCGAGATTACACTATACACACCACGCGGCCAATCGCCTGGTGCACTCACTGGTAATTACACACCCGGGCAGTCCCCAGCGCCTGCCGTGGAAGGACGCCCAGGTGTGCTGTCCCAGCTGGGTCTCTGGGCAGCCCTGACTACGCTGCCCCACGCCGTGCTCCCGCCCCGCTCGGCCCCGACCCCCGGGGTCTCACCCCAGCCCCTCCTCCGCCTGCCCTAGCTCTCCGAGGCCATTCTTTTGAATGCTGTTGATTTTATTCAACAAATTAATGTTTTAGCACGTGTTCTGTGCCAGGCACACAATGGTTCTCAATGTTCGTCAGCTTTAACTCATTTAACTCTGTCCACGACCCAGTGTGAGAAGCACGATCGCTACCCCCGTTTGAAAATGGGGAAACTGAGGCACGGGGAGGTCCTCATCCAGAGTCTCGCGGCCAGTGAATGGCAGAGCTGGGAGTCAACCCAAGCCATCCACCCCCGGGGTCCATACTCTCAGCTGTCACATCGGGGGTTCTGAGACGCGAGTGAGCCAGACCCCCGCGGGGCTCGTGGAAACGCAGATTGCCGGTCCACCCCCAGAGTCCACGATGCGGGGAGTCTGGCGCAGGGCCGGAGAATTTGCATTTTCTAGCCCGTTTGCAAGTGATGCTGATGCCGCTGGCCAAGGAACACTGAGCGAAGCCCAGGGTCACACGCTGCTGCCCCTTGGCTCCCAGCAATGGGACCTCCAAGCCTCTCTCCTGAGGGCAGACCGGGGAGGGGGAGGGGCCCTCAGGAATAAAGTGCAGCACATGGTCTGGAGCCATTTAATCACCCACAGTCTAAACAGCCCTGGGCATCACAGGCTGCTTCTACCTCCTCCGAAGCTCTCTCACCACCCCCCAAAACATCCTTAAAACACGTTCCTCTCCAAAGCTGTGACTAAAGGGTGGACCCAGGCAAGTCTGGGTTGTTTGCACCCTGTATTTTTTAAAGAAAAGTTTGGCCCCTGACCGGCCCCCTCTGCCGGATGAGAGTGTTTTGGTTACCTGGGGTCTTGGGCCACATAGTATCAGCTGACCCCTGGTCATAGGACTGGAGACCAAGGTCCACCGCAGGGGCAGTCAGCCACATCTACATGATCAATCCCCAGCACAAACCCCGGACAGCAGCTGGGCAAGCTTCCCTGGCTGGCGCCACTCCACATGTGTTGTCACACATCGTTGCTGGGAGAACCGAGGGCGGTCTGCACGGGGACGCTAGAGAGGGCCACCGGGAGCTCGCACTGGTGCCTCCTGGAGCCTGCCCCGTGCTCCTTTTCCTCTTGCTGGTTTTGAGGTGCACCCTTTCATTGCCTTAAACTGTAATTGCAAGTATTACAGCTTCGCTAGGTTCTGGGAGTCCTTCTAGCGAATCGCGGAGTCTAAGGGTGGTCTTGGGGACCCCCAGATACGAGCAGCCGTGGACGGTTACGGAGCACCGCCTGTGCACCAGGCTCTAGCCGGAGCCCTGCCCACACTGCCAGCTCCACAGGTCCTCTCCGGCCCTGGGGCTGGAGGCAGCCTGGGCCTCACGGAAGATGCTTATCGCCCACCACGCACCTCCCAGCACAGACAAACCCAGGCGTCTTGTCTGTGCAGCCCTGGCCATTACAGGCAGCCCCTTCGATGTAACACCAGGAAACGTCCCAGATGTCAGGTAATATTTCCGATAGCAGGTAACGTTCTAGGAACCAGGCCATGTCCTGGGAACAAGACAACGTCCCAGGTGTCAGGTAACCTCACAGGAACCAGGTAAAGTCCCAGGAACCAGTTAAAATCCCAGGTACCAGGTGACACGCTGGGAACCAGGTAATGTCCCAGGAACCACGTAACAACCCAGGTACCAGGTAAAGTACCAGGAACCAAGTAACAACCCAGGTAACGTCCCGGGTATCAGATAATATCCCAGGAACCATATAATGTTCTGAGAACCAGGTAATATCCACCAGGTAACGTCCCGGGAACCAGGTAACGACCCACGAACCATGTAACATCCCGGGTACCAGGTAACCTCACAGGAACCAGGTAAAGTACCAGGTACCAGTCAAAATCCCAGGTACCAGGTAACATCCCAAGTGCCAGGTAACATGCTGGGAACCAGGTAATGTCCCAGGAACCAGGTAACCTCACAGGAACCAGGTAAAGTACCAGGAACCAAGTAACAACCCAGGTACCTGGTAACGTCCCGGGTATCAGGTAATATCAGGTAATATCAGGAACCATATAATGTTCTGGGAACCAGGTAATATCCAAGGTACCAGGTAACTTCCCAGGAACCAGTAACAACCCAGGTACCATGTAACATCCCGGGTACCAGGTAACCTCACAGGAACCAGGTAAAGTCCCAGGAACCAGTTAAAATCCCAGGTACCAGGTAAAGTACCAGGAACCAAGTAACAACCCAGGTACCTGGTAACGTCCCGGGTATCAGGTAATATCCCAGGAACCATATAATGTTCTGGGAACCAGGTAATATCCAAGGTACCAGGTAACGTCCCGGGAACCAGGTAACGACCCAGGTATCAGGTAACATCCTGGGTACCAGGTAACCTCACAGGAACCAGGTAAAGTACCAGCTACCAATTAAAATCCCAGGTACCAGGTAACGTCCCGGGAACCAGGTAACGACCCAGGTACCAGTTAAAATCCCATGTATCAGGTAACGTCCCGGGAACCAAGTCACGTCCTAGGAACCATGTAATATCCCGGGTACCAGGTAACGTCCCGGGAACCAGGTAACGACCCAGGTATCAGGTAACATCCCGGGTACTACGTAGCACCCCGGCGCCCCCCAGCAGGCCTTACCTGCCGATGACCTCGATGTTGGAGATGGCGTAGAAGTACTTGTAGAGGTTCTCCCGCTGCACGTAGGTGCCGCCCAGCGCGGGGCGCAGCAGCCGCATGCGCAGGTCGGTGAGGGTGAAAAACTCCTTGAGGCCCTTGGCGCTCTCCAGCCGCGCGTACAGGTTGGCCGTGTTGCGCAGGTCGGGGCCGGCGAAGATGGCGAAGCGGTCCCGCACCTCGAAGCGCACGTGCTTCTCCTTCTGGGAGCCCGCCCAGCGCGAGTACTCCTCGGTGCACAGCACGCGGTGGGCGCCCGAGGCCGGCAGGTCGCGCGCGCGCCGCGCGGCCATGCCGAAGGCCTCCATGCAGTCCTCGGCGTAGAACTGGTAGGGCTGCCACGTGCGCCCGTTGTCCAGCGACTTCTCCAGGACCATGACGGTGGGCCGGCCGTACTCGAAGGTCACCACCACGTCGTCCGTCAGCTCCACGCTCTTGTTCCACGACAGCGTGATGTTGGCTTCCAGCGGGCTCGGGTAGCGGCTCCACGTGACGCTCTGCCAGTACGTGGCCAGCCCCTCGTCCTCCTTGTCGAACATGAGCCGCGGCGGGTGCGCCAGGTCCGGGTTGGAGGCGTCGCATTCGTTGCTGCACAGGTAGGGGTTCTCCTGTTGGGAGGGGGCGGGGGAGAGAGGGCCGGGGTGGGCGCTGGCTGCCGCGCGGGGCTCTCACCGCGCATGCCCGGGCGTCTGCCCAGAGGTCCCAGAGTCTGTTTCGTCCCATGACGGGGCACCAGGAAGCATCTCCCGGGTGCGTGATTTGTACCCACTTCCCTCACAGTTCGTAAAAACATGCAACTCTGTGGCTGCCCAAGAAAACACGCATTTACTCCTACTCTAAGTACGGACAATCGAGAAGGCTGGGTGGTGGTCACCTGCTCCAAAGTCCCCCGTGGCTCTTTGATACCTTGACCCTGCCCTCCTTCCACCTGGAGCCATTTTCCCTAATCTCCTGGGGCTCAGGCCACCCGAGCCTTCCTGTCCTCCAAGGCCCCTTCTCCCAGCCTCTGAGCCTTTGCAGATGGCATTCCCTCTCCTCGACGTGCCTTTCCGTGCTCTGTCTGCCTCATAAATTCTTACCCACATTGTTGACCCTTTAAACGTTTCCTACGCTGAGATGCTTTCCAGACCCTTTAAACTATTGCCATTAGTAGGCGCATCCGGGGTGGCGGTGGGAAAAGTGAAACTCATTGCAAACATGTGTCGGACAGCCACTCTGTGCCAGGCGCCTTATCTCATCTCTCTCCTATTCAACGGCTCACCTCCAAATTCTGGGTGGGAGTATGATCTTCCTACACTGGATGAAGAAAGCTGTCCTCCGTCCTCAGGAAGGTGACGGCCCTTGCCCAAGGCCCCCGCCAGGAAGAGCTGGGAGCCACACCCTGGCCTGTCCCATGCAGAGCATGACGGTCACGCCTATCTCTGGCACAGCATGCGTGTCTGCCTCACGCATAGCCTGGGCACACTGAAAGGATGTGCCCAGGTTCCTCTCGAGGGGGTACATTTTTGTGGCAAGTCATTTCCAGGTCCTTGGCACGTGCCTGGCAGGCTCACAGGGGGACACTGGCTGAGGAACACAGGGCCCCCACTCACTTACTCCTCCCACCAGAAGGCTGGCAGCCCGCTCTCGGGCCCTGTGGGTACCAGCCATGATCCCCTCCGCAGCTGTCCCAATCCATCCCCGTGTGTGGTCCACCGTGCGAACTCATCTGGAGGCCTGAAAATGTCACTCACACAGTGGCTGCCTCGGGGTTCGAGGGATGAACAGGTGGAGCCCAGGGGAGCCTGAGGGCGATGAGGCAATTCTGTATGACACTCACAGTGGACACACGACATAGTGCATTTGTCCAGACCCACAGAATGTACAACACCAAGAGTGAGCCCACGTCAACCATGGACTTGAGTTAATAATGTATCAGCGATGCTTTATCAACTGTAACAAATGTACCAACTGACGGGAGATGCCAACGAGAGGGGAGGCTGTGAACCCGAAGCGGGAGGTGTCAGGAACATTCTTTACTGTCTGCTCGATTTTCTGTAAACCTAAAACTGCACTAAAAGAATAAAATCTATTTATTAAAAAAAAATTGTCACCAAGAACCACACAGCACCCAGGCCACTTGCAGCCCTTTTTGATGAATATTTCAGGTCTCGTTTGCTCAGTGACAAAGGGCTTGGATCTGAGTTAAAGCTTCTCGCTTTCAAATGAGCCATCGGCTCCCACAGGGAAGTGGGGTGCTGCCTCCTGAGGTGCTGAGCCGCCCCCATCACCGCGGCCGCCTCGGGTTGTCATCACCTTTGATCCCCCTCGGAAAAGGACGAGTTCCCAGGCCGCCCTGGGTGTCTCAGTGGGCAGGCTGGCCCCGGGGTTTGCTGAGGCAGCTTCCACAAAGCCCTCCTTGACCAAAATAGCTCTGTCCTTGGTCCCCCCATGCTGCCACTGTCCCCCCGACCTGGCCAGCCCTGCCGAGTCACGGGACCCGCAAACTCCAGGGTGGACGGGGTGCACCACTGAGTCCAAGCCCTCGTTGAGCAGACGGGGAAACTGAGGCCCAGGGCAGGACTGGCCCAGACCTCCCAGAGAGCGGGCGGTTTTCTGAGAATGGGCCTGCTCCTGTCCTAGACAACCTCGTTGTCCCAAAACACTGGTGTCCTCACACGCAGCATGGCAGGGAGAGGGGCCTGGTTCAGCTCCTGGAGGTCTGAGCTTCCTCGAGCTCCCACTGGGTGACCCTCGGCCATCGCCCTGAATGGGGGTGGGGGCTGAGAGGCCCCACGGGGATGGCTGGATGGACCGCAGAGGTAAGGCCTCCATCTGGGGCCGGAGGAGGCAGGCCTGCCTGTGAATGCCAGCCCCCTCCCCCTTCACTCGGCCAGCCCACAGCGAGGAGGGCCGCTCCGAGCCAAGAGGCAGAATAGGCTATGGGTTGTGCCATTTGGGGCAAGGAGCAGCAAGCAGAGGCCCCAGAGTCCACACCTAGACACTGGGGGTGGGAGGATGCATTTTGCACCCATGTCGGCACCCTCCCCTCCCCTCCCCACACCCAGCACCTGCCCTCTACCCTCAGCCCTGCTTCTCCCTCCTACTGCCCCCGGCACCTCGTTATGAGCTAAACTGTGTCCTGCTCAAAATTCATAGGTCAAAGCCCCAACCCCGGGAACGCAGAATGTGACTGTATTTGGAGACAGAGCCTTTAAAGAGGTGACAAAGTTAAGACGAGGCCCTTAGAGTGGCCCCTAATCCAATCTGACGGGTGTCCTTATAAGAAGGGGAAATTTGGACCCATGGAGAGACACGGGGTGCACGTGCACAGAGGAAAGACCCCACGAAAAGGCACCATGCTCCTTGGGCATCTGCGAGCCAAGGAGGGAGACCTCAAAAGACAGCAACCCTGCCTTGGTCTTCAAGGGTCAAACAAAACTTGACCTTGGACTTCAAGCCTCCAGAACCTGAGAAAATAAATCTCTGTTGTTTAAGCCACCCAGGCGCCAGCAAACTAATGCACGACCCGTCCCAGGTGTGCAAAAGGGGATCAGGGCAGGAGGAATGGCTCAGAGGGGCGGGACTGGACCGAGAGTGTTTGACGATCGCCCCAGAAGCTCTCTTTGGGGCCTTCTTCTATGAGGCTCGTTTCTCCGCACGCTGGAGGCTGGGGCGCATCGTGCTGCCTCGTCTACCTGGGAAGCTCTTACTAACAGCAACGGAGGCTGTGCCTTTTCCCTGGCGGCTTCATCCCCTCTCGCCTCTGAGTTCGTGTTCCTACAGCCACTCTCCCTCTTTCTGGTTTTCAGAGCCTTCCCCCATGCACCTCCTCCAGGAAGCCTTCCTTGCCTGACTCCATCTTCGAGGCCGGTTCCCTCGTCATCCGTCATGGGGTTGTGAGTGTCCTCATCTAGGACAGTGTAGTGGAGCCTCTACATATGGCTTGGACCTCAGTAACTGCTCACCAAAATATAGTTATTATTGTCATCTATTAGTTATTGATATAATAACAATTAGATTAATATTAATATATCTCGTAGTGAATATCGATATTATTCCTGTCAACCCCCAACTGCTGTACGTCAACCCACACCTCATCTTTTCCCCCTGGTCCTTCACGGTTTTACCTTCCTACCTTAATTTCTCTCACCCTGCTGAGCTGCCTGGTGGTCCCACTGGGGGGCATCGGATCCCTCAGAGCCCCCAGCTGTGCCCGGCCTGTCTGTCACCAGAAAGACTGACACGGCGGGCTCTGCCAGGGGACGGGGGCTCCAACCTGGCTGCCAGCCATGCTGCCCTAACCTGCAGGGCGCGCTGGCCCCCCGCCCCCACCCCCAACCTGGGAAGCAGATGGTCAGAAACTAATGAATCAGCCTGTGTATTTACAGCCCGCGCCGGCTGCCGAGCGGGCTTCATCAACAGCGAGTACAACAAATAAATCCCGAGCCATCGCCAACACGACTCTCTCTCCCTCCTGCTCCTCCCTTTCCTTCCGCCACCCCCTGCTCCAAGATCTCAGGATTCCATTTAACCGTTTAGAAGCACGGAGCGTGTCTCTTGCAGAAGGTGCCGTGATGCCCAGCCGGGAGGATTCTGAGGATGAAGGCGTGAGCCTGGGATTAGAAGCGGGGTTACCCCACCCCACTGCCTCGGCCCCCAGTGCTGCTGCATCTGACAGCTGATGACAGTGTGCCGAGGCGGGCAGGGCCACTGGGCCAGGCTTTGCCATCTTCATGGTCTGCACCTTTCCACCCATGTCTGTGAGATCAGGTTCATAATGAAACGAAAAGTCCCAAAAAGTGGCCCGATGCCGGGGGAACGTCAGGGGTGTTTGAGTCACACCTTTAACCTGCTGGGATGACACCAAAGCCATCACTCAATCAATCAATCAATCAATCATATCCCTGATGAAAAGCCTTGGAATTTTCTCCAGAAATATATCACATAGCACATTTTCCATGCAAATTTGGGGGAGGGGTTCATGGAGCCCCTTCCCCCCAGTTGGCAACCCCTGTTCTGGAGTCTGGAGCAGTTAAGGAAACTGGTTTTGGGGTCTGAAAACCCGGAGTTCAATCTCGGCTTCGTCCCTCGAGGCTGTGTGACCTTGAGAAAGTCGCTCTACCTCTCTGGGTCTTCATTTTCTCATCCAATATCTTGGGGGAAAACACGTATGACATGCCTAGAAAATGTCCCCCATCGGTAGCAATGGTTATTAAACAGCGGCTGCACATGGACCAGCTCGGTCTCCTTAACAGTAAAGCTGGACCTTCACACGTGACACGGGCCACCTTGGGACTGCCGGCTCCGAAGAGCGTAAAGATCATGACATTCGCCGAGTGCCAACCATGTGCCACCTGGGCCCTTCACCCCCTCGTCGCTGTCTCCCAGGAGCACCCAGGAAGCCAGGTGCTACGGCCGTTTCCATTCACAGGGAAGAAACTGAGTCCCTGCTGGCCGCCCTCACTTTCTCTGGACTCTGTGGGACCCAACCCAAGAAACCTTGGGGGAAACCGAGCCCATGCCACCTGCAGCCCTCCCGTATCTGCAGACACACAAAGGCAAGTCACCCTGAGGACGGGCGGCCCAGCTGGAGCGGGGGAAGGCGGCCAGCCTGGACCGGAGCACCGAGAAGGGGGTGGGAACAAACATCCTGCGTGGACAGAAGTCAGAGACGCCCGGCATGAACAATTCCGCGGAGAAACCACTTCATACCTCGCGACCAGCTCTCGAATGCTTTTGCTTTGATGTTATTTTCTGTGCAAAGGATGCAGCCGGAGTCAGAGGCCAGGCTGTAAACACTGTAGACAAGCTCCGGGCAAAGAAAATATAATTGAGTGGGAAAGCCAGCTGTTAGCAGGGACAGCGGTAACTGTCCCCTGGGGCAGTCTGGCTATTTGGACTTCTGCGGCCCGAGGCGGGGCAGGCACCGGAACCGTAACGCAGTCTCGGGAAGAGGAAGGGACCTCATGCCGGCCGGCCTGGCAGCCCCGTCGGTACACAAGCCACGGCTGCTGGACGCAGACAAGGCAGGTTTTGGCAATTTGCGTGGCCTCGTGCCAGGGTGTGGCGGGGAGGGCTTGGCGGCTTGTAGTGGGGTGAGCAGGTACAGTTCTTGCTCAGCCGCTCACGAGGCTCGCCAGTGAGCGTGGGCAAGTCACTCCGCCACCTTGACTCTCCCCTGGACTGGAGGGGACTCGTCATGAGGGCAGGGCCTCACCTGCCTCTTCCCCACTGCCGCCCAGACCCGGCACTCCCCAGGGACTCGGGGAGCCTCCGTGGGGTGAGTGGATATCCAGGGGCGTTGAGAACACTGACCTCAAAGGGCAGTCCCGGGAATTACACCAGGTGCCACCACACGGCCAGCACTTGTCCTCACATACGGTGGAGGCAGAGAGCATCTGACCCTCGGTGTCTCTGTCCCTGTGGCTCTAGCAAATGCGGGGTCCACAGCGTGGGAAGCACCACGCATGCATTACCCGAAGATTGGGGTCCTCTTATTTACATGCTGCAAGTGAGGAGAGGCGAGCACGTTCTCGAGGTCACGCGGTGGCAGAGGTGGGACAGGACACCGGGCAGAGGGGCTCAGAGACAAGTCAGAAAACGGTGCCTTTCACCCAAAAGAGAAAGGACACCCCGTCCCCGTGCCACTCTGCTGAGACTCGGTTTCCACCGGGAGGCAGACAGCCAACCCCTCTGCCACTGAGGCGTGTGGGCAGGTCCCAGGAGCAGGTGAGCAGCTGACAGATTTTTGAACCTGTCTGTTTTGTCACCCTCAGCCCCGTCAACCTCAGCTGGGGCTGGAGGCATCTGCCAGTAGGAGGCGGGAGGCTGCCAAGGGGAGCCCTGGGGAGGGGTGGCCGAGGATGCGAGACACGGAGGTGGCCGTCACTGGGATAGGGGGGCACCGAGGGGCCAGGTGAGGCAGCAAGCAGCTCCCTCACAGAGCAAGACTTGGGGAAAAGCACAGGTTGCAGGGAGCAAGCCACAGGCCTTAAACTTGCCCCGCCCTGCACCGTGCATGAAGCTTCTGGAACTTTGGGAAACTCCAGCCTGGTAATAAGTAGCCTGACCCGTGGGGGCATGGAGCTGGGATTCAGGAGACCGTCCCTGACCCCACGCATGAACTGGGCGGGGCCTGGCCCTAGCCGTGCCTCAGCTTCCTCGCTCGTGAAATGATCGCGTTCTGACGCTGACATCTCAAAGCCTAAGCGCCTCGGTCGCCCTGGCCACTTGGAAGGAAGG